>NC_140168.1:47815997-48017748 GCF_963971535.1 Notolepis coatsorum
CTTGTTCCTGAGGACTATGCTCTACGGCTTTTGGAGGCCCAGAACGCCACTGGGGGGTTAATGGATCCTGAATACTACTTCCACCTCCCCAAAGACATTGCCATGCAACGTGGATACATCAACAAGGAGACACATGACAGAATATCAGATGGGGATGTGCAGGGTTATGCTGATCCAACTACAGATGAGAAACAATCCTATGCCCAGCTGCTGAAAAGATGCAAAGTTGATAAAGAAAGTGGACTGCGATTGCTTTCGCTAGCGAACAGGAGTCTCCTCTTCAAGGGTCTCAGAAAGCAGATCACCTTGGATGAGCTGCTTCGCTCACAGATCATCGATCAAAAGACATACAATGATCTCACAGAGGGTCTCATTACCGTGGAGGAGGTGAGCAGAGACCTTAAGAAGTTCCTTGAGGGCACCAGCTGCATTGCTGGTGTGTACGTAGAGTCAAGCAAAGACCGTCTGTCCATCTACCAAGCAATGAAGAAGAACATGATTAGACCAGGGACAGCATTTGAACTTCTGGAGGCCCAAGCAGCCACAGGATATGTCATTGATCCGATAAAGAACCTAAAGTTGAATGTCATTGAAGCTGTTACGATGGGAATCGTTGGCCCAGAGTTCAAAGACAAGCTCCTTTCAGCCGAGCGTGCCGTGACAGGCTATAAGGACCCTTACTCTGGCAAGATCATCTCTCTATTCCAGGCCATGAAAAAGGGCCTCATTCTAAAAGACCATGGCATTCGTCTCTTGGAAGCTCAAATTGCTACCGGTGGAATCATTGATCCAGAGGAGAGTCACCGTTTGCCAGTTGAATCTGCATATGAACGTGGCCTCTTTGATGAGGAGATGAATGAAATCCTCACTGACCCATCTGATGACACTAAAGGCTTCTTTGACCCCAACACTGAGGAGAACCTCACGTACCTAGGGCTCATGGAGAGATGCATGATAGACCCAGAGACCGGACTTGCTCTTCTGCTGCTGAAAGAAAAGAAGCGTGAGAGGAAGACATCATCAAAGTCATCTGTGCGCAAACGAAGGGTAGTAATTGTTGATCCAGAAACAGGCAAAGAAATGTCTGTGTATGAGGCATATAGCAAAGGGTTGATTGACCACCAGACCTACCTGGAGCTTGCTGAGCAAGAGTGTGAGTGGGAGGAAATGACAATTACCTCATCCGATGGAGTTGTGAAGTCCATGATCACTGATAGAAGGTCGGGTCGACAGTATGACATTGACGATGCTATCTCAAAGGGCCTCATCGACAAGTCAGCACTTGAGCAGTACCGGGCCGGAACTCTGTCCATCACAGAATTTGCAGACATGCTCTCTGGAAACATGAGTGGTACCAGGTCACGGTCATCCTCTTTTGGCTCCTCCTCATCTTACACCATGAGCCCAGTTCCGTCTCTGAAACTCCCACCAACCACATGGAATGACCCAACAGAAGAGACCGGCCCAGTGGCAGGAATCCTTGATACAGACACACTGGAAAAGGTGTCTGTCACAGAGGCCATGCACAGAAATCTTGTGGACAATATTACAGGTCAAAGGTTGCTGGAGGCTCAGGCCTGCACAGGAGGCATCATTGATCCAAATACTGGAGAAAAGTTCACAGTTGCAGATGCAATGAACAAAGGACTTGTGGATAAGATTATGGTTGACCGCATCAATCTAGCCCAGAAGGCTTACAATGGATTTGAGGATCCTAGAAGCAAATCCAAAATGTCAGCAGCCCAAGCATTAAAGAAAGGCTGGCTTTACTATGAGGCCGGACAACGATTCCTAGAGGTCCAATATCTCACTGGTGGACTGATTGAACCCGATGCCACCAGCAGAGTTCCCATCGATGAAGCAGTACAGAAGGGCACCTTAGATTCACGCACTGCGCAGAAGTTACGAGATGTCAGCGCATACTCTAAATACCTCACATGCCCTAAAACCAAGCTTAAGATCTCCTACAAGGATGCCATGGATAGAAGCATGGTAGAGGAGGGGTCTGGTCTCCGGCTACTAGAAGCATCATCTCAATCAAGCAAAGGACTTTACAGTCCCTATAGTGTTAGTGGTTCAGGCTCAGGCACCGGATCACGGTCTGACTCAAGAACAGGATCCAGGTCAGGCTCTAGAAGAGGTAGCTTTGATGCCACAGGATCCAGTTTCTCCACAACCTTTTCCTCAACCACCTACAGCTCGCCAAGCTATGGTCGTCGATACTGATAGCTTCAGTTATAGGAAGGAAATGCTTTTGTGAGGAGATGATATTATACACAATACAGCCACAGTGCTCACCAAATGCCTAATTCTCAATGGAATACAGACTACTTTTATTCTGCTCTGCAAGTAGTTGTTATGGGAGTTTTAATATTACAGTTCTTTTTTTTGCTGAAGAATCTTGTCCATTGCCTTTTTAATTTTTACTTTTAAAAGGCACAGTCTATGTTGATATCATTTATACTCTTTTGTCTGATCATTTCAGACTTACCATACTTTATACAGCTGCATACAGGAAGTCTGGATTGTCTTTTTTTTTATATATATAGTACCAATGATAAAGTATCAAGTCATATCAGTTAAATGCAACAAATATTTTCTTATTTGCAAATCTAATATTAGGATTGTAGCGTTCGATAATAGCTATGTTTTTTGTTGATTTTCATTATATATTTCTTCTGCTATATTGCAACCGAAAAAGGTGTCCATGTGAGTTTATCTTTTTTCTATCATCATAAACCAAATTTGATGTTGAAAACAAAAGCTGTTAAAACACAAACATCTGTACATGTGTATATTTTCCTAGTAGAAATAATAATAAGAAGAAGAAAAATAGAAAAATAGTTATGATAAATATTATGATAGATGCCACTCTGCAGAGCAGAATGAGTGAGTCTTGTGACAATTATTAACACTGGGAGTCTGTGTGCTGCCTTCAACAACACCAAGTTTCAAGATATTTTTTTCCATCCTGGCTACACTGCCACTTATCCTCTGCCAATGGCTCAAGTACTTCTGTCAGTGTCTCATTGGACTCTGCCCCCCCCTCCAATCCCCCCCAGTTCTCTTTAACAAAACCTGGAGTTGTGACAAGTGCAAAATCGGGTGTCTCACAACTGGATAACTGACCACCCATTCAACACCCTCATAAACCGGACAAGACCAGATGATGAACAAAACACAAGACACTCAATGACAAATGAACACCAAGGACCGTGTTTCTCAATATGACATCAAACATCAAACGCCATTTTGACATCTGTGGACTCTTCTCCAATCTATCCTCGAGACCATCACATGAAAGCCACTGCCTATCTGGACACTGCAAAGATGTAAGTATAGGGGGCGTTTATATTTGGTAATTGTGAAAATGTATGTAAATGTATTACGTATTTAAACATTACATCACGCGCAGGAGTGTGTTATACGAATTAGATCATGCCTAGGGGTGGTTGTTAGGCCCGAGGCGCAGCCGAGGGTCATTAGACCCCCCTAGGCATGATCTAATTTGTATAACACACGACTTCAAGTGATGTAATGTCTTTTATACAATGGCCGAATTCATCCAACCGTATTGCTATACAATAAACACACAGTAATTGAAGCATAATGGAGATTTATTCACAAAACCATCCGCAGAAAAAGTAGGTAAAAAAAAAAATGTGCCTCCGTGTCTAGAAGCAGGTGTGGTGCTTCAAAGCATGCCATCTAACAACAAACTTCATATAAATCCCGCAATGTATTATTGTTTTGACAATGGGTCATGACAAACCAATTACATAATCCAACATTGTGTAAACAACTAACATATTCCAATGAATGGTATATTTTTTTAATTATTCGTTACGAATATATCCATACTTCCATTGTGTCCGGGACATCCAGTGAAATCGCTTCGTGTGACAGTGTCCTTTTGCAGAGGCAGGTTGCTACAAAGCATGCCATCTAACAGTGAAGTTACCGGTTGTTATTTGATTGATTGATTGAACATTTTATTAACAGTGAAATGACAGTGTCCTTTTGAAGGAGAGGGAGGTTCTACAATGAATGCCATCTAACAACACACTTCCTGTAGCATTTCCCCAAGCTGGACTTTTATTCAGACAAAATGAACTCCTTGAGACTGATGGCTATGGCTATGGTATGCCAACCATTTATTGACAGTTTCACCATTTGACACCGTAAGAGCTGAAAGTGGAAACAGACATACAGTCATTCGTTTGTTCAAACCACGTTTCCAGTGAAAAGTATAGCACGGGCTAGTATCTTAGCTAGTTTAGCTCAATACACAAATATGAAGATTGCCAAATATAAACAAATAACACAATCCATAAATAAACACGTACCTCTTCGCCTTCCAGCTAGGTGCTAAACAAGGTAAGAAGGGGGTTTCTTTCACAAACTGTTATTATTAATGAGAGATATCCTTTATTTACATTTCCTCTCTCCCGTCATATATATCAAGCATTTTTCTGTGGAGTAGCGTTAACCGGAAGTCGTTGTTACACAAGGTAGAAACAGCGCGAGCGGGACAACCAGAATCTTCCGGTTAACGCTACTCTACAGAAAAATGCTTGATATATATGACGGGAGAGAGGAAATGTAAATAAAGAATATCTCTCATTAATAATAACAGTTTGTGAAAGAAACCCCCTTCTTACCTTGTTTAGCACCTAGCTGGAAGGCGAAGAGCTCTTACTGTAGCATTTCCCCAAGCTGGACTTTTATTCAGACAAAATGAACTCCTTGAGACTGGTGGCTATGGTGCGGTATGCCAACCATTTATTGACAGTTTCACCATTTGACACCGTAAGAGCTGAAAGTGGAAACAGACATACAGTCATTTGTTTGTTCAAACCACGTTTCCAGTGAAAAGTATAGCACGGGCTAGCATCTTAGCTAGTTTAGCTCAATACACAAATATGAAGATTGCCAAATATAAACAAATAACACAATCCATAAATAAACACGTACCTCTTCGCCTTCCAGCTAGGTGCTAAACAAGGTAAGAAGGGGGTTTCTTTCACGAACTGTTATTATTAATGAGAGATATCCTTTATTTACATTTCCTCTCTCCCGTCATATATATCAAGCATTTTTCTGTGGAGTAGCGTTAACCGGAAGTCGTTGTTACGCAAGGTAGAAACAGCGCGAGCGGGACAACCAGAATCTTCAAAAATAAAAGACAGCATTTCAAAATAAAAGACAGCATAAAACAATTCCACGTAAAATCAAGTCTAACGTTATAAACAGAGGAATTTGGTTCTTTACACTTCCCGCGATTTATATTTAGTTTCACAATGAGTCATGACCAACCAATTACATAATCCAACATTGTGTAAGCAATTACCACATTCCACGTGACTTTATCGTTTTTGAATGAGTCGTTATGACGATATCAATACATCCATTCATAAAGATTATTGTCCGCCATCTTGGTTTCATTTATAAAAACACGAACGGCGGAGTGATTCAGGAAAAAAAGTTATTTGGTTGTGGGCGGGTTCTGGGATCACGTGGAGTGTGTTATGAGAAATAACAACGTCTGAAAGAAGTGTTTCAGCCAATCAGAATCAAGAAATTTGCATGCCATTGTATAATGGGTTATTTGATCGTTACTTTGCCTGCCTGTTTCCTTTGTCATAAAGACACCTTGTCATAAAAACGTATCTTTCCCTTTGCTTTGCTTTGCTTTGCTTTGCTTTGCTTTGCTTTTCAGATACTTCTGCCTCAGATCTTACCCACTCCAACCTTTTGGTCAGATGTCTTCCTGAGATCTGCAGCATATACCTGGACTGTTTCCTAGATTGCAATCAATGACTACACCGAAGATGACAGAGACACTTTCTAACCTGATGTTGTTCTTTTTGCGTTACTCTACATCAGATTCTTTCACCAATGGACCATTTTGAACATTACAACTGGTGTTGTTAAATGCATTCAAGCGGCTACAGGCTTGCCCTAGATCATGCTTTTGTAAGTGCCTGGAAAATACTGTACAACACATTGGTGAGGTCTATAGATTGAGATGGCACAGTGGTCTAACTGTATTGATTGATTGATGCATGATTGAAAGAGCACTACTCCCATAACTTAAATTCATATTATTACATATGACCAGCTATGCCTTCTTACAGTCACATTATGTCACTATGTAACCACAATAACCATTTCAATACCACTTGTAATTCGTGCAGGGCTAAATGTATGGTTAGAATGTTAAATGTCTGTTTTAACAGATCATCAAAATGTTTTATCTGGAGGAAATATTCACAACAATTAATAAAAATGTATTATATGTACTGTATATTGCTGTTCAGGTACAGTAGAGCACTTGCTGAAAGCCATTACCGGTAATTAACATTTCTTTGAGAAAGTTCTTTAAGCTTTGTGACTTATTGCCTCCAGACCCAGCATTATTTGCATGTCCCACCAATTTGATGTTAATTTTCTTTATAAAGCATCACATTCTATCAATTTCCATTTTATTTTCATATTATATATTATATTTTTGCTTTGCATGTTTTACTAACATTGGAAAGATGCAATATAAATAGTTTTATCCATTAAAACTTTTCATTTTGTTATTACTTTTTAAAGGGTTTGAAGGATGTATTTTAATGAGTTGGGTTATAAGGCCTTGTTTAAAGTGGTGTATTTATAGTTATACCTTACATAATGTAAATAAAGTCAGAAATGAGATACCAACTCAAGTATTTTGCTGTACGTTTCATGATTTATTTAGAATCAGAATGAGAGACACAAAATTCACCAATTATCTTCTTTCTCTCTGTTTCCCTGGTGAGTCGTGACAATAATTCAATAATAATAAGACATACAGTATCAATAACTTACAAAGTTCCACATTCCAAGAGACATGGATAGCCTATACATACATAGCCTCCTGGTTGTCCCTGTGAAAGTGGGCATAAAAGTTATTGAGCTCATCGGGGAGGGAGGGGTCAGTTGTTGGTGGGTTTCTAGTCTGATGGCCTGGATGCCAAATGCGTTGGGGGTCGGAGTTGTTGAAGTGCCCTTCAACCCTTAGCTTGTGGCTGTACTTGGCCCACTTCATCCCCCTATTCAGGTTAGCCCTGACTGAACAATAGGTCTACGTGTCACCAGATCTAAAAGCGGTGTCACATACCTTTAGTAGTGTACAGACCTCTCTATTCATCCACGGCTTCTGATTGGGGAATGTATAGTAATCTTCTTAAGGGTGCACAGGGACAGCCCCACATAGTCTGTATGTACAGTACCACTCATTTGCAGTGGTGCTGTGGCTAGACCATGCAGCATGGCCTGCACACAGTACTCTACTGTATGGTTACGGCCATGGCGGAAAGTTAGGTGACACTGAACTATTATTCTGAATAGAATAAGTTGAATGAGATATTTATAGAACACAGCCATAATTCCACACCTTTGTCAGACTAATCTTTATTAATCCCCTTGGGGAAATGCAGGGGTCACACTAGCAGCAGATGGGAGGAGGTACATGCAGGGTAATAGAAATAGGAATAGAAAATGAGATAGATAATACAGAACAAGGTAAGATATTAATAATAAATTAAGATATCTGGTGGAGTTGAGACATGTACTCTATTGGTAATAATAACACAATGCACGTATGTACAGCCCCCTCTGGTATAATATACAGATTATATCCTAACCCCATATACAAATATATAGTAAGTCTACTGTACAATGTGCAATACTCCATACTGGGTCTTTGTCTATACCCTGGTACACAGTAAATTTCGCCGAGTAAATTTTACTCAAACTGAGTCCATTTGAGCCCAAGTGAGTAAAATTGTACTCAGTTTGAGTAAAATGTACTCAGTTTGAGTAAAATTTACTCAGCTAAATGTACTGTGTATAAATAGACAGATTAAGCAGATTATCAATAAATATAAATGTGTGAATATACAACAAGATCTAATGTGCTAATTAATAAATGGATGGGTAATGTGTGAGTCCTTGTGCAATGTGTGCCTATGTCTATGCAGAGTTCAATAGTTAAGAAAGAGTCAATCAGTTCTCCAAGGAACGTGTAGGGGAGTAATTAGAAGTAAAAAGCTTTGGTCTTTGTTCAACCTTATGTTTTAAAGGATTGTGTAAAGAAAAGTGTCTAAAAGCACTAATATACTCAAGGTAATGCTACTGTATGTAAGGGTTAATGAATGAGGGATGGGGCGTTATATACTTTTAAATGACTGATGTGCAGATTATGAATTTGCAAGATTTTTCAAGGAATTCTGAGGAAATATCAATAATTAGAAAGAAACATGTACATCTATCTTGATTTGCACATTGATTTAGAATGGTGCATTGCCAGCTGTAGGCCTATAAAAAGAGTCGGATACAGTCTAAACAGACTTTGACTGGGTAGAAATAATGCCCACCTCTCAGCCAATCACAATCAAGTATTCACAAACGCCTCAGAACTTGACCTGAGGTATCATTTCTACGACCACATACACCAGTGCCAATAACCAATATACTGTATAGCAATATTTTGACCAATATCTTAACTCATATTAGACGGAGCCCGTAATGCGTAATGACATTTACGCATTACATTTAATAAAATAAATGTTTTATTGCACATTACTTTTGTTACATTCCATAATGATGCACACAAGCAATCTTATTTTTTTTCTTGTTCAAAAACAATTTTACAGCGGCATATAACAAAAAATATTAATAAATAAACATTCTTTCATTTGGTGGATTTATACATACAAATAAACAGGATAGTTAAATAAGCTAGATTCTTGCTGGAAAATAAGAAAGAGACCAAAAGACCAAAGCATTAGAAAAAGGCAAAAAGCCCAGACAAAACAGAGAATATAATTACTGTATTAAGAGTAACACGTTGAATTTATATATCATCTTCATCCTCCCTCAGACTCTTTAAGTAATCCAGCACCGGTCCCCATGTCTTATCAAACACCTTTCTCTGTCCTGTATTTTTAAATCTAAGCCTCTCTAAGTAGAGGGTCTCGCCAGCTCTCTCATCCACATTTCAAATGAGGGTGCTGCATCAGACTTCCAGAGTCTCAAGATGAGCTTTTTAGCCAACACAGTCAGCACCTAGATATATCGGCCATTTTTCATTGCCAGAGTACCTAGTAGCATCGTCGCTAGAGCCCAAAATGGCCACTAAGGGGCAGGGTTCCCACTGTTTATTAAAAGCTTTTGAATAAAAGTCAAATATATCAGACCAGAACGTGTGTAAGTTGGGACAAGACCAGAGTTGTCAAGTTACATTTGTTACACAATGCTGATATGCTAGGATACATCTTATTCACTTTCACCTTATAGTGCAACCTGTGTATCACTTTAAATTGAATCAAGTTAATTCTAACATTTACAGAGCACCGGTGAATATTTGTAAGACACTTTCCCAGAATTCCTCATTGAGGGGTATCCCCAGTTCTGACTCCCACTCAGTCCTATATCTTTCTGTGCTAACTATTATCTGATTGAAAAGCATTTACAGTTTACCTGTAGAATTTAAATGTATTTGCATGTGTACATACTGGGATTGATTGATTATCTTGTTCTAAACATAAATAACAACCAAACAAAAGCAAGTGAGACAAGTGTACATGCAGCTGAGTGCAAAAAGAAACTGCAGGCTTAACTCATTCAGTGCCAGAGGGCGCTGTGTACTGTGTGGTTGAAAGGCCAGCGTTCTAAAGTATAGGAATACGTGGCGGTGTTTGCAGGGCTATAACTATATTATATATTATATATGGATACAATACTATTGCCCATTTGACATGGAGTATCTATCGTTCAATATGTGAAAAAAATAAATAAAAAATCATCCATACATTCCCGTTTTATACCGTGGTGAATATAAGTATGGTTTTAGGGTAATTCATGGGAGGCTGGTAATAGCCCCCAACGTGTATTATACTAAATGCATTGGCGTTCCGTCCCTACACACGCTACAATAAAAAAATCAAATGCATATGATAGGTATTATGTTCCATCATGAATGCATGAAAGGGTGGGGTGGGGGGGGGGGTCGTTTTTGTATGCTTTGATTGTCACCAACGGAATACGTTATGGACTAGCGTTACACACATACACTCGGATCGCAATGAAGGCATGCTTTGATCAACACAAGATTGATATCATATAGCCCTTACCTTGACTAGGATGTGCCCCAAAAAGAATATTCCAATTATCTTATCGCGAGTCCCAGTATTGGTGTTGATCGTGTGGCCAACATAATCCGCCATACATTATCCATCTGGAGCATTTGACGCTCCTCAAGCTGATCGGGACAACTGCACCCCTTGCCCGACATGGAAAAGTCCGCCCGGACCTATATCGACGCACAGCCCAAGACACAGAGTTTCAAAGGGTGCTCGATACCGCCACTTTTGGGATCTCAGACTCATTCCCTATGATAACACCAGGCTCCCTGGATGGATAATGAATGGAAATATCGAATAAAAGAAAAAACTGCCAAAACCTGACTATACTCCGGTCTGGCGGCACACACAACCATAAAGATTGTCACAAATTAACAAAATGTCTGCACACAATAAGGCCCAAAGGGAACAAAGCAAAACACACTAGGGAGTGGGACTAAAATGTACTACCTGATTGTGAACTTAACCAACTTAACCTGTTAAGCCCTATACACTGAGCTTGTTCAACACCTTCTTGAGATCATGTGTACAACAAATCTAAGCAAATGAATAAAGGGAAGATGATTAAGCTCGTCTTCATTAATTCAACCTATTTATACTCGAGAATCATTGAGGATTTCCCTAATTTGCAATGATGTGGAGATTACAAATAAGTTAAAATAAGAAAATAAAGAAATCTGTTCAAACTGTTACATATTGATGCAGGGAGGTTTGGGATCATCAATCAATCAAATTGATTTATATAGCACATTTAGACATGACGCTTGTCAACCAAAGTGCTTCTATAGCTAAGAACAAAGAAAAGTATAGAAGAAACAGAAAAAAACAAAACAACGGATAGACAAGGAAAACACAACAACACGTCAACAAGCAATGCAAGAGTCAAAGTGAGTCAGGGAAGGCCAGGCGGTAGGCTATAGGTGGGTTTTGAGTTTCGATTTAAAAGACTCGATTCTCGAAGTCAACTTCCTGCCTGTTGTTGCTACGCAACTGCAGCGTGGGGGGAAACTGCCCAGCCTGGTACATTGTGTACGGTTCATTTAGTGCAGAAACGGATTGTTAAAGCGGCAAATTAAAGACAATCAAGCGGAATTTTCTTCAGTCCTTCACAATGCCAAAGAGCTGATGTGTTACGCGTTGTACTAATGACAAAAACAGAAATCCAAATCGCAAGTTTTATACCATCACGGAGGAAAAAGTGGCTGTGGCTAACGTTCGGCTAACTCGCTCTGCTGTTGTGGTAGCTACATGCTAAGCTAACGTTAATCACATATCGAACCGATAGGAGCTTATCTTATCTAATCTTACGTGGATGTTTGATCGGGTAGTGGCACACGTGGTACCACCACGAAAGATTAGATAAGATAAGCTCCTATCGGTTCGATATGATGTGATTAACGTTAGCTTAGCATGTAGCTACCACGACCACAACACCAGAGCTAGTTAGTCAAACGTTAGCCGCCAGACACTTTTTCCTCCGTGATGGTATAAAACTTGCGATTTGGATTTCTGTTTGTTTTGTTATTAGTACAAAACGTAACATAGCAGCTTCAATTTGGTTATTCGAGAGATGGCCATGTCTGTATGTGTTTTGTATGGACATTATGTCAAGTCAATCAGGGGGAGCTTCTTTGAATCATATCTCGCCTTAGAATCACCAGAAAGGCGTTCGAAATAGTGAAATGCCATGTTGGCCTCAATATTTTCAAAACGAATCGTATGAAAATGTTATGAAATGAACAAGAATGTGATAAAACATGTAATAAAAACGGACCTCAACGCATGCATTTGATGGTAGAAATCCATATGGCCCCCCTATACCAAGATGGCGGCGGTCTTGTGACATCAGAGTGTCTTCGAGAATCGAGGAGGCAGATTTAATGGACATGGGGATGCTGTTCCAGAGGTCAGGGGCTGCGACCGCAAAAGCACGTCCCCCCCTAGACTTGAAATTAGACCTACGGGTGGACCCTTTTACTCCTACGGGCCCATATATGACCATATTCTGAGCTTGACCTTCATGGGTTTGTGATGGATTATTTAGTTAGTGGGTATTTCAAAGTACCTCATATTTGGTACCATTTTGAAGCTAACAACTAGGGCTTTCCAATGATATAAAATATGTGTATGATTTAATCATCATTATTATTATTCATTCAACTTGAAATTGAACTTGTTGAAATTGAACTTGGAAGATAAAAATGAATTTTCAAGCACTTTCCTTACTTAGTATAAGGAAAATGAGACTGTATGGAATGTAGACAATCTTGTTGGCAATATAGAACAGCTGACAGATTAGAAATCGCATATATTGTTCAAAAGTTATGAATGAATTAGTGAGATGAAATATTATTAAAAAAATCTTTTTTTTCTTTTCTTTTACATATTACATATTAATTCATTAAATAATTTAATGTGTGTGTTGAAATGTGGATCTTCTGACTCACTTTGAACTTCCTTAGGTGCCTAAGGAAGTAGAGGCGCTGCCGGAATTCACACTTCTCAGCCTTGACGAATAATTTGTTTTGCTGGATGTGTTCGTCAACCTTGCGGGAACAAATCTAAATATCATCCAAATTAAGGATGTCACGGAGAACATCATTGACAAGGTTTTGGAAGACAGCAGGCATGTTGGTTAACCCAAAGGGCATTACCTTGTACTCTAAGTCAGTGTTTCTCAACTGGTGGGTCGTGGGGCCATTTTGAGTGGGTCGCGGATGTGTGTAAAAATTATTTTTTATTAATTTTTTTATAACTTTTTATTTTCACTACCTATCTTTGTGAAAGTGGCTTCTCAGCTCTGGTCCAGCTGAAGACAAAGCAGAGGAACAGATTGGACATTGAGCATGACCTCAGAGTTGCTTTGTCTACCATCACCCCAGACTTTGAGACTCTTGTCAGGAGCAAACAACATCCCCAGTTATCCCATTAGTTCCCTGGGATGTTAAGCTAAGAAGTCTGCTAATATATTATTTATTATTATTGTAACTGAGGGGTACAATTCCCTGACTGTATTGATGGTACTATAGCGATGGTACTTAAATGATTATAGCTGGATACACTAAAGGGGGGGGGGGGGGTCCCGCTGGTTGTAAGACAGTAGGAGGGGGGGGTTAGAAGAGCCGTTGGCGGTATCCCATCTGGCCGACGATTTCTTGGGAGAATTCAAAGTCTTGAACACGGTGCCCACAGAACCTCGGTCCGCAGATGAATACAGCTGGACCCTCTGGTGGACGGTAGCTGCCGGTCCACAACGGAGAGACGTGAGGCGACCTCACTGGTGTAGAGCGCCGTCTCACCTGGACTCCTCTCCGGGGGGTAGTTCCAACACTCAGCAGTGTTGGCCGTTATCCATGGAATAATCAAAGCACCCAAAGCATAATCCAAGCCGTGGAAGGCTCGCCGTCGTCCGGGTAAAGTAATCCAATGTACAGGTCTCCTCGTCCTGGCCCGGAGCTCCTCGGATGCAAGCACCACTAGTGGTCTGCCCAGCCTGGTTAAGACTCCAGATAACGTCAGGAACGATGGGGGTGCTGCTCACTTTATAACTCTAACCGACGATGCACCATACATAATAGACTATTATTAGCTTAATAGAAATACGTCCAACTCGACGGTATAGTGCCAAACTATGACAATTCAACTATTAATCCACACGATATCTCAATGCCTATTCTGAGGCCAAGTAGGCCTTACTGCACCACACGTGCGTCGTGGGTGAGGCTTCGCGTCTGTTACTCGGTTGGAGGGTAAAGAACTAATGGACTAAAAGAAAGTTCTACTTTACTTGCGCCATATATATATGCGCTGTGAACAAATAGTACCATTCGTATTTCGCCAGACGTATTCCTACGCGGAACCGGGCTTGCCACGACATGTTGGGCGGCACGATTGAACTTGAACCTAGGGGTATGGCTGCTGGCGCCAGGTTCTCGTCCAATGGTAGAATGAAACTATTATGGGCTGTTTAGTAGACTAAAGGGATATTCAGTGCATATTGTACAAGGAATATACAGGGGATATCAAACGATATACAAATACTATTAAATATATATCCATAAATAAATATATATATTCGGTTTAATCTGATCCTTCACAACAGCCGCCCCCTAATTAGTCCCACCTAATTAGCTAAGCAGAGACAGATTAACCGCACTGTCTACCACTCAAGGTCCGCTGTAGGGGTCAGTCAACTCACAAAGTCATGGGGTCATGGTCATCATCGATAGTATCTGGGAGTCGGGGCAGTTCTATTAGCCTCGCCACGGGTCGTGTGTAAGTTCGCCCTTGGACGAGTACTTCAGCTGCTCGGACCTTGCCATCGGCACCGGTGATCACTTTGCTTACGCGGCCAGCCGGCCACATAGCTCTGGGTAGTGACTGGTCGATAATCATGACGACTGTTCCTTCTGTCAAATTGTCTCTCTCTTTTACCCACTTCTGGCGGGTCTGTAGAGACGGTAGGTAGTGGAGTAGGAAGCTGCTCCAAAACTTGTCAGCTAGTACTTGACTGTACCTCCACATTCTTCGGCCGTTCGCTTCTTCAGGCCTGTACATTGTCTGGGGTAGCGCGGGGTCCAGCTGCCCCATTAAGAGTGTGTTGGGGGTGACTGGGTCGACATCTGCTACATCACTGGAGACGTAACCGAGGGGCTTTGAGTTCAATACTCCCTCGATCTCCGTGAGGACTGTCATTAGGACTTCCTCCGCCACAGTCTGGGCCCCAAGCACGGCGTACAGGGCTGTCTTTATAGAACGTACTTCTCGTTCCCAGGTTCCACCGAAGTGGGGTGCGTTCGGGGGATTAAACTGGAAGTCAATCTGGGATGGAGCTAGGTGGGTCTTAAGTTCTGGGCCCATAGCTTGGAAGCTCTCTCTCAGCTCTCTTTCTCCGCCTTTGAAGTTTGTCCCGTGATCAGACAACAATGTAGACGGTTTTCCTTTCCGTAAGGCCATAAGGAATGAGTCTGTGCTCATGGTCGGAAGGAGCTCGATATGTATCGCTCTGGTGGTCATGCATTTGAATACAATACCCCACCGCTTCTCGGTTCCTCTTCCTCTCTTTATATACAACGGGCCAAAACAGTCCATGCCTGTGGAGTGGAATGGCTTGTCGCCGAGTCGGAGGCGACAGGGGGGTAAGTCAGCCATCCGTGGTATGCTGGGCTGCGCGCGCCACTTTCGGCAGTCTAGACAGGTTCGCTGGAAGCGTCGCACCGCTTCTCTTCCTTGAAGTATCCAATAGCGACGTCTGATCTCCGCGAAGACTCTCTCTGCTCCTGCGTGGTGTACATCCTCGTCGTATTTCTTTATGATCAGCTCTGTGACCTTGTGTCGGCTGTTCAAGACTATCGGGTACTTAATGTCATCCGGTAGATCGGGGGCTCTCCGCAGGCGACCACCCACTCTGATGAGATTATGGGCGTCACTCTCGGGTGCCAGGTGGAGCAGTCTGCTGTCTGATGGGACGGGCTTTCCTCCCTGTAGGCAGTCTAGCTCATCTGGGAACGAGTCTCTCTGGGCTCGTTGTAGTAGAAGAAGTTTTGCTTCTTCGTAGTCAGCTGCTGAAATGTCAGTGGTGGACTGAATCTCTGGGTGGTGCCACAGGAATGTCTTTTGCTGCGCACTCTCTAGGGTAATGCAGTCATCTATGTTGGGGTCTGTGGAGGCGACTGTGCTTAGTCCACAGAACATAGGTTTCTTGTTCTCAGCCTCCTCGTTACTTGCTTCCCGTGGGGTGGGCGTAGGCCACTCTTCTTCCGGGAGCTTGAGGAATTCTGGTCCGTCACTGTAGATGTTGCGACGGGTGAGGTCATCCAGAGACATTCCCCGGGTGATGACGTCAGCTGGGTTGTGTTTGGTGTCCACATACCGCCAGCTCGCTGCTTCTGTTAACTCTTGAATCTCGGTGACTCTGACTCCCACGAAGACTTTGTATCTGCATGAATCAGACTTGATCCATGTGAGTACTGTCGTGGAATCTGACCACAAGATTGTTCTGTGCACCGGAATGGTGAGTTCACGTTGGATTAACGTGGCTAGATGCGCTCCTGCTAGGGCTGCGCAGAGCTCTAGACGCGGGATAGATTGTTGCTTACGTGGGGCTATTCTTGAGCGAGCCAGGATGAAAGCAGTGTGTATCTTTCCTCCCTTCTCTTGGGCACGCAAGTAGGCCACCGATCCATAGGCTACTTCGGAGGCGTCGCTGAAGACGTGTAGATCAATCTTGCATGTCTCTGGCCTCACTGTGGATGGGAAGTAGCTGCGGCGTATATTGACGCCTGGGAGTGAGCGGAGTTCCGTCTCCCACTCTCTCCATGTTGAGGCAAGGTGTGCGGGTATGGGGTCGTCCCAGCCCTGGTCCTTGTCCCATAGTGCTCGTACAATCATCTTTGCCCTGGTGGTGTAAGGTAGAATACATCCCAACGGGTCATATTGTCTGGCGAGTGTTCTGTACACACTCCGTCTGGTGGTCGGTGTCACCGTCGACCTTCCCTGCTCTGGAGTCAGGGGTTTGTGTCTATAGTGGAGCGAGTCTGTTTTGAAGCGCCAGACTAGTCCTAGTGTCATTTCTTGGGCTTCTCCTGGGATGGTCGCCATCCAGGTCTCGCTGCTGGCAGCCTTGTCCGCGGGGGAGAGGCTGCGCAATACGTGCGGGTCACTGCTGGCCCACTGCCTGAGATCAAAGCCGCCTTTGATCAGCGAGGCGCGTAGCTTGATTAGGAGAGCCTCGGCTTCTTCTTGAGTCGAAACGCTTTGTAAACAGTTGTCCACGTAGAAACTGTTCTTCACACTGTGTCGGACCTCTTCATCTGCTGCTGGGTCCTCTGCGACGTGTTTCTGTAGTGCAAATGTAGCACAGCACGGGCTGCATGTGGTTCCGAAGGGGAGTACTTCCCACTGGTAGATGGCTGGGTTCTCATCTCCGATCCTCTCTCTCCATAGGAACCGCAGCAGGGGCTTGTCCTCCTCCACTAGTCTCACCTGCAGGAACATTCCTTTGATATCCCCGCTGATAGCCACCTTGTCTTGGCGGAAGCGCAGTAGCACGCCTAGTAGGGAGGGGCCGAGTGTGGGGCCGGGCAAGAGCTCTTTATTCAGATTTTGGGATCCGATCTGGTAGCTGCAGTTAAACACAATGCGATCCTTGCCGTTGTGGTGGACCTTGTGATGCGGCACGTACCATGATTCGGTCGTCTGATCGGCCTCTTTAATGTCAATCTTTGTCACGTGTCCCGCTGTGATTAGCTTCTCAATCTCAGCGCGGTACACACCCTCTTGAGCGGGGTCTTTGGCTAGGCGCCGCTCCGTGTTCAATAGATAGCGCTCCGTGGCGTCTTTCTTTGCGTGAAAGGTGGGCATTCCCTCTCGCCTCAGGAGTGGAGTTGCGTATCTCATCACTCCGCCGACTGTGACTCTCTTTGTCCCTTGCTCGAGTAGGTTGATGGCGTAAATGTCTTCTTTAGAACGAATATCTTTCTTTTCGTTCTTAAAGGGCATTGTCTCTAGTGTCCATAGCCTCTCGACATGCTGCAGGAGAGTGGTGTCTTCTTCTGTCGTTCTGGAGTGGAGGCAGCTAGTGGCTGCTGTTCGGTTGAGAGATTTAGCGAGGGGGCCTTGTAGTGTCCACCCTAGGCGGGTCTCGACTGCTGCAGGACAGCCTCGGGGTCCTGTATGGACCCGGTCAATCGGGACTATGAGTTCTGCATGGTCGGAGCCTATCAGCAGGGTCGGGGTAGCGCCGTCTATGAGCGGGATAGGTAGTTGTCGCAGGTGCACATATTTATCCATCAACTTGGCGATAGGGTAGGTGTACTGCGATAGTCCTATTTCTTGGCTGGTGAAAGCATTTGTAATCCTATACCGTCGCTCTGGCTGCCCGTTTGCTGCGATAGTGAAGGAGACATTCTCGCCCTTTATCGTCTTTAAATCTCTTCTTATTGTCCGAATCGTCATTTCGTTCTCGCTCCCCCGCAGTCCCAGCTGGGCCGCAGCGGACGCGAGCAGAAGGGTCTTCTCTGACCCGTCATCAAGGACGGCGTAAGTGTCCATGACTTTATCTTGGTAGCTCAATGTCACACGGACTACCTTTAAGAGCACTTGGGCGCCGCTGCTGCTGGCGGGGTCAATGTACATGACACTTGCCTTGGTGCCGCTCGATGGTGCAGGTGAAGGCCGTCTTCTGTTACTGTCGTGTAGTATATCTAGATGGGCTCCGTCGCACCGACTGCACCTTTTCTTTAGGCGGCATTCGGCTGCCATGTGACTGCGCGCACATCGGTAACAGCGCCTGTTGGACTTTATCCATTGACTCACTTCTTCTGCATTCATCTTTGTGAACAGGTCACATTGTGACGGCCAGTGTTCTTTCTCACAGTAGGGGCACGCCATCTTCCACTTCTCTTTTCTCGAGGGGGTACTGTGGCTCTTACTGCTCGGTACTGACTCTGATTGGTGCATGACAGTCACCGATCTTCTTCCATCATTTATTCTCCTGGGTCCCTCTCTGGAGCTTGGCGTGCTCCGCCCGAACGTATCCAGTCGTAAGCTGCTGACTTCTCTCGCCAGGAAGTCGGCTAGATCAAGGAGGGATGGTTCGGGGCCGTTAGGATCCCGGTAGTCCCTCTGCCGCCTAAAACGCTCTTGTCTTGCGGGTGGCAGCTTCTCCAAATCCTCTCGACGTTAGAGTTGGCGTATAGCTCATGCATGCCCTTTTCCCGTTGCGCTCCCAGCATCCCTACCAGGGACTGCACTTTGATTGACAGGTCGTCTAATGAGCGATTGTCTGTTGCTGGGGGTAGGCGATCAATATGCCTTATCTCTTGGATTACGTAATCCCATATACATCCATATCTCTGGTCCAGCGCGGCTAGGGCCGCTGTGTATGGGGTCATAGAGGTGGCATAGGCTAGCGCTATATTGTGCGCTCGCGGTACTTTCAGGTGCTTCAGTAATATTGCATACTTGTGGCGTTCATCAGCGACATCCACCATCATTGTCTCTAAGCACATCCGGAGCTCCGTGTACTGTGCTCGATTCTCATAGGTGAAATCTGGAAACGACGGTGTGGCAATGTATGACGCCGTGGATGGCTGATACATCGGCGAGCGTTGGGGGAGAGACCTCCTAGGCGAGTCCCCTCTTGCGCCTCTCTGTGGGCTGGTACCGACAGGGTACCATGGCCCGCTGGTCCAGGTGCTAGAGCTGATCAGCTGCTCCATTAGCTGCGCTTGTAACTTGTCGCGCTCGGCTTGTAGTCTGTCGCGCTCGGCTTCGCGCTGGATGAGAGCGAGTTCGCGCTCTGCGTCTCTTTGGGCACCGGCAGCGGCACGCTGGGTGTCTGCTCGGTCTCTTGCCATATTCTCTTCCGTCTGAAGGCGTCTCATCTCCAGGCGTATGCGCTCTTCTTCGCTCCGTTGTTGCGCTTGGAGTTGTTCGCGCTCGCTAAGCGTCTGTGCTTGGAGTCGGTCGCGTTCACCCTGAAGTCGATCGCGTTCGGTAGAGGCTGTCAGGCTGACGAGGAACGCCTGTTGTAGCATCCTCTCCGCTTCGCTGGGGGAAGGCGGTTGTGGAGGTGAGCCGCTCCTGGGTGAGCCGCTCCTGGGTGTACTCGTTGGGGAGTCCTGGAGCTCTATTTCCTCGGCGCTCTCCTCCTCTTCTTCCGTGCAGAGTTCTCTCTCTGTAGGGTTGTCTTCCTCCCGGGGCTGGTTGGGGACTACTTCTTCGGTAGTGGCGGGGGGTAAAGGCATGTCAGCTCCCTCCTGGTCCCCACCGTGAGCTTGGTCAGTTACATTAGAACCTACTAGGGCCTCTGTGGTCGGGGAAACCTGGTCGTTAAGGTCAGACATAATTTTACTTTCTACTTTTACCGCGTTTACCGTTTGTCGAAGGCTAGGTAGTTGACTGACAGCGTAATCCTCTAAGTACTGAGGTGGCTGTCGTCTGCGTTCTACGTTAGGAGGACCGTTTCGTGGAGTGTTCATCATAGGCCATTTTAATATTAATAACACTATATTAATATTACACTAGTTACCATCCGGCTCGAAGGACCAATTGTAACTGAGGGGTACAATTCCCTGACTGTATTGATAAGTATGGTATTATTAAACCACTACCTCTTGTACTTTAACTTCTGGCCATCCAGTACATGATATAGATATGATGAACACTTTCCCACCTGATGAAACGAAGTCCACACAAATGTACAAATCGAATATTTAATATAGCAAAAGGTATATACAACGTTCATTTGTTGACACTTATGATTTGAAATGCACTTGTATGGCAAATGAGTATTCGTAGGTAAATCAACATTGAATGTCCAATCTCTGGTTACGCAGGGAGTATGTATACAACCCGGTTCTTTAGGGAACTATAGCGATGGTACTTAAATGATTATAGCTGGATACACTAAAGGGGGGGGGGGGGGTCCCGCTGGTTGTAAGACAGTAGGAGGGGGGGGGTTAGAAGAGCCGCTGGCGGTATCCCATCTGGCCGACGATTTCTTGGGAGAATTCAAAGTCTTGAACACGGTGCCCACAGAACCTCGGTCCGCAGATGAATACAGCTGGACCCTCTGGTGGACGGTAGCTGCCGGTCCACAACGGAGAGACGTGAGGCGACCTCACTGGTGTAGAGCGCCGTCTCACCTGGACTCCTCTCCGGGGGGTAGTTCCAACACTCAGCAGTGTTGGCCGTTATCCATGGAATAATCAAAGCACCCAAAGCATAATCCAAGCCGTGGAAGGCTCGCCGTCGTCCGGGTAAAGTAATCCAATGTACAGGTCTCCTCGTCCTGGCCCGGAGCTCCTCGGATGCAAGCACCACTAGTGGTCTGCCCAGCCTGGTTAAGACTCCAGATAACGTCAGGAACGATGGGGGTGCTGCTCACTTTATAACTCTAACCGACGATGCACCATACATAATAGACTATTATTAGCTTAATAGAAATACGTCCAACTCGACGGTATAGTGCCAAACTATGACAATTCAACTATTAATCCACACGATATCTCAATGCCTATTCTGAGGCCAAGTAGGCCTTACTGCACCACACGTGCGTCGTGGGTGAGGCTTCGCGTCTGTTACTCGGTTGGAGGGTAAAGAACTAATGGACTAAAAGAAAGTTCTACTTTACTTGCGCCATATATATATGCGCTGTGAACAAATAGTACCATTCGTATTTCGCCAGACGTATTCCTACGCGGAACCGGGCTTGCCACGACATGTTGGGCGGCACGATTGAACTTGAACCTAGGGGTATGGCTGCTGGCGCCAGGTTCTCGTCCAATGGTAGAATGAAACTATTATGGGCTGTTTAGTAGACTAAAGGGATATTCAGTGCATATTGTACAAGGAATATACAGGGGATATCAAACGATATACAAATACTATTAAATATATATCCATAAATAAATATATATATTCGGTTTAATCTGATCCTTCACAACAATTATTATTTTATTTCATTGAAGAAGCATAATTATTTATAATTATTATATTAATTATTATTATTATTATTATTATTATTATTATTATTATTATTATTATTATTATTATTATTATTATTATTATTATTATTATTATTATTATTATTATTATTATTATTATTAGTATTATTATTATTATTATTATTATTATTATTATTATTATTATTATTATTATTATTATTATTATTATTATTATTATTATTATTATTATTATTATTATTATTATTATTATTATTATTATTATTATTATTATTATTATTATTATTATTATTATTATTATTATTATTATTATTATTATTATTATTATTATTATTATTATTATTATTATTATTATTATTATTATTATTATTATTATATTTCATTGGGTTTTTAGCCCTAGTTGCACTTTTGTTGCAACCCCAGTTATCCCATTAGTTCCCACAAACTTAGGTCTGTTATGTTAAGCTAAGAAATCTGCTAAGAAGCATAATATTATTTATTATTATTTTATTTCATTGGGTTTTTAGCCCTAGTTGCACTTTTGTTGCAACCACAGTTATACCATTAGTTCCCCCAAACTTAGGTCTGTTATGTTAAGCTAAGAAATCTGCTAAGTAGCATATATTATTTATTATTATTTTATTTCATTGGGTTTTTAGCCCTAGTTGCACTTTTGTTGCAACCCCAGTTATCCCATTAGTTTCCCCAAACTTAGGTCTGTTATGTTAAGCTAAGAAATCTGCTAAGAAGCATATTATTTATAATTATTTTATTTCATTGGGTTTTTAGCCCTAGTTGCACTTTTGTTGCACTTTTTTGTGTTTATTTCATGTTTTTAACAGTGCATGAAAGATTGTGTATTCTTTTTGAAATAAATCATAGTGGTTAAAAAATTTGGGTCGCGACTTAATGACTAAGGAAAATGTTGGGTCCCGAGGCTAGACCAGTTGAGAACCACTGCTCGTGACCGAGTGGGGTGTTGAAGGCTGTCTTCCATTCATCCCCCTTTCGGACTCGGACCAGGTGACAGATAGGGGAGAGAAAAGGCCCTGGCTGTGGCTGTAACAAGTAGGGCTTGTCTGATAAAACAATAGACCACATACCTGTAATGTATACTGTAGGAGGTATGTTTGTTTAAGAGTTGAACACGTTGACAGTGTGTTGAATAGACTGGGTGGAGAATAGATGGTTCAGTGGGAAAGGACAGGCATCAACAGGCAAAAGACAATCCCAGTCAAAGCTCTTGACCATATTCATATGGCGGCCATTTTTCTCTTATGTCATGCTCAAGTTGGTTTTCCTAAATGGCTACTGTGTGGATATGGTAAATTGTAGGAGATGGGTTGGGGAGTAAATTATTACTTGTAATGGTATTACAGTTATCTCGCTACAAGATAAGAAAAGAAGGTAAATAGTAATGTTTACTCCTGTTTTAATACTTTTTTAAATCCGATCGCTCGTCTGAAGAATGCAGTAATCATACTACAGATACAGACATAACAGGGGACCCCAGAGACGTGTGAAAGATAACCCACCTGGTATCCTCAAATTTACTCTATACCCTTTATCCTTGGGGTCATTTTGACCCCAGCAGTTTAAACCTCCAGAAAAGTATCTGTTACCCAAATGTTTCAGGTACTTTTCTTTTCAGGTATATTTCTTTGTTGACTCCCTAAATAACTATTTAAATAGAACATTACCTCCCCCACCCACCCCATTATACATCCAGAATGCCTATTATGTGACTATTAAAATATATAAATCACCATCAAATCTCACTGATTGACATAAAATCATAAAGAAAGATCTTTGCTGCGAGTTTCTCATGTTCTCGTCAGCCTTGTCTCGTTTCTCTGCCATCAAAGCGTATGACACAAGAGATAACATGGAATGTCTTTAGAGACACAGTGGCTGGAAATATTGCCCTTCCAGTGTCAGCATTCCAAAGGCTTGCTGTTGCTTTCCTTTTGATTTGTAGTACACTCCTGCCAAAATTAGCAACCCAATGTAGCAAGTGGGTCCCATCCAACTCCTTCCAACTGCGCCTCCACTCTAAATTCATCATCTCAAGTATATCCTTCTCAATTGATGGTGTTTTGAAGAGCTTGAATGCTGACTTTATGTCTTGGACATGGCTGACAGCGTATCTGGTGGGGCCTGGAAATTTTTTTATGACATTAGCGGCACTAAGCCTATACCCTGTTGTTCAAGTGAGGAGCGGAACAATGATAACTTAGCGTGTAACGTGTCTGCTTGTGGTTAAGAGACAACAGGAGCATCTGCACTAAAGGTCTCATCATGTCTGATAATCAGGGTCATCCTCAACATCATCTCTGTCTCAGACACATTCTCTTCTATGTCACTTTCACCGTCAAAGAGCTGTGACAAAACTTCACTGGCAGAAAACAATTTCTTCAAGGTCATTTTCAATTGAGAGAGAACATGAAGAGAAACCACACAGAGCACCAAGATAAATGGTTTAGAAGGCTGCTATGCAAGCTTTTATATGTTTGCTGCTTCTATATGTTGCGTAAACTACTGTACCAATGTTCTCGCGGGAAACATAATGTCCCCATGTTGCTGGAAATATCAGAGTTCTCGCAATGTGGGTAGTATGCACAGCCTGGGGTCAAATTGACCACAAAGAACACTGATGCGTACAAAGTGTGTGCAGGACATTGAATACATCATGAACACATCATCATGTTAATTTCATGTTTACCCATTTGTCCGTCAACTATTTATTTAATATTGCATGGGGTCAAGGATAACAGGAGGGTTACTATAGTAGATACTAATGTTTATGTCCCTCTTAGCAATAAGGAAAGGAAATGTATTGATTAGATGCCGGAAAATATGTACCACAGGAAAATATGTACATAATGTATGTTGTATGTATGTATGTATGTATGTATGTATGTATGTATGTATGTATGTATGTATGTATGTATGTATGTATGTATGTATGTATGTATGTATGTATGTATGTATGTATGTATGTATGTATGTATGTATGTATGTATGTATGTATGTATGTATGTATGTATGTATGTATGTATGTAAGTAATATAGCTCACTTGCCCCCCACCCAAGCACTGTTAGTTCAACTCCCAATCGTGCAGTTTTTTCTTTTGGACATTCGCAGATACAAAATGATATCACTTATACAATACGTAAATATATTACACATTATGTACCTATTTCTGTGGTTGATACATACTTGTATCATATGTAAAATATTTACATATTTTAAGTGAGATCACTGATCAGGCTGCCACAGCATGCTATAGTGGGTCATGAATACATAGTTCCCCCCAATGAATGAAGAACGTATGGCATGTACACTTATGTTTTATGTTGTCTCTTGTGGCCTTTTCATTTGAAGCTAGAGTCCCTCATTGGAATTTACCATTGAAAAGATTGGACACCTTCTTGCCATGTTTCTAATATTGTCTGTTGAAGACATTTTCTAAATGTTTTAGTATTTGTGTGCTCTCTCACTATATTGTTTTTATTTGTGTTTGTTTTAATGTTGTTCTATGTGTGAACATTGTCTGTATGCCGCCTTCTTGGCCAGGGCCCATGTGAAAAAGAGGTGGAAATATCAATGTGATTACCCTGGTAAAAAAAAAAAAAAAAAGCATAATCTACAAATCATATGATGATTTCTCAATACGCAACTGCAGTGACTGAAAAGAGGTGTGCCACAACTACACAAAGGACTACATGGAAGTCAATAGAGAAATTAATTCCCCACAAATACTGATGACTGATGGCTATATAGTTTGATATATAGAGTGATGACAGAGATAAATGTAATTTTTTTGAGAAATGTGTTCTATATTGTGATGTTTACTCATTTACTTCCAGTGTTCTACAATATCCATGAGCCTCTCCGATTTTCAAACAATCACAAGAGCACAGCTGCTCTGATGTTGGTATATCCCCTGTCATCTCGTTGGCTATCATGGCCATCTTTGTTTTCATGCTGATGGCTATGAACATCCACATCACAAATACAATGTTGAAAAACAATCAAGTCAGATGCAGAGTTGTCATTTAGCTTTTCAGGGGTGTAAAGTACTTGAGTAATTGTACTTCGTTACAATACTTAATTACTGTTTTGGGGGATTTGTACTTTACTCAAGTATTATTAGGTTTGTATACTTGTACTTTTACTCAATTACATTTCAGAGAAAAAAACATACTTTTTACTCCTTACATTTAAAATGCAGACCTACAAAGTACAAATCTCGCAGGTCCAACTATTTTAATTAGTATATTTGTTTCTCTGGCCAAACTAACGTTAACGTTATTAATCCTGCGGCCGCACTTTATTTAAAAACAGCCAATCAAATCTCCATCAATGGAAAATGAACCCGCCCATACCCATGCTGATTGGTCCTTGTGCAAGACTAGAAAGCAGGGATCTTTGATTAAACACCTGCTATCAGAAGAATAGACAGTCAGAAACAATGTTTTTACTTAGTACTTAAGTACATTTAAAAGTAGAAACGTTTTGACTTTTACTCAAGTGTGTTTTTAGCCAGATACTCTGACTTTTACTTGAGTACGATTTTGAGACGATACCCATACTTTCACTTAAGTATAATTTCTGGGTACTTTTTAGTACACCCCTGCAGGTTTTACATGAAGCACCTCCGACCGTCTGGTCAATGGTCATGTCGCTCGTACATTCATTCAGTCATTCACTCACATTCAGCTACTCTGCCCCTAGTGACGGCTCACATGCACGACACCTTGCATTATTCCCTTTGGATGATAAATGGATAAAAAACATTTTAAAGATGTGTTCAACCCCCCTTCCCTTTTCTGTATTTGAAGCCATTACTATACCACCTTGTACGGTACAGTTTTATTTAATGAAACCTTTACTACTACTGTACTCTGTCACCACAAGATGACACTGTTGTGTTGCCAAACAATCATACATTTAGTGTTTCCCTGAGCTACTGTACAACAAGACAACAGGAAACTCATAGAAGAGTGAGTGAGACATGAAGACATGCCTGCTAACAGTTCCAATATAATAGCCCACTCCATTTTTAAATTGTACTGTAAGGGCTGAGGGGAATGGTGGTTGATGGCTTCTACGTTCCCGCCCGTTGGCTCCTCCCAATGGAGAGAAGAGGACTGCCAGCTCCACACACACCCACACACACAGCTGTCTCCCAATTAAGCAATCAGCATAAAGAGGACAGACAAAGAACCTCAGAGGGTGTCTTGGAAGGGAGAGGGAGAGAGCTGTTTGGAGACATCTAAACTGTGAGTTGACAACCGGTAAACCGGACAGCGGCCCGTCCTAGTTAGGGACTGGCCTTCAGTAAAGAGGTTAGGTGCTCCAATCGGAGCCAGTATGATTTTGTTGTTTTGCTAAATTGATCTGCTTAAATAAATGCTCCTGGCCATTGTCCAGCAGGGAGCTTCAGCTATTGACTGTGTGTTTGATTAATTGTACAACCATATTGCACCTTCCATCTACCCCGTCTGCTACCTTTGTTACAGTACATGCATTCAAAAAAACTTGAGATGCTTGTTTTTCCCGGATCCTGACCTCAACCGTAGTAGATTTTTCTTTTTTTTATCCACTTTTTCTCCTATTTTTCTATTTTTCTCCCATCCCAATTTAGCCGTGCCAATTCTCCGCTCCCCTGTCTTGAACGTTGCTCGCATATGCCCCCCACTGGCCGGTTGTAGGGAAGATAGAAGCCTTGCATCACATGTCCCCTCCGATACATGTGGAGGCAGCCTGTCACATCTTTTCACCTGCCAGCGCGGACTCTCATTTGGCGAGGTGTAACGTGTGGGAGGCTCACACTACCCCCGCCATTTTCCTGTCTCTGCTATGCAGGCGTCCCCCAACCGACCTGTAGGAGTCACTGTCCACAACGTCCAGATTACCACCCATCGACTTCCACCCGATAACTCTGCCAATTGAGTTAGTGTGACGGCCGGCCCAAGCCGGAGGCAACGCCGACAGCCGGAGTCGAACCCGGTGTCTCTTGCGTTGGTGACGAGCGCAATGTCTGCTGCGCCACCCAGCCGCAACCGTAGTAGATTTGTAAACAAAAACACAAAGTATATTCTGTCTATAACTATGACTATTAATAAACTATAAACTAAACATAATGCACAACGTATATTCTATGTGTACAAGGTATATGTTTTTAGTTTATTTTTTTTTTACTATCTGTCATGTAGAACCTATACTGTATAATAGAACTCTTTGTGTAGAACTGATCAGGCCTCCCATCCCATGTAACCTGACAGAATGATGTAATTTGCATAGAATTATCATGTTTCATAGTACATTTACATTACATTTACATTTTGTCATTTAGCTGGCGCTTTTACCCAAAGCGACTTACAAGTTCTGTACGACAAGTCGGCAGGAAGGGCACAACTCTATCAGCTGAGTAACAATGTCCACCAAACAGTGCTGAAACTTGGGTGCTGCAGTGTTTAGTGCATAGTAGTAAAGACCTATTAGTATAGTAGTTAGTAAGAAGGTATGTTTTTCTTTCTTTTTCTTTTTTTTGGGGCGGCCAGAGGATGTAGAGCGGAGGCCCGGAGGGGTCTTGAGGGTGTGTAGTTAGAGACCATTGACCAGAGGTAGGCCAGAGGTATTCACTGTGCAATATGCCAGGTCGAGGACCTTGAAGCGGATTTGTGCGGCGATGAGGAGCCAGTGCAGGTCGCTAAGAAGTGGGGTAACATGGCTGACTTTGGTAGGTTGGAGATCAGACGGCGGCTGCGTTCTGGATGAGTTGAAGAGGCTTGGGGCGGTGGTCGGTAGACCAACGAGCAATGCATTGCAGTAGTCAAGGTGAGACATGACTGTTGATTGGACAAGGAGTTGAGTGGCTTCTTTTGTCAGGAAGGGGCGGACCCTTCTGACATTGTTCAGGAGGAATCTACAGGTTCTGGTCGTTGCAGGGATGTGAGTGGATAAGTCCAGCCGATCGTCGAGGACTACTTTTATCCAAAGCGCTTTACAATTTGTTCCTCACATTTGACCCATTCACTCACACATTCACACACCAACGGCGGAGGCAACCATGCAGGGTGCCAACCTGCTTATCAGGAGCAATTAGGAGTTAAGTGTCTTGCTCAAGGAAGCGGGAATCAAACCGGGAACCTCCAGATGACCAGAAGACTGCTCTACCTCCAGAACTGTCGTTGAATGACATGCCTCCCATCCTACACAACATGGCGGAATGCTTTGATGTGAATGATTTAGCATAAAACTATTGGGTTTCATGTATGTGGGGGTGGTTATAGGATGTTGACATACAGTTAGCATACCAGAAAAGATAAGTTGATCTATTGGTTGCTTGTTGAAGTCGCAACAAATATGGGAGACCGCACCATAAAAGATCTGGCTAACCAATAGTTTATAATGAACAACCAATAAATTCAACTGTACAGAATGGAGTGCAACAGTGTGTAAATTAGTACCTATGTTAGGTGGTTTTAGATGCAGTGTCTGGGGTGCAGTGTGCACAGCCGTGTGCAGTGTGTGGTGTTGGCTCAGCTTTAGCACCCTGTGTGCAGTGTGTGGTGTTGCCTCAAGTTTGTACCCCGGCGGTGGTATATATCACTTGTTTTATTTCCCTTTTCATCTGATCAGTGTCACACTCGGTGGGTGTACTGCTGAGGACTCGGGGGAGTGCAGTGTCAAAAATACGGTGCGTGTCTGTCCTTCGCATTTCTTGAGAACCGTTCAACAGATCAACTTCACGCTCAGTGGGTGTATTGCTAATGACACAGGGGAGTGTAGTTTTGAATTTTATGCCATTTGGCCAGATGGCGGTGCTATAACAATGAACATTACTGTATGTTTGGCAGGTGTATTGCTGAGGACCCAAGGGTGTACAGTGTCAAGTGTGTAGTCGATCGGTTGAGTAGTTATGAATTCCCTTACGAATGGCCACATGCTCCGATCAACCATGCCCCAAACAAGCACTGCACTAGTACATAATAAAGTGATGTACCAAATCAACTCAACTTGGCTGATTTTTTTGGGCAGTTCAGGCTCAAGCTAATTTGTTATCCAAATAGGCATAAAATACAATTTTCTCCAAATAAATCCATCTCACAACATGATTTATGGCTTTGCTCTATTGGAACTGTCCCTTTAATCATATGCTATCATGAAAACTTTCAACCACGTGCACGCACCACACCTGCCTGACCATGCCCACATCCACTCACATATAAGCGGGGTCATGGCCATACTACCAGCTCCTTCCCTACTTTCACCACTGTAAAGTACGTGTATAGCACCTCTTCAAGTTCAGTGCTTAAAGTAGTTAGTTTAGTTAAGGAGCTGTGTTGACATTGTGTTTTTGTTTTCTCTCTCTCGCTCATTTTCGAGAAAAGAAAAGTATAATGTCTTCACCACCGGAGGGTTTAGACGACTATCGTTCTGACCTCCACCGGCGCTTCACAGTCGCGGCTTCCTCCGTGCATCGTGGGGCGTTCCTGGCTCCATGGTTGTGGCAGACAGGTGCGCCTCAGCGGCGCCCGCAGGAGAGTGCGCGGCGCAGAGGGGCCGTCAAGCTCCCATTTCCTGTGAGGTGGCCGAGTTCCGGCTCTGGTTCCCCCGCCGGAGGGCAGTCAGCTGGTGAGCTGACGGTCCCTCTGGTGGACGGGGATTTGCAGCGCAAGCTCTCTGCCTTGGCGTGGACAGTTTAGCGGCTGTGTTGGGCCGGCGCCGAGCGGGGATTCCCTCGTCTCCTCTCCATCGTGTCCAATGGAAACAGAGGACTACATGGAGGGGGCGGAGGAATTCTTGTTCGGCGCTCCAGCGGGAACACAGCATTCTCCCCCTCAGGGAGTGGCAGGGGATGCTGTGTTTGCCTGGAGAGCCTCATACTCCGAGACTGGGTTAAAGTCACCACCTCTGAGATGAGATGCCCTGCTGTCATCCGCACTGGACGTTGGCTCCCGCCTATCTTACAGAGAAAGTGAGTGTAGCCTCCCAAACGCGAGGGATGTGAGCGTCACAGAAGAAAGTACGCAAAGGGAGTTGCATGCTTTGTTCCCCGAACTCATGACGGCAGCGGCCCGTGCTAACAGTGTGTCGGACCAACGGAGGATCCCTCTCCTCATGGCCCCCATCTCCGACGCTGGGCTCTTCGGCTCGGCGATGCAGGAGATGGTGTCAGCCTGCAAGGACCTGGAAGAGCAGCCGTCCATCCTGCAACCCCACTTCCCCCGGACCGACACCACCGCGACCGGAGGCGCGACGTGGAGGCGACGTCGGGGCAAGTCTTCAGCCGTCGCCACTGCCACTACTGGCCCTGCCAGCAAGAAGCCTCGTGGACGGGGAGAGGACGATGCCACCGCTGCCGCCAGTCATCCTGCGCCCGGGGGGAACGGTAGGGAACGACGTGGCCAGACGGCTCCCCAGCACCATCCCTCCGGGCCAGCTGCCCGTGGGGGCAAACGACACCCTGCGCGTGGCGGGCGACGCAAGTGACATTTACCCCTTCTGCCCCCCCCCCCCCCCCCCAAATTATTTTGATTATTAAAATAAAGGGTCCCTTCTGAAGGGGGACTATTTTTTTGTTAACAAAACGTGTGTTGATTCACTGTTGATTCAGGGGGATACGGCATGTGCAATATAAACCCACAGCTAAGAATGCTAGGGTTGCGTTCTTGCTTGAGAGTTTTGTACAAATTTGCTTTGGTTGCTATTGTGTATAACTTACAAGGCCTGTGTTCTAGCACTTAGCCAAGGGCTTATGTCCTTTTCTCTCTACCTAAGCCAGTGTTCTTTCTTACGTGGTAAAAGTGAACTTGGGGCTTCATTGTATGATGAGAGTTGTGTGTGTTTCATGTAAATACGTTTTAGGTAAAACATAGCATTTGAGTCCACAACTGGTGTGGACTCAACAGAGTTGTACATATGTAGCATGTGAACCAAGGACTTTTTGAGTCCCTCTCAGTCTGATCTTTTTTCTTTGCTTAACACTTTCCGTGCTGGCCGTGCCAGTCCTATATACCCCGTTGAGTGCCAACGCTCTATTCAATGACAGAGCGCTCACATTTGTGAACGCATAAACTATATCTTAAATTATGGCTATGTGTCTAATACGACCGTCGCTTATCAATGACTTGTTTGCAGTCAACATTGTCGAAACGGATTGTTTTTTAATCGGTTAATTTCCGTTTTATACCATTTTGAAAAACGCTTGTTTTTTTTAACTTTCAGAAAAAAAAAATATTCTGCAGGAATCGCGCTTTACTGTAATACACAAAACACGTTGTCATTTTTCGGCCATTTTTCATTTTCAAATAAACGCTAGATTATCGATATGTGTACTTATGCACGCTATAGAAGCGGGCTGAAAAATCGATTATCTTATTTCCTGATCAGCTACACACACTCACAGCCACACACACACATATGGGACACGTTGATATATAGCCTAGGTGAAAACAGCTCTGATTATCCCAATACTGGTAAAATAGATTCCTTACCTCAGATCAGATGTTCTCCAAAAAGAGTATTCCAATTCCTGATCGCCATTCCAAATATCGATCGCGTTTATTGATCCAACGCTGGGTGGTCGAACGACATATTCCACGCTGTTCTGATGGTGGGCGATGACTGGGATCGTCTCCGGTTACTTGCCTGACAAGTAAAATGTGGATTCCGGACTCTTTTTTTCCCCATGCGTTTCATTCAGTGCAATCCATTGGGTTGCAGTACCATCCGGAGAGACGATAGGGGGCGGTATTTTCCCTGTTCGAGCTCAGACAGATCCCCACTGGTAATGTGAGGCTAGATTGATGAAAGATGAATGGAAATCGATAATAAAAAAAATAACGATTAAAAACAAGATTTCTTGTCGGCTGGCACTCAACGGTTGGCATGAACTAACAAGAAATCTCGTCGCTGGCACTCAAAGTGTTTTAAGGGTAAAGGTAAAAAAATTGCCGGTGGCAAGTTTTTTCGCACATAAGCCAGAGCCGTGGATGAAACCCCGTTTTTTACACAAACGAGGTTATCGGCTGTGGTTGGCGTACAAACAGGATGTAAAGCTATTACTCTACAGAAAGGTGTATGTGCTTTCATGTAGCGTGCTATGCAACTGGTGTCACGGCTCTGCTTTTTTATTGCGTCGTATCTGGGGTGAGGCGGTTGAGGGGGGTGGACAAATAACTTTATGCGGTTGGCTGGGAAGGGGGTTTCTTATCTCTACCGAGCGCCAGTGCACTAGGTTAGACTCGAGGACTCGTGTACATCTGCGACCGTCGGTTGTGTGATAGTAAAGGGTTAACCTTCTGTCGTGGCAGTGAAAGGGTTAAGAGGTTAATGAAATATCAGTTTAGGAATTGTATTCAATAGCTAGCGAATTTTGACCGGAAATACAAAAAATCAAATTAATAAAGGGAATATGATTAAACAGTCACTGTTTTGACCCAAAAATACAGTGTCTGTGTTGTGTTGCCCCAAACGGCGTTTCCCCAACGCCACAATGGTTATAGCCTACAGATGACAAAATCTGAATGCTGTAGAAGTCTTATCTTTTGCATTTGAATGTTTTATGTTAATTCATTATTAATATAGTCTTAATAATGACTCCTCAGCTTTTCTCCTGCCCCACATGTCATTATGCTGCCTCACAGGTATGTTGTCTGATGAGATTAGCTGGGTGCGTCTGACGTCAACTGAACTCACTAACGCATATCAAATCTAATCAGGTAATGTGGAACATGATCAAGCATGTTTGCATTTGCATATGACTTATTTTAGCTGAAGGCAAAAATATTTTCCCACGTTTTCATTTTGACTAGTTCACATGTTTCTTTACTGTTTTTTAAGAGGCCATAACTACCTTGTGTAAATATTTAAAGACCCAATGAGGTAAAAAAAAAATTTAAAATAAAATAAAGGAATGCGACACCATTTTTACCTGATGTCTGTGGATGTATTGATCAGCTATTATGTTTTTAGATACGTCGAGACACTCTGCAGATGAGCGTTGTTGATGCGAACAGGTGCGCTGGATCAGAGCACCATTTTCCTTTGACTATGGCCAAGCATTCTGAGTTTACGTCACAGGTCATGTGTTGCCCGAGGTGTATCTAGCACCAAAATACAGAGAGAAAGCTATCGGCTGTGTGTGTGTGTGTGTGGGGGGGGGGGGGGGGGGGCAGAAGCCAGCTGGTTTGTTTTGGTCTTCGACAGTGGCACATTTCACACGCAACACGCACCAAAGGCCCTGCCTCCACCCACTGCTGACTCAGCTCCTGGAGATTCGCTCTCTCCTTTCCTCTCTCCCATCTTGAACATAGTTTGCAGGTGTTGTCACTGTTAGCTTGTTGAATATACACCATTGTGTCCTGTACAATAGAGTTGGGTGGTCCTCTCATCTGTTTCTATATAAAAGCATAATTGGACATTTTCCAAATGACATTACTTCATTATTGGAATGGACCTCTGGACCATATGGAGGTGTGAAATCTGGCCCAGTCCAGAACAGGGGCGTATCTAGACCAAGCACAGTATTGGGGCACAGGGGGGCACCAAGGGATGTGAAGTGGGCGCGCGAACCGGAGCATCTTTTAATCCAGCTGTTTGCTGTTCTCTGATATTTTCGGACATTTTGTTGATGCGTCGCTCGACACTTCGAGCTGACATGGGGATATCTTTTATCCTTGATTTGATTGCCTTCAAACAAAACATCTGAGCTACAGAGAAAATCCTCCTTGATATACTCAGTGAATGGCTTTCCACATTTTGCAATGCAATGAGCAATGCGATAGCTTGCTTCAGTTGCATGGTTTTTAGCAGTCGTGAACACTTTAAGGGTGCTGGCTTGCTTTCCATACCTGGCCACGGCACGTTTAATAGATTCTGCCTGATCCGCCTGATCTTTGAAACTTTTTTGATGCTTCGTCTCAAAATGGCATTTCACACCTGACGTTCGGCAAACTACATTTTCTAAACATAAGTACACACAGCACGGTCCTTCTGACACACAAACCCGTAGTAGTCTGTCCACGAGGGCTGGAATGCCCGAATTTCCTTTGCTTTAACTTTCTTAGCAAGGGTTGCCATAATGACAGAATTATGTGTGATTACCTGTGAACTGCACGAGGCCAGCTGACTGCTGACAGCTGAGCACCATGGGATGTACCATGTATTAGCTGTCATAGGGGTGTGCAAAGCAGTCAACTTACAAAAAAAAGCCTGTTGGAGGATTTCAACAAGATAAATGCGACAACAGTGCAAAATATTTCACTATAATATTTCAAAGCAAAGTAAAAAAATATATAATAATAATATATAATAATAATAATAATAATTTTTCTGGCGACATTGATCACTGGGGCACAGCTGATCGATACTGGGGCACGTGCCCCAGTGAAAGTGGTCTAAATACGCTGATGGTCCAGAAAAATAGGAGTCACAAAATCAGTTTGGAGTGGAGTGGTGGAGGAGTGGTAGAGAAGCAGTAGAGGCTTGATTTTTCAGGGCTTCATCTGTACATGTCCCATGATGTGTTAGCATGCTTTAACACTAGACTCCTGTACTTTGTCACTCAACATTTAAAAATGTCTACATGTACAATGTGTACAACATGCAACAATTCATAGCTATGGTTATTGCTCTACTTGCCGGAGGCCTCCAAAACACAGCTGTTTTTAGAGAGTAAGCTATCAGTGTACAGCAGGGGTCAGCAACCTTTTTGATACGAAGTGCCATTTTAAAATGTTTTTGTTAATCAGTGTGCCATATCAACATTAAGGTTAACATTAAGTTTAATCATGACACCACATCACAATGTAAATCTCCAAACAGATCTGTAATTCTATTCCATCCATATAGGCAACGTGCATAGCAATAGTTTTAATAACTATTTTCCTCTTATAAGAGGAACTATGTTAAGGATTGTGTTGGCAGAGGACCCAAACGCAAACAGAGACGAGGGAGAGGTAGATGTAGATTGTTGAATCTTGAGCACTGCTCCTTTAATTCGAGTAACTGGTAATGCACAGAGAAGAGACAGCAAGTCTCCCACAAAATACAAAAACAAAAACCACGTCACTAGACTGCAGAATTACTCGCAGTAGAGACACTAGAATAAAGAAGGCAAAAACAAACAATAGCGACACTAAACTGAGAAAGCTAGAAAACAAACGAAAAACATAAACACAGCTAAGCTGGAAAAGGAACATAGTGCAAATGTTACCAGGCGAGTGAACGGAATACATAGGGAGCGTCACGATAAACAAGAACTCGGCAGGAATGTTACGTTAACATATACACATATATGTATGTGTGTATATATATATGTATATATATATGTATGTGTATATATGTCAGAGAATCAGCCCCTTGCGTCCTTAGTGTATAGCATTTGACATGGTGTATGTTTGTTCATTGATGTGACAGTGTCTGGCAACATACTGTTTGTGTTCTTTTTATTTATTTTTTATTTTCTTTGTTTGTGATTTGTCTTGATGTATGTTTGTGAAACTATAAAAGCTGAAAATAAAATATTATAAAAGGAATGTTACGTTCTGGACACCGACTGCGGTCGGTGACCACCCACATTCCTGGCATATGTCACTGGGCTTGTCACCTGTCATTTCCCTGTCAATTAGTGCTGTCACTTAGGGGTGGTTCCTGATTGGCTGTCACGGGGGTGTGTGTGGAATGTTGGTATTTGGTGTCTATGTAACATACCTCTCTTCTGCTTGTTCATTGTCAGGTCTTCACTAATTGCGTTCGGGGATAACGCGGACGGTTCTACTCTGGACCTCCAATAAGCTCCCATTTACCTTATTTTCCACTTGTGCTATTAGCACTTGTCTCTCTTAGAATTTACTCTGTGTTCTTACTATTAAAGTCGAACCTGTTCAAGAGTAAACACTCTCTGTCTCTGTGAGTCTGTGCCGACCAACTGGCCCCGGTATTCACTGACATCTTCAACCTGTCCTTGGAACAGGCCGTCATCCCCACCTGTCTGAAGAAGTCCACCATCATCCCTGTACCCAAAAAATCTACGCCCGCTTGCCTCAACGACTACCGCCCTGTAGCCCTCACCTCCATAGCCATGAAGTGCTTTGAGAAGCTAGTGAAGGGCTACATCTGTTCCTCCCTCCCCATCAACCTGGACCCTCTGCAATTTGCATATCGCCCCAACAGGTCCACGGAGGACGCCATAGCCCATGTGCTGCACACAGCAGCATCACATCTGGACAAGAGGAAGGGGAACTATGTGAGAATGCTGTTCATCGACTACAGCTCAGCATTCAATACCATAGTCCCCTCCAAACTCATAGCCAAGCTCAGGGACCTGGGCTTGAACTATGACCTGTGCCAGTGGGTCCTGGACTTCCTGACGGGCAGACCCCAGGTGGTAAGAGCCGGCAACTGCACCTCCTCATCCATCACGCTCAACATAGGGGCCCCCCAGGGCTGTGTTCTGAGCCCCCTCCTCTACTCCCTGTACACACATGACTGCGTAGCACAGCGGAACAACAACACCATCATCAAATTTGCTGATGACACAGTAGTGGTGGGCCTGATCTCTGCCAACGACGAAAGGGCCTACCTGGAAGAGGTAGAGAACCTGTCACAGTGGTGTCAGGAGAACTGCCTCTCCCTGAACGTCAGCAAAACAAAAGAGATGATTGTGGACTTCAGGAGGTCGGGGGTCAAGGACTACAGCCCCCTCAGCATCGACGGGGCACCAGTTGAGAGAGTGAACAGTTTCAAGTACCTCGGAGCCCACATATCCGAGGACTTGACATGGACCACACACATTGACAGTGTTGTGAAGAAGGCACGACAACGCCTCTACTTCCTCAGGCGCCTAAGGAAGTTCCAAGTCAGTCAGAAGATCCTTAGGAACTTCTACTCATGTACAATAGAGAGCATCCTGACCGGCAACATCACCTCCTGGTTTGGGAATAGCACTGCACAAGACCGTAGCAGACTACAAAGAGTGACACGTTCAGCCGAACGCACAATTAGAGGGGGGCTTCCCACCCTCCAGAACATTTACAACAAGCGGTGCAAGGGGAAGGCTAAGAGAATTATTAAGGACTCGAGCCACCCGAACAACTGCCTCTTTGAACTGCTGCCGTCAGGCAAGCGATACCGGAGTCTTATGGCGAGCACAGAAAGACTCAGAAGGAGCTTCTATCCCCAGGCCATCAGGCTGCTAAACGAACAATAATCGCTAAACGAACAATAATCACTATGCAACAACCATCAAATGCACACAGCACACACACCCACACGCACGCACACACACACTCACTCAAACAAACAACACACTGCAGCACCCACTCTCCACACTTTAGATCACACAAACACACTTACACTTTATATTTATTGATAAAGGATTTGCACTACAACTCGTACACCTACTGTGAATTGTACCTAAACTGCACCTCGTCCATTTATGCCTTGCACTATATAGTATTGTATATTAGTACACTGCACAGTATTGTATATTGTATGGTAACTACGTCTACGAACATTGTACATATGTCTAAACTGAACACTGTGACCTCCTTTTTTTTTTCTTCTAATTTTTACTATGTTTTTATTTCATACTTATCTTGTCATGCACAGTCTCTGGAGCGCAACAGTAAGAAGCATTTTGTACAAAAGTATTCTGTACTTCTGTATGACAACTATTAAAGAAACTTGAAACTTGAAACTTGAAACTTGATTGCCTTCACCCATTGGAATTCACCTACCTCCATTCTGACACAGGAACAGACCAACGGGGAACAAGGCAGGAAACGCAATGACGCCACACCGAATACAAGGGCCACACAGGCATATATACAGAGGCTGATTAATAACGAGTGACAGCTGGGGTGGAAGGTAGAACTAACACAATACCTGACTAGGCCGAAATACAAATACCAACATTGAACAACACTAGATCACACTTATAAACACAGACAGGAGGAACAGAAGACTAAGGCAGGGGAAACAAGGCAGACAACAGAATTACAGGCAAAGATATAATGAAGTAAAGAAGGTGACAAAGGTATTGAGCAGACATAACTGAACAAGGTGCCATGTTGGGAATTGTCCAGCAGGTGGAGGGAGTCCATGGAAGAGAAAGTTCAAAGGTGGGGGTTGTTGAGGAGTACAGACAGCAGGGAAAAGTCCTGGGACAGGTGGACCCTTACAAACTATACAAGAATGCTGCCGTCTTTATGGGATGCTTGCTTGCCATACCTGGACACATTCATCCTTTAAAAAAACCTCTTAAACTGCAACGTCCCGCATGTGGGAAGTTTTTAGGATGATTTGCCAACTGGCACTTTAGCGACGTCTAGTGGCTCGGGTGTGCATATTTTGTAATACAATATATATATCGAATTGAAGGCTTATTTGTTGCCTGTCGATAGTGACAAAATCCGACAAAATCCATTCAGTGGTTCTCGAGTTACATGCCGGTATTTGAGGCTTGTGCAAAGTACACGGTATTGCGCAAAATACCACTCCCGACTCTTGGGGCTCTAGTTCCGTCAATCTAGATCCGATCTCGAAAATTATTGTGGAGGGTTGTAGCCAATGAGTGTGGCTTTCCAATGATACCCCACGAGGGGATGTATGAATCAGGGATCTAGGTGAAAAACTAATGAGAGAAAACAGGAAGAGAAAAACAGCAGAATGAATTGAAAACTGAATGAGAAAACTGAGTTTTTCATTGTACACAGTTTACCAAAATCACTCCTAATCACTCATTTCTGAATGGATCTTTATGAAATTTGGACATGTACTACATAAGGCTTCAGGCTATGAATCTCGGGAGGTTTTTAAGCCTCCAGCCATTCTGGGGAAATACTACTTCTGGAATACTAAAGTTTTTCTACAACTCAAGTTCAGACCTATGTTACTCTATTTCATTAGCACTAAAGGGTGAATTTTCTTTCTGGAATCAGAAACTTCAGAATGTCATCTTCCAATAGAGACCAGGCTCATGCATGTCTGTGCTATAAGTATAAAGTATGTTGGGAATACACTGGGAATACATTCCATGAGATCCATAGATGTCCCTAGATACCAAGAACATGCAAATAGCCCTTAGAAGTGGAGCAATCTTCCATTTACTTAGGTATGTATTTTTAGGCGGATTTTCAGATAATAGGGCTAGGGCTTAACAGGTTAATGAAATATCAGTTTAAGAATTGTATTCAATAGCTAGCGAATTTTGACCGGAAATATAAAAAATCTAAGCAAATTAATGAAGGTAATATGATTAAACAGTCACTGTTTTGACCCATAAATACAGTATGTGTTGTGTTGCCCCAAACGGCATTTCCCCAATGCCACAATGGTTATAGCCTACAGATGACAAAATCTGAATTCTGTAGAAGTCTTATCTTTTGCATTTGAATGTTTTATGTTAATTCATTATTAATATAGTCTTAATAATGACTCCTCAGCTTTTCTCCTGCCCCATGTCATTATGCTGCCTCACAGGTATGTTGTCTGATGAGATTAGCTAGGTGCGTCTGACGTCAACTGAACTCACTAACGCATGTCAAATGTAATCAGGTAATGTGGAACATGATCACACAAGCATGTTGTGCATTTGCATATGATTTATTTTCGCTGGAATCAGAAACTTCAGAATGTCATCTTTCAATAGAGACCAGGCTCATGCATGTGCTATAAGTATAAAAACTAAAATGGCCAATTTTGGGGGCGCAGGTTAAGAGGTTAAAGTTTTCTCACGTTTGGTCTCAAAATGGCGTTTAACACCCAATGTTCGGCAAACGACAGACTGACCCTTCTGATTTGCTCTGACCCTGAAATATCCATGGTATATCAATCAAACTACCATAAATAACAGGCTGTGTAACTGCCAATGGCTGTGAAAGAGGTAACTCTGCATGGCGATGAGAGGACACTTCAACATTTCCAAAAAGGTTCCTCTCTTACACACTTGCTAGCGTGCTATTGGTTTAGATACTGCGTGCCAATGGTGGCACTCGTGCCTAAGTGTGCAAAGCAGTCAACTTACAAAAAAAAGCCTGTTGGAGGATTTCAACAAGATAAATGCGACAACAGTGCAAAATATTTCACTATAATATTTCAAAGCAAAGTAAAAAAATATATAATAATAATAATAATTTTTCTGGCGACATTGATCACTGGGGCACAGCTGATCGATACTGGGGCACGTGCCCCAGTGAAAGTGGTCTAAATACGCTGATGGTCCAGAACAATAGGAGTCACAAAATCAGTTTGGAGTGGAGTGGTGGAGGAGTGGTAGAGAAGCAGTAGAGGCTTGATTTTTCAGGGCTTCATCTGTACATGTCCCATGATGTGTTAGCATGCTTTAACACTGGACTCCTGTACTTTGTCACTCAACATTTAAAAATGTCTACATGTACAATGTGTACAACATGCAACAATTCATAGCTATGGTTATTGCTCTACTTGCCGGAGGCCTCCAAAACACAGCTGTTTTTAGAGAGTAAGCTATCAGTGTACAGCAGGGGTCAGCAACCTTTTTGATACGAAGTGCCATTTTAAAATGTTTTTGTTAATCAGTGTGCCATATCAACATTAAGGTTAACATTAAGTTTAATCATGACACCACATCACAATGTAAATCTCCAAACAGATCTGTAATTCTATTCCATCCATATAGGCAATGTGCATAGCAATAGTTTTAATAACTATTTTCCTCTTATAAGAGGAACTATGTTAAGGATTGTGTTGGCAGAGGACCCAAACGCAAACAGAGACGAGGGAGAGGTAGATGTAGATTGTTGAATCTTGAGCACTGCTCCTTTAATTCGAGTAACTGGTAATGCACAGAGAAGAGACAGCAAGTCTCCCACAAAATACAAAAACAAAAACCACGTCACTAGACTGCAGAATTACTCGCAGTAGAGACACTAGAATAAAGAAGGCAAAAACAAACAATAGCGACACTAAACTGAGAAAGCTAGAAAACAAACGAAAAACATAAACACAGCTAAGCTGGAAAAGGAACATAGTGCAAATGTTACCAGGCGAGTGAACGGAATACATAGGGAGCGTCACGATAAACAAGAACTCGGCAGGAACAGACCAACGGGGAACAAGGCAGGAAACGCAATGACGCCACACGGAATACAAGGGCCACACAGGCATATACACAGAGGCTGATTAATAACGAGTGACAGCTGGGGTGGAAGGTAGAACTAACACAATACCTGACTAGGCCGAAATACAAATACCAACATTGAACAACACTAGATCACACTTATAAACACAGACAGGAGGAACAGAAGACTAAGGCAGGGGAAACAAGGCAGACAACAGAATTACAGGCAAAGATATAATGAGGTAAAGAAGGTGACAAAGGTATTGAGCAGACATAACTGAACAAGGTGCCATGTTGGGAATTGTCCAGCAGGTGGAGGGAGTCCATGGAAGAGAAAGTTCAAAGGTGGGGGTTGTTGAGGAGTACAGACAGGAGGGAAAAGTCCTGGGACAGGTGGACCCTTACAAACTATACAAGAATGCTGCCGTCTTTATGGGATGCTTGCTTGCCATACCTGGACACATTCATCCTTTAAAAAAACCTCTTAAACTGCAACGTCCCGCATGTGGGAAGTTTTTAGGATGATTTGCCAACTGGCACTTTAGCGACGCCTAGTGGCTCGGGTGTGCATATTTTGTAATACAATATATATATCGAATTGAAGGCTTATTTGTTGACTGTCGATAGTGACAAAATCCGACAAAATCCGTTGAGAGGTTCTCGAGTTACATGCCGGTATTTGAGGCTTGTGCAAAGTACACGGTATTGCGCAAAATACCACTCCCGACTCTTGGGGCTCTAGTTCCGTCAATCTAGATCCGATCTCGAAAATTATTGTGGAGGGTTGTAGCCAATGAGTGTGGCTTTCCAATGATACCCCACGAGGGGATGTATGAATCAGGGATCTAGGTGAAAAACTAACAAGAGAAAACAGGAAGAGAAAAACAGCAGAATGAATTGAAAACTGAATGAGAAAACTGAGTTTTTCATTGTACACAGTTTACCAAAATCACTCCTAATCACTCATTTCTGAATGGATCTTTATGAAATTTGGACATGTACTACATAAGGCTTCAGGCTATGAATCTCGGGAGGTTTTTAAGCCTCCAGCCATTCTGGGGAAATACTACTTCTGGAATACTAAAGTTTTTCTACAACTCAAGTTCAGACCTATGTTACTCTATTTCATTAGCACTAAAAGTGAATTTTCTTTCTGGAATCAGAAACCTCAGAATGTCATCTTCCAATAGAGACCAGGCTCATGCATGTCTGTGCTATAAGTATAAAGTATGTTGGGAATACACTGGGAATACATTCCATGAGATCCATAGATGTCCCTAGATACCAAGAACATGCAAATAGCCCTTAGAAGTGGAGCAATCTTCCATTTACTTAGGTATGTATTTTTAGGCGGATTTTCAGATAATAGGGCTAGGGCTTAACAGGTTAATGAAATATCAGTTTAAGAATTGTATTCAATAGCTAGCGAATTTTGACCAGAAATATAAAAAATCTAAGCAAATTAATGAAGGTAATATGATTAAACAGTCACTGTTTTGACCCATAAATACAGTGTATGTGTTGTGTTGCCCCAAACAATGTTTCCCCAATGCCACAATGGTTATAGCCTACAGATGACAAAATCTGAATTCTGTAGAAGTCTTATCTTTTGCATTTGAATGTTTTATGTTAATTCATTATTAATATAGTCTTAATAATGACTCCTCAGCTTTTCTCCTGCCCCATGTCATTATGCTGCCTCACAGGTATGTTGTCTGATGAGATTAGCTAGGTGCGTCTGACGTCAACTGAACTCACTAACGCATGTCAAATGTAATCAGGTAATGTGGAACATGATCACACAAGCATGTTGTGCATTTGCATATGATTTATTTTCGCTGGAATCAGAAACTTCAGAATGTCATCTTTCAATAGAGACCAGGCTCATGCATGTGCTATAAGTATAAAAACTAAAATGGCCAATTTTGGGGGCGCAGGTTAAGAGGTTAAAGTTTTCTCACGTTTGGTCTCAAAATGGCGTTTAACACCCAATGTTCGGCAAACGACAGACTGACCCTTCTGATTTGCTCTGACCCTGAAATATCCATGGTATATCAATCAAACTACCATAAATAACAGGCTGTGTAACTGCCAATGGCTGTGAAAGAGGTAACTCTGCATGGCGATGAGAGGACACTTCAACATTTCCAAAAAGGTTCCTCTCTTACACACTTGCTAGCGTGCTATTGGTTTAGATACTGCGTGCCAATGGTGGCACTCGTGCCTAAGGTTGCTGACCCCTTATACAGGTATGTGCAGAAGCCAGCTGGTTCATTTTGGCCTCCTGGTGTGACATACTACACATACTACACACACAGACACACACACACACACACACACACCACTGCCCAACAGCTCCACTTCCTCCACCTGCTGACTCAGGAGATGAGATGAGAGGAGAGTCTCAAGATTCAATGGGTCTCATTCCCCAATATTTTCCAAAGACTTCTCTTAGGGCAACCATCTTAGAACCGACTGAGACAGAATCGACGACAAGTTGACTTTGAGTCCCCAACGCGTGGGGAAGATGTCTTAACACTTTGCCTGCCACACACGAGAATACTCGGGTTTATTTATAGGTGGTTGAAAGCCACTCACGAGATTTCTCGGAATTATTATTATTTTTTTTTTTTTAGCGATCTGAAATCATATTGCATCACCCGAGCCTACCAGAGTATAGCCGAGCGGTGCCGGCGATCATTGTGGAAAAAAGCGCCCCCTGTCGTCTCCCAGATGACATAAGTGATTTTGGAATGGACTCAATGAAAATGAATGGGGAAAAAAATCCGGTACTCCACATTTTCCAGTCCACTGATGCAGCCGGGGTTACCACAGTTCATTCTGGATCCTCTGAGCCCCGCGGATCATGGAGTACTACTGTATCGCGTTGGATCCATACACGTATCGATTTTTTCGAATCGTGATCAGGAATTGGAATATACCAGTTGGATACCATCTGATGTCAGGTAAGGACTCTATGTTATCAGTGTTAGGATAATCAGAGTACGTTTGATGAAGTTATAAGCTGTTTTGTGAAATGTCTTCTTTCGGTTTCACTGTAAAAGTCCGAGAGGAAATCAACGGGGCGATTATCCGTGCGCGGCCGTAATGTGCTTGCGTGTACGTATAATATTGATCATCTAGCGTTTATTTGAAAACGATTCATAAAAAGGCCGACGAATATCAACGTTGTGGAATATTCCAGTAAAGGACGATTTTCATAGAATGCTCCAGAATGGGCTGTTTTTTATTTCAAAACGGGGGCTTTTCTAAATGCTCTGAAACGGAAACGACGCGATAAAAAAACAATCTGCCTTGACAGCACTGACTGGAAAATAGTCTTTGATAATGCGATGGGCAGATTAGACACATAGCCATAATTTAAAACATAGATTAGGCGATATTAACGTTAACATTGGCGCCGATGGTGGCATTCAGCCGGTAAAAAGGAAAACCAGGCGTGGCGCTCAAAGTGTTGGCTCAAACGATCACAGCTGGTATGCCGGCGATGAGGAATGTCTAGGTCAGACACGCCTCCGAGAGCTCCTTATAAGCCAGGCTCTGTGCCGTGTGCAAATGAAGTCGCAAAAAGTCGAGAGTTTAAATTTTAGACACACCTGTCCAGCTCATTAAATGCAACTGATGCATGCAGCCGTGTAAAAAATTGTGGCGGAAGCGCTTTGCGACACATCAAAATGAGATTAGATTAATGTATTGTCATCATATACAGGCTACTACAGCTCATGGCCACCTGCTGCAGCGCGCGCACACACACCCACACCCACACACACGCTCGCAGTAGGCTACTGTATAGTAATGAATGAACGCAGTAGGCTTATATTATTCTAATGACTTATTTTATTAGGAAATCACATATACTGTGTTGCCTATAGTAGTACAGTCCACCAGTCCGCTGCCCAACTCTGGCGGCCTTAATATGTGTACTGTACTTACTAGGGCAGGGCATATATATTATCTACTAAATCCTAATTAAACAAGTAATTAGAATAATATAAGCCTACTGTTAATTCATTAGACACGTAGGCTACATAGCGTATTCCAATATCTGTTTTATTGATTAATGATATATTTGAAAGAATGCAGGTTATAGCTATATAAAACAAATGTCTGTCCCATTACCAATCAATGGGATATATTGCATGTTGGCTATAACCTGCATTCTTTCAAATGTATAATTAATCAATAAAACAGATATGTAACAAATAAGAAATACAAATTCCACACAAGGCATTAAATAATAATAATTTTCAATCATTTCACAATAATTGCATAATTGTTTTTGAATATCTGAGTAATTAAAGTATTTATACATTTGTCCAAAATAGCTGGTTCAGATATGGTTAATCCAGCTGCCCTGTGATCAGATGAATCCATATTATTTATTTTTCCGACATCAAATATTTTTATCGTACAAATATTGTCATATTTATTGAAATTATGATTAATTAATTAATTCCAAGGAGGCTTGTAGGGTTGACATGAAGGAATCACTATGATTCCTCCCAAATAAAGCAAAGAACATGGAGCACACAGTCTGTCAAGTTAAGTGTGCTCCTCAGCACTCGTAAATTCTGCTCTCAGCCACGGCCGAATCCAATCTTAGGGACGTTTGGGGAATCTCTCTACCAGCCCTAATATGTTGCAAATCGGCCTGAGAGCAAATTTCTTGTCGTAAATCTGTTGGGAATGAGACCCAATGTTCTTTATTGTCATCTTTGTGTACTTTCATACATAACAAAGTGTTATTTCCCCCTGTCCAACACAGTGCAAACAACAATAGACAATCAATAGATGAAGAAACAATATATAAAGGTTGGGTCATATAAACCATTCACTCATAAAGCAGCCTATATTAAAACTAATAAAAACTGTCCAGTGTTCAAAAGAATATTGCCAGTTCCACATGATAATAAGTTAATGAATAAAATATCAAATTAATAAAGTGCCAAAGTACACAATGGATTACAATTCAAATGTTAAAGTAAACGAGAGAGAGAGAGAGAGAGAGAGAGAGAGAGAGAGAGAGAGAGAGAGAGAGAGAGAGAGAGAGAGAGAGAGAGAGGAGAGAGAGAGAGAGAGAGAGAGAGAGAGAGAGAGAGAGAGAGAGAGAGAGAGACGAGAGAGAGAGAGAAGAGAGAGAGAGAGAGAGAGAGAGAGAGAGAGAGAGAGATGAGAGAGAGAGAGAGAGAGAGAGAGAGAGAGAGAGAGAGAGAGAGAGAGACGAGAGAGAGAGAGAGAGAGAGAGAGAGAGAGAGAGAGAGAGAGAGAGAGAGAGAAGAGAGAGAGAGAGAGAGAGAGAGAGAGAGAGAGAGAGAGAGAGAGAGAGAGAGAGTTGTGATGCAGTTTGACAGGATGCTCTCGATGGTTCCTCTATAGCAGAGGTAGCAAACACAGTGTCCGCAGGACCACGTGAGTCGCCCCCGGCATGTTCTAATAATAGTACTAGTCACCAAATAGTACTAGCTACATTATTGTAAAAAAATAAAAATAAAATTGTTTGCTTTTCTTTTTGAACATTGAATATCTTTGGAACGGTTTGTGATAAAGACTTGTTTTAAATTGTATCTGAAATCTCTCGTCAAAATTGAAAGTGTATCGTTCCTGAGTGGCAGTGCACAGAAGTAAGACATAGAATCTTGAAATATCTAGATCGGTCATTTTCTAATCCGCTTATCTATCTATCATATATCTATGTCAATATAGCCAATGGAAATGCTAGAAATGGAAAATGCCTATAGTTACTCAATAGTCCAGTGTGCTCGTCAGACAGACAGGCACTGGTTGCGCATAAAGTATAGGATATATAGAGGTGCTTGTCCCTGGTTTTATAATAAAATGGCAAAAAGACAGAGGTATAATGTTCAACAAGCATTGGAACTTGAGGATGATCCAGAAAATATAAATCAAAAGGACTCTGAGCCTGAGGCAGCGATGATGACAATCATAGTGAAGGATTTGATGCGTTTGAGGCTATAGAAGTGGTCTGACAACTATATGATTTATTGTGCAGCCTGAATGCTATCACCTGTTGATGATTCATGTGTGTAACTATGCTATTTGGATAAGATGCAGAGTGTGTGTGTGTGTGTGTTTGTGTGTGTGTGTGTGTGTGTGTGTGTGTGTGTGTGTGTGTGTGTGTGTGTGTGTGTGTGTGTGTGTGTGTGTGTGAGTGAATTGCAGGGATATACTGGTCCAAATATGAAGTGACACTTAAAAGTATGTATTTTCACATTGTCTGCTAATAAACACCTAGACCAATATCCAAATAAATGGCTGTCACACACAGGAAAATATGTATTTGCACCAAATTTCCATGTTGAAAAAAACAATAATTCCCTGGTAAACTATGGTGTTATTCAACAAAACACACTTTCACTGGGCACTCCCGCATTTTCTTTATGTCAAATATTGTATGTTCACACAAAGGTAATGTATGATGGTGACTTTACACTGCATCAGAAATAAAGGGTCGGTTTTCCTGAATCATAAAGGTATAACACGTGATACTGACTCAAAAAATAAGCTCAGAATTGGCAAAAATATAACACTATGTCCAGGTGAAACTTTGTCTTAGAGGGTTAAAAGGTGATCTGTGCCACTTTGTTATTCAGTGAAGTTTGGATCAAACAAGTAGCCCTTTGTGCTGCTCAGCGCCCTTGAAGTAACTCTTAGTTTCAAAAAGGTTGGTGACCCCTGCTGTGGTCATGATGGGAGAGGGAGTGTTCACCTTCCGTCTCTGCAGGAAGTGGAGGCACTGCTGGACCTTCTTGATGAGAGCTGTGTTGTTGGTGGACCAGCTCAGATCATCAGGAAGTGGAGGCTCTGCTGGGCTTCTTGGTGAGAGCTGTGTTGTTGGTGGACCAGGTCAGATCATCAGGAAGTGGAGGCTCTGCTGGGCTTCTTGGTGAGAGCTGTGTTGTTGGTGGACCGGGTCAGATCATCAGGAAGTGGAGGCTCTGCTGGGCTTCTTGGTGAGAGCAGTGTGGTTGGCGGACCAGTCAGATCTTCTTGGTGAGATCTGTGTTGTTGGTGGACCAGGTCAGATCATCAGTAATCCCAGGAACTTGATGCTCCTGACTCTCTCGACAGCAGCACCATTGATGGTCAGCGAGATGTGCTCACTGTTGCTTTTCCTGAAGTCATTAAACAACTCCTTAGTCTTCTTCACATTTAAGGAGAGGTTATTGTTGACTCACCACATAGCCAGTTACGCCACCTAAGCCCACCTTATATGATCAAACACACACACATCACAGCCCTTTAGGCCACCTCTACACTACCCTCTGCAAACCTGATGCATCCGGGTAAAGGCAGAAAGGAATATGTGGGTATTGTATGTATGTGTATTGTATGTATCAGACCCAGCAGTGTGCTGTTTATGGTTGAATCATCATCAAAGGCTTGTTTGGCACCAGTACAGTCACCACCAGTGATTACAACAGCCTCGGCTCAGCAGTATAGAAATAATGAGGTTACAATGAGAGAATGTCAGACAAACATGAATGTGCCTAGATTATGTTGTTGGGCTACAACTAAAGCATAGGTTATAGAGTAAGCTACACTTTCTTCTAGTGGTGGCTGGGATAGGCTTATCTTAGTGTTATTTTAGTCATTTACCTTATTTAAATTACCTATCATTAGCTGGTTCTAGTGTGGATATTTGAATAGCTAATGTAATGTAAATACCTGACTGTACATTGAGCCAGGTGCATTTATGCCAATGTTGTCCAGTCACCTCACAGTCCCACTTCCTGCATTTCTGTGACTATAAACAGGGACATAACGCTCTCCCAACTGGCTGGCGACCCAGTCGATAGCGACCTCATAGTCCGTCATCAAGTCAGGACCCCAAGCGGCTGACTGTCCGTAGTACCTATCAGCCACTCAGTTTAGAAACCGACGGTCTTGTCCCCACCCCGCTTGCTCTGGGCATGGAAATATTGACCGTTTTCGCCAGCCTAGCCTGTTCACGGCAGGAGCTGTGCCCCCTCCGGTGCACCGCCCTGCTCCTAGGTGTGGACTGTCGTCCACGTACCACCCAGTGCCCACACCAACTTACGTGCGACGTTTCCTGGGCCGACTAGACGGTACCACAGTGGTATGTTAATTCATACCTCGTTACGCACGGAGGCCTTCAGTAACTCCTCAGGCACTATAGGTTGTGTTTAACGTGCGCCCAGACTCTTGCGAGCCCACTGCCGCCTGTTGCTGGCTAGAGGTTCGGAGTGCCTACCTCCTCCCTAACCAGCTATCTCCTCTCACACCCAGACCATGAAAAGCAGATTTAGAAACAAAAACAAAAGACAAATAATTAACAAGATATCTCAATAAACCACATCCTTCAACCACATGTTCTGCACCTCCACATGTGAAACCACCATTCATCCCTAAAACAGTAAATAAAAATAACAAGCACCAAACATTCAAATTAAAGGTTTTTAGAAAGGAAAGGAAAACCCAAAACAAACCAAACACATTCTCCTACCACCTACGCGGCAGACCACTTGTGAATGCTCCATGCATACCCAGAAAACATTAAAGGAATAAAAACAACAAGCTTCAAACTTCACATGCACACCACCTTTCAACTCATCATCATCAGTCCAGAAAATTACTGATTAAACAATAGAAAAGAAACCTAAAAATCTAGACTCAAACGCTCATCCACACACATTCAAAAGAAATAAACTCGAATGAAAGCTGTGAGGTTTCTGTCCTTGCTCTCTCACTCGTTCTGTTCCTTTAACCACCTCGCTCTGTTTTCATTTGTTTTTTCTGTTAATTATTTCAATTCCCTCATTCACACGCGTCGCTGATTGGTTCTCTCAGGTCCGCACGCTTTTCAATCACTTTCCCCAGCTGTCACTGCTTGTCAATCAATCAATCCCTTATTATTTATACCCCGTTTCTCCACTCTAAGTTTGTTGGATCGTCTTGATTTTTCTCTGGTTGCATTCTCCGTTTTGCTGCTGCTGTTGCTTTGCTCTCTGTGCTATCTCCAGGATTTTTCCAAGAAGCCTTCCTCTTGGACACCTGTTCCCGTGGCGCGCGCTCGCACCGCTGTTGTTCCAGCACCATTACGCATTACGTCTGGGTGAGTTTTTATTGACTGTCTTGATCTATTCCGTTTTTCGTGTGTTACTATTACACTGAAGATCACCACCTTTTTGTCAGACAGTCACTCACCCAGCGTTCCCTTTTGTTTGTTCCCTCTGGGATAATATTTTTGGGACTTTTCATCTCCCTCTGTGTGTTGCTCACACCGAAGATATTATTTCACATTTGGATTGTTTTTGGACTTCACTACTGTGTGAATATTACACGAAGATATTCACTTGGGACTGTGTTTGGAATTTTGCTCACTGTGTGTATTACACGAAGAGATTCACTTGGGATTTGTTTTGGAATTGTGCTCACTGTGTTTAATTACACGAAGATTAGTTCACCCTGTTCTCCTGCTCGTTCAACCTGCACTGTTGTTGACTCGTTCCCTCTCTCCCTCTCTCGGTCTCGCAACACATCGGAGATTCTGCCGAGAGAATTCTGCAGAGCGGTACTGACGTCAACATCTGCTATTCCCAAACTACCACCACGGGAGAAGCTGCAGAGCAGCAGAACTTTTGCCCCCCCTGGCCTATGTACCTGTCTTGTTGACTTGCCTATCCTGTACTCTTTATATTTAGTATTCAAATAAACAAGCCCTTGTATTTGGCAACTCTGAATTCCTACTCTCTTGTGTCGTGCGTTTGGGGTCGGTGTCAAACCATAACATTACGATCCAACCAAAATGACGACCCCAGCCGACACAGAGAGGGTCAGAACCGTACTTGCAAATCAAGTCGAGTTGACTAGGGATCACAGTCTCCAATTAGAGCGGGCTGCGGCTGCGGTGCAGAATCTCAGGGATCAGGTCCTGCCTATGCAGGGTTCAATGGCCGCTATGGCGGGACAACAGTCCGACATTCTCGCTCAGCTTCACTCGCTGGGCGACACCGTTAATACCTTTCATCTCTCACACCCTTCAGGAGCATTCCCCGCAGCCCCAGCAGATCTCGCATCTCGGGAACCCCGTCTCTCCGTCCCACGGCTGTTCGACGGTAATCCCGAGGAGTGTGCCACATTCATCATGCAATGTGAGTTGGTTTTCCGTCATCAACCAAGCCGTTTTTCTGCTTGTGGGTCCCAAGTGGCTTATATAACGAACTTACTTTCAGGCCATGCTGCCCAGTGGGTCATTTCCTCCTGGGCAATGGAAGCAGATTTTTTGTTTTCCTATCCAGACTTCGTGGCGGAGCTCCGCAGAGTGTTCCACCATCCAGCCCGAGGTCTGGACCCTGGAGCCCGGTTGGGGACCTTCCGACAGGGGAGCGGCAGGGTGACGGACTATGTCATGGAGTTTCGTCTGGCGGCGGTGGAGAGTGGATGGAACGAACCTGCTCTTCGCCTAACCTTCTTGAGGGGGCTCAGTGACGCAGTCCGGGACCAGCTCGCTACCCGGGAGTTGCCCGACTCCCTCGAGGATCTGTTCAGCCTCGTCATCCGTATTGACGGACGCCTCCTGGAGAGAAGGCGCGAGAGGACCCGACTGTTACCTCCTGAAGCACCCCGGACTCCTGGACGCCCCGTCCCCAACACTACTGGTGGTAACAGGCTTCCCCGTTCGGTTCGCGAGGAGGAACCCATGCAGCTGGGACGCTCTCATCTGAGCCAGGCGGAGCGTGAGGCAAGGCTCAGGTCCGGTCTCTGCCTCTACTGCGGAGGTGCGGGACACCGTATCGCCGACTGCCCCACCCGGCCAAAAGATCAGGCTCACGAGACCCCGGGAGATCCTGGTGAGCCGTTTTTCCCATTCCCAGCGCCGCGCACCACCCGACCATCTGATGAGCGTCACCCTGGCCTGGGGGGACCAACGTGCCACGGTGGAGGCCCTCATCGACTCTGGGGCAGACGAGAACTTCCTCGACTTCGAGTTTGCCACCCGAGCCAACATACCTCTTGAGGACCTTGTGAGGCCCTTGGAGATCTTTTCGTTGGACCAACACCGCCTGGCCGACATCTCTCAACGCACCGGCCCAGTCGTGCTGACCATTGCTGGGAACCACGTCGAGAGAATCCAGTTCCTCATTACCCAATCCCCCCTTGTCCCGGTGGTCCTGGGTAGGCCCTGGCTCGCGCTGCACGAGCCCCACATCGCCTGGTCCTCCGGTACCATCAGGGGCTGGAGCTCCTCCTGTCACGCCCGCTGTCTGCAGGCGGCGTCCTGTCCCCCGCCCCGGAGGCCCGCTGGTGAGTTGCCCCCGGACCCCTCGTCCATACCTCCCGAGTACCACGACCTCATGGAGGTATTCAGTAAGACCAGGGCTCAGGCCCTTCCACCTCACCGCCCCTATGACTGCGCCATCGACCTCCGCCAAGGGGCTCCCCTTCCCGGCAGCCGCCTCTACAGTCTGACTGTCCCGGAGAAGAAGGCGATGGATCTCTACATCTCTGAGTCATTGGAAGCAGGACTCATTCGGCCTTCCTCCTCCCCGGTGGCGGCCGGGTTCTTCTTTGTTGGTAAGAAGGATGGGGACCTGCGACCCTGCATCGACTATCGTCAGCTCAACGAGATCACCATCAAGAACAAATACCCCCTACCTCTCATGAGCTCCACCTTCGAGCCACTGACCCAGGCCTCGTTCTTCACCAAGCTGGACCTCCGAAGTGCCTACCATCTTGTCCGTATCCGTGAGGGCGATGAATGGAAGACCGCCTTCAAGACCCCCAGGGGCCACTACGAGTACCTTGTAATGCCGTTCGGCCTCACCAACGCCCCGGCGGTATTCCAGGCACTCATGAACGACGTCCTTCGTGACATGCTGGAGGTGTTCGTGGTGGTGTACCTGGACGACATTCTCATCTTTTCCAGGACCCTCGAGGAACACATCCTGCATGTCCGCCGTGTGCTGGAGCGCCTCCTCCACAATCGGCTCTTCGTCAAGGCGGAGAAGTGCCGTTTTCACTCCAACTCCGTCGACTACCTGGGCTTCATCGTTGAGAAGGGCTTGACCCGAGCGGATCCTCGCAAGATCCAGGCTGTGGAGGATTGGCCAGAACCCACCACTCAGAAGGAGTTACAGAGTTTCCTCGGGTTCGCCAACTTCTACCGAAGGTTCATCCGGAACTACAGTCAAGTGGCGGAGCCACTTACCAAGCTAACCTCCCCCGCTCTGCCGTTCGACTGGTCCCCAGCGGCATGCGCTGCGTTCCGCTCCCTCAAGAGAAGGTTCACTTCTGCCCCTATCCTGCTCCACCCTGACCCCAAGAGACAGTTCATCGTGGAGGTGGACGCCTCGGATTCTGGCCTGGGCGCTGTCCTATCCCAGCGATCTCTTTCAGACCAGAAGGTGCATCCTTGCGCCTTCTACTTGCGTCGCTTCCTCCCCGCCGAGAGGAACTACGACACCGGCAATCGGGAGCTGCTGGCGGTCGTGGCTGCGCTGGAAGAGTGGCGTCATTGGCTAGAGGGTGCCGAGGAGCCTTTTACCATCTGGACGGACCACAAGAACCTGACGTTCATCCGCGCTTCCAGGCGCCTCAACGGTCGGCAGGCGAGATGGGCCAGTTTCCTCAGCCGGTTCGACTTCTCGCTGACCTTCCGCCCCGGTTCCCGCAACACGAAGGCCGACTCCCTGTCCCGGATGCACTCCAAGGGGGCTCCACCCTCTGAGGACCCTTCTCCCATCCTCCCGGAGGCCCGAGTGGTTGGAGCCATCACCTTGGGCATCGAGGGTGTGGTGAGGCGTGCCCTACGCTTCCAACGTGCTCCAAGCAACGTCCCTAGGAGTCGTCTCTTCGTCCCCGACTCTGTCCGGTCCCAGGTACTGCTGTGGGGCCATACCAGCCGGTTCGCCTGCCACCCTGGCGTCCATCGCACGTTCTCCTTCCTGGCTCGTCGTTTCTGGTGGCCCACCATGCGGAACGACGTCAAGGAGTTCGTATTGGCCTGCGCGGTCTGTGCCCGCAGCAAGGCCTCTCACCAGGCACCCTCCGGGCTCTTGCAGCCACTTCCCATTCCGAGCCGTCCGTGGTCACATGTGGCGCTTGACTTCGTCACTGGTCTGCCCTCCTCCCAGGGGAACACCTGCCTTCTGACCGTGGTGGATCGATTCAGCAAGGGGGTCCACCTCGTGGCCCTCTCCAAGCTTCCCTCGGCGGCCGAGACGGCGGACCTCCTGACGCACCACGTGTTCCGCCTTCATGGCTTTCCCCAGGACATCGTCTCTGACCGGGGGCCCCAGTTCACCTCCCAGGTATGGCGGGCCTTTTGCAAGGGATTGGGGGCAACGGTCAGTCTCTCCTCTGGTTATCATCCCCAGACTAACGGGCAGACGGAGAGGATGAACCAGAGCGTAGAGTCTGCTCTTCGGTGTGTGGCAGCCGAGAGACCAGCATCCTGGAGCCGTTTCCTTCCCTGGGTTGAATACTCCATCAATTCAATGGTCAGTTCCGCCACCGGCCTCTCCCCTTTTGAGGTCTCCCTGGGCTACCAGCCCCCTCTTTTTCCCGCACACAGGAGACGGAAGTGGCAGTTCCCTCCGTGCAGGTCCACCTCGACCGCTGCCGACGAGTTTGGGAGATCACCAGGACCGCGCTGCTCCGGACATCTGAGCGCGCCTGTCGTGGTGCCGACCGGCGCCGGGTTCCTGCGCCGACTTACCGCCCTGGGCAGAGGGTGTGGCTCTCCGCGAAGGACCTCCCGCTACGGTCCTCGGCCAAGAAGCTCAACCCCCGTTTCGTCGGGCCTTTCGAGGTCCTGAAGGTACTCAGTCCGGCGGCCCTGCGCCTGAGGCTTCCTGCATCCATGCACATCCACCCCGTGTTCCATGTCTCCCGGGTTAAGCCCGTCTCCCTCAGTCCCCTTATGCCTCCAGCTCCTGATCCGCCGCCTCCCGTGTTGGTGGATGGTCACCCCCAGTGGCAGGTCCGCCGGTTGATGGGCGTTCGTCGGCGGGGCCGGGGGTTCCAATACCTGGTACCTCAGGGTTACGGCCCTGAGGAGCGTAGCTGGGTCTCCCGGCAGCTCATCGTGGATCCCGGCTTGATCACCGACTTCCATCGAGCCCATCCTGACGAGCCGGGTCGGCCTGGTCGCCGGGTGGCTCCCGTGGAGGGGGGGGTACTGTGAGGTTTCTGTCCTTGCTCTCTCACTTGTTCTGTTCCTTTAACCACCTCGCTCTGTTTTCATTTGTTTTTTCTGTTAATTATTTCAATTCCCTCATTCACACGCTTCTCCCCAGTGACGTCATCTGAGACGTCGCTGATTGGTTCTCTCAGGTCTGCACGCTTTTCAATCACTTTCCCCAGCTGTCACTGCTTGTCAATCAATCAATCCCTTATTATTTATACCCCGTTTCTCCACTCTAAGTTTGTTGGATCGTCTTGATTTTTCTCTGGTTGCATTCTCCGTTTTGCTGCTGCTGTTGCTTTGCTCTCTGTGCTATCTCCAGGATTTTTCCAAGAAGCCTTCCTCTTGGACACCTGTTCCCGTGGCGCGCGCTCGCACCGCTGTTGTTCCAGCACCATTACGCATTACGTCTGGGTGAGTTTTTATTGACTGTCTTGATCTATTCCGTTTTTCGTGTGTTACTATTACACTGAAGATCACCACCTTTTTGTCAGACAGTCACTCACCCAGCGTTCCCTTTTGTTTGTTCCCTCTGGGATAATATTTTTGGGACTTTTCATCTCCCTCTGTGTGTTGCTCACACCGAAGATATTATTTCACATTTGGATTGTTTTTGGACTTCACTACTGTGTGAATATTACACGAAGATATTCACTTGGGACTGTGTTTGGAATTTTGCTCACTGTGTGTATTACACGAAGAGATTCACTTGGGATTTGTTTTGGAATTGTGCTCACTGTGTTTAATTACACGAAGATTAGTTCACCCTGTTCTCCTGCTCGTTCAACCTGCACTGTTGTTGACTCGTTCCCTCTCTCCCTCTCTCGGTCTCGCAACACATCGGAGATTCTGCCGAGAGAATTCTGCAGAGCGGTACTGACGTCAACATCTGCTATTCCCAAACTACCACCACGGGAGAAGCTGCAGAGCAGCAGAACTTTTGCCCCCCCTGGCCTATGTACCTGTCTTGTTGACTTGCCTATCCTGTACTCTTTATATTTAGTATTCAAATAAACAAGCCCTTGTATTTGGCAACTCTGAATTCCTACTCTCTTGTGTCGTGCGTTTGGGGTCGGTGTCAAACCATAACAAAAGCAGTGTATCAAAACCACCACCGCTTTTAAAATCCTTCTCCTTAAAAAACAAAATACACCCTTTCATTCAATATCTCACAGCCTCAAGCACCCACTGAAATCAAACGACACTCAGACATGCACCCACACCCCACTCAATTCATCCTCACATTCCCAGGTAACCACTCAAAGACAAAGCCATTCACGCTTGTCTCACTCATGCATCAAAACACTCTTATTTAACACACATAACTCATTAATCATTCATCCAGTTTTGTTAGCTGTTCCTCCCTTCCTGTCCTCAGCTCTCTCTGTACTCAACCTCAGGCTAACACAATCTACACCAACCTCTACACTCCTACCCACTGCCAGAAAGAGTCTAGGAACTCTCTCTCAACGATAGAACCTCAAAGCATTCCTAGTACCTTGAGAGTCTAATCAAAAAGCTAGCCATTCAAAAGTCATAATCCAATTGAATGATTACCTTATTGATTTTCTCACATTAGCGCTCCTCCTGTCACACCTCTCTGTCACTTCCTATCACCCTCATGCTGCCTTTGATCCTGTATTGACCCCTCAAAACCACGTCCTGTGCCCCTGTTGTAAAAATAGCTGCATCTGTTATCACACTCTGACCCTCGCTCCCTATCTCCACCAGATGTGACCTCCCTCCTGGCGCATCTAATCTGACCAGGCCTGCTCCGTCATCCTGTCATAAAACAGCCACTGTAAGCAACAGCTGTCCCGCTTGACCCCGCCTGGGCATACAACGTTATCAACTTCCTGCTGTAAAGATCTATTCTAGGTCCCTCTCGTGAGTGTAACAGCGATCATAAACAACAGGTTCTAGCAACCCCTGTGGCTTTCCGTGACCTGTCTCAAAAGGATTTCTACCCCCCTGGGCAATATAACCTTCTCAACTTTTGTCTCCTTCGTGATCTATGCATACAGTCTCCCCTGAGCATAAAGGCTTTTGACACAAAGACCCTATCTCCTCACTTCATGAATATAGGCCCCTTGTAAATCATTAAAAAGTTAATAAAAACATCTCGTCATCCCCCCAGAGGCAAGCCGCCTCCTAGGTTTGAATAAAAACAATCATTTCAACTACTGTAAACACAATCACATCAAAATCAAAACAGCTCAATAAACCAATGGCATTAAAGAAAAACAATCTCTTCAACTACTGTAAACACAATCATAACCATTAAATCGCCATTGCATCAATAAAATTGTTTTCTAACACAGACAGCAAGCCTCCATCAATAAATTATAATCCCCTACAATTCTGAGGCTTGTATCAAGCATTAAATGTCCCATCCATATTAACAGTGTATTAAAGATTTAACTAATCTAAAACAAGCATAAACACAATCTCAAAATACCTCTATTCCAAACAGATTTTAAAATCACATCTTTACACAACACTAATCATGCATAATACAAAGCATAAGCATCTTTATCAAACGCCACTCATTAGAAATAAAACATTACTAGTGGTCAGTTCCAATCATGCTAAGACTCAAAAACTGTAAACAGGATTTTCTGGGAACGTTAACTCTGTATATAGGTGACATGTGATATGTATTGTAGATGTATTAATTAAATATAATGCAAGCAATATGTCCTTTTCAGTGTAGAGTGCTTTCCCAACTCAGCCTGTAGCTTCTCCCAACCCCACTAGGTCAAGACTATACCCCTGTGTAACATATTATTGCCCAGTTTTACAGGTCCAATGTGTATATATATGTTCCTATTATTAATGATACACTCACCCAGAGTAGCTAAGTTTGTGAACCTTAACTAGATCCAAGCAATGTATCCATTAAATCATTTGGCCTTAACAGACTCACTACCCTGTCTGCAGCCTATACCCTTGTTATTGAATTCCTCCCCCCTGACTATCTCCCATAATCTAATCATCATACATTACACATCCCTTAACCTTGTTACACAAACATACAACATCAATATACAAATACAAACATTTTAACACAATGCCAAATACTTCCTCACCCGTTATTCATCCTCAGAGCGAACAAAAAATGAAAAGCAGCGATCCGCGTTGTAACGCGCATACTATTATCACAAAACACTCTGTTTCGTCCTAATACAATGCCACGACAACCACCGCGTCCTCTAACACTTCCTAACCATCATATTCAAAACTCGAATCATAACATATGTCGCCTGCAAACCCACAAAACAGCCGCATGCAAGCTAATAGCCTAGCCAGCCCTGATGCTATCCCCTTTAGCTCCCACAACATGACGTCAGAAGCGACCAACTTTTGCAAATAACTCCCAATCAACGTTATTATCACACAATCGCTCCATACACAAACACGCGCCACTACGCCGCTTCTAACCATAATATTGCACGAGCCTTTTCCACTGCGTTATCTCCCAAACGCTCATACCAGCTAAGTAGCTAGCCAACCTGATGTGATGTTCAATGCGCTCCCGGGAGCCGCGCGCTATGTGCCGTTCGAGATCCGTACATTCCATTCAGTCCGCTCGTCACCAATCTAATTCTAAACAACTCACATGCTTAAATCTAATCCATTTTAAAAGAACAAACTATCGTAAAAGAATTTAAAACATCATTATATACCAACGCCGTTTACACAGTCCAACACAAATCATAAACCAATTCTCCTACCCTTTCTTCGCCCGGCTCCACACACAGCCAGGACGTTCACACACTCCACTCAACACTATGACGTCATCAACCGGCGACATCGTTCCTCCACCATAATATCGTACACAATTGTTACCGCATTAAATATAACCATTAAAACGGCCACAATCACCTCAACCTACGCCTCGATTCGCTTCTTAACAACAATTGCCGCCACAGTGTTTAGTCAATTCTCTCACATCGCCGCCTTACCGTCCCTAGAGTTACCGCGGCTCTTCCACAGAGCTAAGCCAGTTAGCCCCAACATCCAATATGATTCGCTTCAGACTCGTATACCGCCCTGATCCACGTTAAACCACACAACAACCCGGCCGAGTTTGCTATGAACATACATGCAATACATGCAATGTACACTTACATTTGTAAACAGTATTATTAAACGATGTGTTGATAAGCGCTTCTGTCCCCGTTTTACTCTATACTCTGTCTCATTATACTCTACTATAGTCTGTAACTCTGTCCCATTGTACTCTATCTGTGGTAGCAGGGTTTCAGCTTCCCTGTACTCTGTTTATCAGGGTTTCAGCTTCCCTGTACTCTGTTCATCAGGGTTTCAGCTTCCCTGTACTCTGTTCATCAGGGTTTCAGCTTCCCTGTACTCTGTTCATCAGGGTTTCAGCTTCCCTGTACTCTGTTCTCACCGTGGAACCAGGGCTCATAACAACCTGTACTACAATCACGGTTCTCTCTGGCTCATATTCCCTGTACTCTGTTCTCACCGTGGAACCAGGGCTCATAACAACCTGTACTACAATCACGGTTCTCTCTGGCTCATATTCCCTGTACTCTGTTCTCACCGTGGAACCAGGGCTCATAACAACCTGTACTACAATCACGGTTCTCTCTGGCTCATATTCCCTGTACTCTGTTCTCACCGTGGAACCAGGGCTCATAACAACCTGTACTACAATCACGGTTCTCTCGTACTACTCTTTACCTTACCCTATAATCTTCTCTTTAAGATCTGACTACTCTGCATTTGACCATCACTGTCCATAGTCACCTCACAGTCCCACTTCCTGCCTTTCTGCAACTATCCTCCATGTTCTACCGCTCCACGCCGTGTCCCCTCAAGTAAATTACCTATCCCTAACCTATGCTGACCCCCTAAGCTATTACTTTCAACAAAAATAAAAAAAAAGTACTATCCCCCTGTCCGCAAGGGCCTGGCACCAAATACGCTGCCCGTACTTATTGCCATAAACCTCAAGCGAACAGGCCGGGAACGGCCTCCTGTGTCTAAATAACCATACAATACATCAAAAGCTCATGATTGTATATTCACTGCACAACAAGCGCGATCCCTTTACCTTTGGACAGTCTAACCTAAACACCGCTCCCCCATTCCTGTACGCAAAAGGCTATATTCACCCCGGGCCCCAACTAGCGTCCTACACAACCAGCCTCCATCCTTCCCTTGTCCTCCATCCAGACAGCAAAACCCTGCACTGCAACCCCTTAATGAAACGCATCAACCCCCGGCTCTTTTCCTGGATGTCCCCAACATGCAAGCAGGGTCATGGCTCTGAGCAGCCAGCCACACAAACCTCACCGCACATCTTCAGGGGGGGGCACAACAGGGCGGGTGAAACGGCACCATTTCTGTAGTAGAATCCTAACAATAATCTAAGGTTATTGTACAGTACAAGGAGGTCGCTAACTGGAAGGAGGGGAAAGGATAATAAGTGATAGAATTTGGTCCCCTCATCTGACTTCCAATATAGCCAGCAAGGAATAAAAGTGCAGTCCAGACAAGAGAGTTCGAATTCAAACTCCTGGATTTATTTGTCTCTGCGGCCAGGAGTGAATAAAAAGGTTGCTTTTCACATACAAGGATTATCAGAATACATTAATCATGTCTGTTTTGTACACAGGATCAACAAGGTTTGCATCTCAAAACCCCAACATGTACATACAACAGTCATTGTTAACATAAATGTAATTAGAGAAAATACTGTAAGCATTACACATGAGTAAATCTGGTTTACAGATCACGGATCTGTACATTACTCTAATCTAAACAACAATTGGTGTTTCCCATGATTTACTCGCGTATAATCAGCAGTCTGGATGGGAGCGGTGGAGCCGCAGACCTGGGGAGGGGTCTGGGCTCCTGAATAACACTATGTTTTGCTCTTAAGTACTATCATTTCCCACCAATAATAGCACATGTTACTAATACATTTGGTCCAATCCGATTGGTTCTTCTGGAAGGGCGGTCCGCCCTTCCCCCTGGTTTCCTCTGGGGGTTTGGTTGCCCCCACCTCCTCGATTTCCTGTGTGGGTCTTCCTTTAAACATAGGGGGGCCGCCAATGGCCCCCGTCGGTGTGGTTCCTGTGTGAGTCTTCTTTCAGTAAACAGAGGGGGCCGCCTGATGGCCCCCGTCGGTGTGGTTCCTTTGATGAGTACCGAGGAGGGCGCTTTTGATGGCCCCCCTCCTTGGCTGCTCAAATCTCCTCTGACTGACTAAACATTCCTTCTATATGGTTATAGATGTCTAATATCACCCAAGTACAGTCAGTGCTTTCCCAGACTGATACCAGACATCCTATGAAACCACACCAACCTTTATTCACCAGACTGAAACTCTGTCTATCTGTGATATATATACCAGGATTCTATAACAAGAGTGTAATAACACTATTACTTTCATACTCGGGTGACATTCTAAATGGTATTCTTCTTTGTAAGTTACCTTCTACATTGATATGGTTAATGTAATAAGTTATGTAATAATAAGATTTTCCTATATAAAGTATGCTGACTTGATAGTTCCTTGAATGTGTCTGTTAGTTATCTGCTAGACCGGCTGCTCCTCTGCTATTTAGAGTGAGCCACTGTTTACTGTGGGGTGTGACTTCCCCTGCGGCCTTTTATGACCGGCAACTGTTGTTCTCTAATCCAGTCTTACCCCTGAGCGGGGGTTTGTTTGGAATGTCTTATCTAACACCAATAATCACTTTTGGCTAAGCCTTGTTTTTACATTATGGATTCATTTCTTTTATTCACACATATTAGTTATGGAATTCAAGGTCAATATTACCACACTAACTACACTGTATAGTGTTCTACATAAGTGAGTGGGTTGGCATTACCCCAAAAACGGAGGACATGGAGCTATTTCCTAGTAGTGGTCAAGGAAACTATAAAAGAAGGAAGGGTCATTACGTCACTGTGTAGCGCAGGGGTGGCCAACCAGTCAGAGACTAAGAGCCACAAAAAAATGACTGTGGTACCACAAAGAGCCACACCATATACTAGCGTTTCTCAACCTTTTTTTTCAGTCACGACACCCTTCATGTGTTTATAGGTCTCACCCTCTGGCCTCTGAAGTTGCTAATGTCTTTTTTATTTGGGCCTCACAGGGTTAAAAGTACCCTGTGAGACCCACGGTTGCAAAATTACAAAATCACTTTTAGCCATTTAAAAAAATAATGTTTATTTAAAAAATGTTAAAGGGGAACTATTTTACTATTTCTTTCACTATTTGGGCACTTTTACACAATTCCTGTGAGTCTATGGAACACCTAGGTTTTTTTCAAAAAAAATGCATTGTTTTGTATTTCTAATCAAGTACTAAAAACCGCATTTTTCTACCTCAAGATCTTAAGCCGTTTTGAGGCTGGGCTCCAACCACTGTGTGGCCTGGTGCCAACTGCCACATCAACTGCCACATTATTATGCAGCTGAGAAATCTCTGACATCACAGATATGCACATTTTCAGATGACTCAGTTCAGTGAGGGTGAATATTGTGAGAGGAGAATTGGAAGAATTCGCCAATATGAGAATTAGAGACATATATCCTATTAATATAAGTCCACATAGCTAAGAAACAATGGTAAACACTGAAAAAAGCCATTTATAAGATAGTTCCCCTTTAAGCACATGTATAGTCAATTGGTCCTGTTGTTCAGCCTCACAATGCTATTTGATAGTAAATGTGTTTATATGTCCCACCCTCTGGCCTCTGAAGTTGCTAATTTCTTTTTAATTTGGGCCTCACAGGGTTAACCTCTTAAGCCCGAGATATACAGTAAAAGTGTATATTTTCAGCATTATGTTTGTTTACCAATTATTTTAACTGTTATTAGTGAAATATAAGATTATAGAAATCTCAGGGCATTGAGTCGGAAACCGGCGCATATTGACAGGAGGAAGTGGCACAGCCAAAAGTGAGTGTAGTCTTTTGAAGGAAGAGACTCAGGGCTTTCAAATTTCGAAAAACTACCCTACCCAGCTCACACCAGCCCCTGTCAATCATCTGACTTCTGGATTTACTTTTTAATTTCTCTTATTTTTTGGGATTATCTCCCACAAACCTGAACGTTATTGCCATAAAACAGAACGCAGTTAGTTTCTCTACCTTTCTGTGAACGTCTTGCAAAAAACGGTGTTGCAATATGATGTAGAATGGTGGAAAAATTTACATTATAAAAAAGATGGCAGAATTCAGTACTGTATCTACAAAACCTTCTGTTTAATCATCTTCCCTTTATTCATTTGCTTAGATTTTTCAGGTCTGGTCAATTTTAGCATGGTGTTATTTACAGTCAAAGATAATTTTTTTTTTAAATAGAATTGATATTCTCCTTTGGTTCATTACAATTTACTCAAGCCTAGTAACAGACACACTATTTCTGACACTGATCCATATAATGTCCCTACATGTAGATTCAGATACCAAGAACATGCAAATGGACCATTTAAAAAAAAATTGTAAATGTTTATTCTACGTCCTTATGGAATGAGTGACATAAAAAAAAAAAAAAAGTAAAAAAAAAATAATTTTTTTTTTTTTTTTTAATATTTTTTTTTTATTTTTTTTTATTTTTTTTTATGGATGGAAGAGCCGCACATTGACGGGCAAAGAGCCGCATGCGGCTCGCGAGCCGCGGGTTGGCCACCCCTGGTGTAGCGCGTGAACACACATTGATGCCAAGTGTGGAAACATTCACTTTGGCCAACATTGAGTTGAGTGGGATCAACATCTCCTTGTCATTTAAACAGGTTATTACCTCAGATGTCATAATCATCTGTAATTTGTTGTTAACTAGCTAACGTTTGATTGGTTGATGTATAATAATGTAATTCAATAGTAATTCAATAGAACTGGCACCAATCAGAGCATACGCAGTTATTCTGACATGATGACCCTTTCTTCTCCCTTCCTTGGTAGTGGTAGCAGCAGCAGTAGCATACAATAAGCTCTGTATAATTAAATCAAAAGGACTCTGAGCCTGAGGCAGTGATGATGACAATCATAGTGAAGGATTTGATGCATTTGAAGCTATATGGTTTGAAGTGGTCTGACAACTATATGATTTATAGGGCATGGGCTCGGAACACCCCCGGGAGTATGGTGCAGGTGCATGGGTGAACCCTCGATGGAGACTAGCAGGGAGCCCTTCTCCAGCGAGAGCCTATACCTGTCGACCAGTTAATGTTGGGGTTATTAGCTGCCAACCAAGGGTGACCTAACACAATAGGGCACGCTGGTGAGGTAACGATAAAAAACTGTATTCATTCCCACTGTCCCCCTCCCATTTGAAGACGTACTAGCGCTGTGCGGTGTGTAATGGTACCTGTACCCAAGGGTCGACCGTCCAGAGCCTGGACAGGGACTGGTTCCTTCAACTCCTCTAACGGAACCTACCACCCCCAGGCCAAGCCCTCGACCATTAAATTACCCGGTGCTCCCGAGTTCACCACGGCCTATACCTGTCTGATACCATGCCCCCACCGTGCTTGTGGGAAACGTCAGAGGCTGCAGATTGAAGATCAGCGAACACTGGGTGAGGAATTCTCTGTAACCCTCTGGACCCCCATTGTAGCGCTCTGGAGGAGGAAGTCGGGGCTCCAGAGCCATCATCTGCTTCGGAGGAGACGCCGCTCCTACTGCTGTCGACGCTGCTGGTGACGAATGGCTGGCCTGGGCGTTCGTGAGGTCGGTGACGATGGAGGTGAGGCGCTGAATCTCGGCAATCATCGCCTGCTGGTTGCAGTCTTGGAGGGCTACCTTCACTCCCTGTGTCATCAGCACAGAGCAAATCTGTTCTGCCTCCGTCCATTATGGTCAGGCGATCCGTTACAGTTTGGGTAGGTGTGTTGGACCCAGGTGCAGTACAGAACAGAAACGACGGGACACAGTTGTTGACCTACGAATTTGAGCACTGCTCCTTTAATTCGAGAAGCGTAAGTGTACGCACGTCACGGTGGACCAAAATAAAGGGGAGAAAACAAGTCTCCAAAAACACGCTAAAGCACAAACAATAAACTGAACTATATAATACATGGGGGAAAGCAAAGGGGAGAAATCAAGTCTCCAAAAAAGCACGATAGATGCAGCATATACACACAGTGATAATATATTACAAAACGGATTGGCACAGCAATCAAAGCAACATTATAACGAAGAGATAGAAACTAATGCACTCATGGCAAGGAGCAATAAGACTCACAGGTAGGTTCAGTGATCAGCTGACAGTCTCAATAGTAACAAGGAAGAGCATATAAAGCCATCCTAACTAGACACACCAGGTGCCAATGAATGCAATCAGGGCAAATAGACAGGTCAATTACCACCAGGTAACGTTAGGGCTTTGCTCCCTGAGGAGAGCAAAATCCCAAAACGTTACAGTTCTTTGTATTGTTGTTCTGTGTTTGTGTAATTGTTCCTCCTCCAATACAGTACAGCTCAATACAAACAGTTGTTAAGGGGATGCAGACCAGAAGAAGACTTTCATCTTGTTTACATCAGGGTCCCCCATTTTCAATTCATCAAGACATTTATGACATACATGACATACAGAGATATACAGTACTGTTTCATCCTGACATTTATGACATACAAGATATACAAATATACAGTACTGTTTATGAGAAAGAGATCATAAAAAAATATATACATTTGAGGGGGAAGAAACTGTACATTGGAGGGGGTTGGGTGGTAATGATAGCTGATGTAGCAAGACTGGCAAACCGACAATACCATGTAATTTCCTCATCCTCTGCCAGCAAGAAGACAAAATGTGTTGCTATAGTGACGAGACTGAATCTAGTTATCAAGGTGTTGGATGTGTGGTCGGATACGGAGGGGAGGATAACTATGGCAAAGGTTGAATATTCTCACAGGAAAATAGTACTAATCGCTTTATATGCCCCTAATACATTTGATGCAGAGTTTTACAAAACAATCACCAAAATGATGTTAGAACTTCATGAATACGCTCTCATAGTGGGTGGTGATTTCAATGCGTGCTGGGACTCCACGATAGATGGATACGGCTCCTCGGAAATATTATGACCAAAAACAATCCTCTAATGCCCTTAGGACGTGGGCCCATGCCACTGGGCTCACTGACCTATGGCGCATAATCAATCCTACTTTAAAGGACTACTCTTGCCTGTCAGCCAGACACACAACTTTCTCTAGAATTTACTACTTATTCTCATCTCCTAATTAGTTTGATAATTTCGATGTCTTGATTGATTGATTGATTGAAAACTTTATTAACAGATTGCAGAATGGGTACAGTACAGCTCAATACACACAATTGTTAACCCTTTTCCCGCCAATAACGTCGTATGACGGGTTTCAAGTTCATGCGAATTCTGCCAATAACGGCGTACGACGTGATTCTGATCATAATTTCATATTTTTGCCATGGTATTCATATTTCACTCACAGAGCCTTGTCAGATGCTGCGGGACTCAGCACAACTCTGCAACGCTTCAATACTGCCACCTGGTGGCTGATCGGCGAGTTGCCAAACCGGAAATGCCCGTTGCAGCTCGGTCCGTCCCCTAATTCCGTCCGGCCACTCGTTTATCGTCGCAGGACTCAATACACACACCGTGGATATCGATCTTTGCCATAACTCAATAATCTACATGATTTGGGCGTGTATTAGTATTGCTCCACTCTCATCGCCCAACGGTACGAGGAGACTGACGTGAGTTTCAGCGCTTTTGTTTATCATTTTCGATACAAACTGCTCTGATCAATATATCACCCATACTACATGAAGCATCTAACGACTATCACGGAATTATAAACGACCCCCCCTCCCTCCGTTCACCCGCGGATGATCAGTCATAACCCTTAGGACCATGTACAGTTGAAATTTTTAATATAGCGTCGATCGGTATCAAACTGCATTTGATGATCTAATATATGCATTTGTGCCTATATCTCACGTTCTGGGAAATACTGCAGAAAACGATAAAAACATATTTATACTCTAGACTGTATTTTCATATGAATGTGTGAATGAAAAAGTAAAACGTTCCTACAGTACATCCTGAACGATGGGTAATCGATGTTGAATGGGCCATAGTAATGTCAATTTAGCAATACAATTTAAAAGGTTATAGCCCTGCAAAGAAGGTGAACATCTCCATAGACTTACAGTACTGGCAGAGATCAAACAGCGATGGATATAAGCGTGGGAGAGAATGGGTTTTAAGGGGATGCAGACCAGAGAAAGACTTTCATCTTGTTTACATCAGGGTCCCCCATTTTCAATTCATCATAACATATATGACATACAAGACATAGATAGACAGTACGGCTACATACATTTATGACATACCAGATTTACAAATACAGTACTGTTTGTGATACAAAAAGAGTCTAAAAAAGAGAGTATGTACATTTGACGTAGAACAAGAACAAGTTTCAGTCACAAGCTGACGACATGTCATTTGCATAAATTAGGAACAGTAGCGGTCCTAGTATGCTTCCTTGTGGAACACCACAGCTCACTGTGAGGGGGGGGGGATATGGGTACCGTTTACCTCCACCATCTGTTCTCTCCCCTCAAGGTAGGATTGCATCCAGCTCACTGATAGACTATCAAAACCAATTGCTTTTAGCTTGTCAATCAGAATGGAGTGATTGACAGTGTCGAAGGCCTTTTGTAGTTCCAGCATGACCATGCCGCAGTATTTGCCCGTGTCCACCTCTTGTTTGATGTGGTCGTTCAAATAGAGAATGCATGCTTCAGTGGAGTGGGATGTTCTGAAGCCAGATTGGAATTCGTAGATTCGATTTTTTTCCGCTAGGTACTTTTTGACCTGTTCTTAGACCATTTTTTCCATGACTTTCGAGATGGAGGTATGGTATCCGTAATCGTACAGGCTAATACTCCATGTAAATATGTTACCCATTGGTCTGAACAGACCCTGAACAGAATTAGCTGGGAAAACCCTGAAGGACAAATCAGTTTGTCTGCAAAAGCTAAAAACAGATTGTGAAACCACTTTGAATAGGGTTCTGTCAGCCTGACCTCGATAAATTGTGACGGATGAGTAAAGTTGCCTTGGAAATATACTGAGAAGAGCATGGGTACAAGGACGGGAGGTGTTTACGACCAGCTTCAAACGATAATCTAAGGAACAGACGCACTGCTAAAAGACATGTAGACTTTCCCTCCTTTTTTGGGAGATAAAGAGAAAAGGAGAATATTGGATCATTGATTGATTGATTGAAAAGTTTATTAACAGATTGCAGAATGGGTACAGTACAGTACATCTCAATACATACAATTGTTAAGGGGATGCAGACCAGAGAAAGACTTTCATCTTGTTTCCACCAGGGTCCCCCATTTTCAATTCATCAAACTCTGGCTTACCCTAAACAACATTAATAAAATAGGAGAACCACATCATTGTTAAAGAAATAAGATTTTAGTTAATTGAGAACTAATATTTAAGACCATTACTAGCGGGAAACCAAGTTAAACAAAATAGTGTGTTTAGAACTTAAAACAGACGGCAAAAGTAGTTTAGCCTACACCTAGAAAAGAACAAATAAAGTAAGCAATAAATTGGAATATTCAAATACTTCCTATATTAAATTAAGGACTCAATTAGGATAAATCATGTTTAAAACGTACTAGGAACATTTTGTAAAGACTGACATAGGAGGTTTAGATAAACTAGAGAATAATATCTAGGTTTCAAGATACCAAAAAATAGACAAAACTATATTTAAAGCATCCTGTTAAACTTCTATGGCTTAAATTCCAACGGACGAAACCCTCCTCTTTGATAATCATATCAACCCCTAGTTGGTGCTATCTTGAAACCAGAGACTCAAAATGGCCGCCGACTAGAATTCTATAGGCCAAGAGCAAATCAAGCCTTCTAGCCCCTGCGTCATCCGACAGGGCCAAGAGGTGGGGTTTAGGTTTTTTAAACAGCGAACCCGCCGGGGGAAAAAAAACACACACAACAGACAGAATGCAGACTGATGAAGATGAAGATGACGAGGAGAAATGACCAGAACTGAACACAGGATGAAGGCCCTCTGCTCCGCCATGCCAATGATGACTGCGACTATGCAAAATGCCAAACAAAGACCAAACCTGCTGAAATAATGATTTTGTAAACACTGGAAACCATCCAGAGAGAGTGTGTATTATGATATTTCAGAGAGCTTGAAGACTACAACCTTCAGGGAATCTTTTGAATAAAAGCTCTATAGAATACCACTCCAACTTGCTTGTGTGGACTCCCGATTCTTCTGCACTACACCTGCACCAGACCGGTGGTCGAACCAGACACGTAGCCACAGGATAAGCAGAGTACTGACCCAGAATATACAACAGAGGTAAGAATAGAAACAGGGCAGTAGTTGCCTGGGTCTAATTTGCTGCCCTTTTTGTGCAGGGGATCACTCTCGCAATTGTGAAGTCCTTGGGGACGTGTCCCTGTTTTATGGAGAGGTTTATTATGTGTGTGATGACTGGGGTGATGGCGGCTGCTGAGTCTCTGAGGAATTTGGAGGGGATGTTGTCATGGCCAGTGGCCTTGTTAGGTTGGAGGGCGCTCAGTTTTTTGAGTACCTCATCTGTTGTTACCATTTCCAGTTTGAAGTCGTCTTTTCAGAACCCTAGGTTTTTGTAGTATGCTACTGTCACGATCGGAGCTCGAGTCTGCCAGATGAGGAGCAATCAGCGCGGCTGCAAGAGATCACCTCATCAAGCGTTCCCTACTTCAATTGGCAGATCCCGTCATCCGACGTCGCAGTGTTAAACTGCCTACCGAGGTACGATGACGCTACCTGAAGACCAGACTACCCCTGTTTATGCTTTTGTGGTAAATTCCCAAACATAGACTCATGATTAACTAATGTGTAGAAATACTTGGCCCTCAAAACAATAATTCATAGATTGTGTGTGTGTTTACATAGACTGATTGCCATTGTGGGCACACAGGTCGATTTACACATGAAGTGAGTGGTCAAATGATTCTATCTACGACAAAAACCCAAGGGCCATCTGCTATGGCCTGGGACAATGGGCTCTGTAAGATCAAAACAAAGACCAAAAGGTCACATAAACATGTTATCTCGCTGGAGTTTCCTGTGACACACACACACATAGACACACACACACATAGTCACACACACACATAGTCACACACATACACACACACTCACACACACACATTTTCACACACACACACACACACACATAGTCACACACACACACATAGTCACACACACACACACACATTCACACACACACACACACATTCACACACACACACACACAGAGAAGATCTCAAAACAAGCTCCTGGTATATTGTTCTTGAGTTAAAATCATATTCAATGTCTACAATTAGTTAATGTGTCTGTGCTGTTTCCAATTTATGTTCAATTTGATTAATTGATGGTTTTATATTGGTCTATATGGTATTGATTTGTATTCTATTAAGCTAACAGAATGATTAGATATGTTCTGAAAGTCAGCAGACTTAGTGATAAAGAAATATATCTGTGTTTATGTAATCAATATATCTTAAGGTTCATCAAAGTATTAACAAGTCAAGTAATGTGTTTAAGTAAAAAATATAGGGAAAATATTCTCTGGGTAAATGTGAAGGGGGTTTGGCCTATAAGCCAAACCCCTATTTTCAAATGCCAGCTTAGCAGGCTTGTGATTGGAGGAAATAATGTGATGATGTCATCAACTCCGAGACACTGGGCCTTGGCTATAAGATCCCAGGTGTGATGGAGGAGAGGGACTCTGAAACGAACAACCAACCGACAGGACAAGACCTCTCCACCATCTCACCCATCTACAGCAGGCAACAAGGACAAAGGACTTTTTGGAGGGAAAACCAACTCTTTGTTATCAAACAAAGCCATCAACAATTTATCAACTATCATTCTTTAATCTGTTCTTAGATAGGGCGAGCGGCATAGTGCTCTGGTACCTTGAATCTTTTATAGTGTTCTTTATTGTAATTTGTATACACTCTTAAACTTTGATTAAACAGCTGCTATATAACCTTTTTCCTCCTAATTCCTTCTGCCTGCACTGCTCAGTTTGAAGAGAAGTGATTCCCAGAGCTTTAAGGTATTGAATCACAACGCAGAGTACTAACACAGCCCGGTTCTGATCAGAGCAGAACCGAAATAGCTTGGGAAATCCACTTCATTTTGGTGCCGTACTTCAGTGAATCAGAGCGCTCGTGTTATCACCACAACAAAAGATTTTTTTTTTCTCTACACGCCGGTCGACGAGGAGAACAACTGATCGATCGATCGTCTTCAAGTAACTGGAAAAGTTACTAAGAGGTGAGTGTGATGATGTATGGGTGCTCTATTCGAACCACGGAGGGGGTTGCTAAGAATTTAACCTCATGTAAGCATGATGTAAGGGAAAATTGAATTGAATGTTCTGGCTGGGGAGGGCGGCTCTGTAAACACCGTGCGTCGTATTTTCTAAAGTAGAGATTTAGCACGATGAACGGAGCGCCGCTGCCAGTCGGAACAAGTAAGGGAGTAGGAACATGTATAGATTCGTGCTCGGAGTTAAACCAAGGTAAACAGGTGTGCGTTGTATGTCTTAAAGTAGAGGCTAAAGCACGCCGTGCGTCGTATTTTCTAAAGTAGAGATTTAGCACAAGTAGGTCTGGTTTAGCCTTGGGCACGGGCGGGCGTGTTGAAATTAGACTGCGTTAGGCGGTAACAAAAAATAGTACTTACGCGCCGCTGTGCGGCGTTCGAGGGACGGTAATGTGCGTGAATGCTGATTTTGTATTTTTTATTTGTGTTAGGAAGCGTGTATGAATGTATAGTTGGCGAATGTTTATGGTTAGGAGTGATTGGTGGGACGTGTGAGAGTATAGTTGTGTTATTATGTAATTTAAGTCACCGATTGGCCGTGGGGTAATGTAAGGATAACGTCGGTTTTCCGAGGCCCGTGGAACGCAGCGGCAGTTAGCTGTTGTATTAGCCTCTGAGGCACCGGAGGATACGGCGGACAAATAAACTTAAGTTCAAATGTATAAGGTCGATCGATAGTGTCTTGAGATTACGGGGTTGTGTAAGGCACTTAAAAGATTTCATATTCGTGGCGGATAAAATAGATGTGTAATGTTTAAGGTGATTGGGATTATCTAGACCCGACGCGGAAGTCGTTCTAAGCTCGACGGTGGTGACGACAGAGAGGTCAAACTAGTGTTTTGCTGTTATGTTTTTATATTTCTATTTAGATCACTACACTGGCGTTTTGAGGGAAATAGGATTCTGTTGTGGGGTATGTGGTGCTATGTTAACATTGCGAGGAGACGGCCCGCGCGGCGGAACGGGTCGTTGGGGAACGTTTTTATGGGATCATGGGAGAAGCTAAGCTAATGCTACCTAGCCGCGCTAACGGCTAAGGCGGTCGCCGGTTGTGACGTCATAAGGGTGCGCGGTCTGACGGCCTACGCGCGCTGGGTTGAAGCTAACGAAGCTAATATGCTAAGCTAACTGTGCTGACGTCATGGCAGGACGGGGCTCTCGGGATGTCTCGCGATGGGACGGCCATCTTGGTAGGGGCACCGAGCGTCCATTTTGGTAGGGGCGCCGAGCGTCCATCTTGGTAGGGGCGGCGAGCGTCCATTGTTAAGGGGAAGGTGGAGTTTATTTAGGGATACGGTAGGGGGCAGATGAGGACAGGATGAATATGTTTGGATTCTGCTCACAGAACGTTTTCATTGTACACTCTCTCTCCCCCTCTCTTCTCTTTCTCCCCCTCTCTCTCTTCCTCTCTCTCTCTCACTCTCTCTCTTTCTCCCACACGCACCTTTCTCTCTCTCTCTCTCTCTCTCTCTTTCTCTTTCTCTCTCTCTCTCTCTCTCTCTCTCTCTCTTTCTCTTTCTCTCTCTCTCTCTCCCTCTCACCTCCCCTCCCTCTCTTTCTCTTTCTCTTTCACCCCCCCTCTCTTTCTTTCCCTCTCACCTCTCCTCCCTCCCTCTCCCTTTCCGCCTCTCTCCCTCTCGCCTCCCCTCCCTCTCTTTCTCTTTCTCTTTCACCCCCCTCTCTTTCTTTCCCTCTCACCTCTCCTCCCTCCCTCTCCCTTTTCGACCCTCTCCCTCTCCCTCTCACCTCCTCTCCCTCTCTCTCTCTTTCTCTTTCACCCCCCCCTCTCTTTCTTTCCCTCTCACCTCTCCTCCCTCCCTCTCCCTTTTCGCCCCTCTCCCTCTCCCTCTCACCTCTCACCTCCTCTCCCTCTCTCTCTCTTTCTCTTTCACCCCCCCCTCTCTTTCTTTCCTTCTCTCGCCCTCCTCTCTCCCTCTCCCTCTCACCTCCCTCCCTCTTTCCCTCTCCCTCCCTCTCTCTCTCTCTCTTTCTCTCTCTCTCTCTCTCTCCCTCTCACCTCCCCTCCCTCTCTCTCTCGTTCTCTTTCACCCCCCCCTCTCTTTCTTTCCCTCTCACCTCTACTCCCTCCCTCTCCCTTTCCGCCTCTCTCCCTCTCGCCTCCCCTCCCCCTCTCTCTCTTTCTCTTTCACCCCCCCCTCTCTTTCTTTCCTTCTCTCACCCTCCTCCCTCCCTCTCCCTTTCACCTCTCTCCCTCTCCCTCTCACCCCCCCCCTCTTTCCCTCTCCCTCCCTCCCTCTCTCTCTCTCTCTCTTACCCCCCCCCCTCTCACTCACTCCCCTCATTCCAACACCGCCTCTCTTCCATATATAACCCCCCCCTCGGCCCCCCCCGAAACGCTTTCTCTTTCTCTCCTGTATATAGAGTTTTTTTTTATGGGTTTCAAACGCGGTGTAGTGCTAGGTATATTGGTTATTGCTGTTTGCTGTAGGGTTTCAAAGGCGGTAGGCTGAGTTTGGGACTTATTATGTGTATGTTGTTGTTCCATATTCAGTTGTATTGTTATTTTTAGGGAATTTCTAGTGCTGGCAGTGGTGTTGGCTGGCGTTGGCGCTACGCTTTGTTCGACAAGGCGCTCGTACTTCTTTCCTTACATTTGGACGGGGGCTCCGTGTCAGTTCATGTTGGTGGGCCGTAAGTCGGAGCATAATTACTCTACTCGGCTGCGCCTGCAATGGGGGTGTGGGTAGACAGTTCGTCGTGGCTCACTGTCTGCCTCCACGCTTTGTGCGCTGTGTGCGACTCGTCGGTGCTCGCTGTCACACTGCGCACATTTTTCATTTTACCAGGGGTACGGGGACTGCTAGACGTCGTGGCGGGGGTGGGCTCGCTGTCTGCCACCGCGCATTAACGGGGGTGCGCTATGCGTGCACTCGTCAAAAGCTCGCTGCCACACTACGCGCGTCGGATTATATTGTGTGTGGGTATTTGGGTGACTGGTTACGGTGGTTGAGTGGTATCAGAGGTGCTGTATGTGTGTGGCAGTGGTTGTGAGTGGAATGATTTTTGAATATCCTTGAGTAGGGGGCCCAGGGTTTTCGCGTTCCAGGTTGCAAACTGGGGGTGATGCCGTGGGCCACAGGACGAGTTGGCCAGTGGAATGTCATTGGTCGGCAGGGTTTTCATTGTGGGGATGGTGTCGCCGCCTGTGGTTATGAACGGGTTGTGTGACACTGTTCTAAATGCACGGGGACTTCAGTGACATAAGGCACTGAAAATTGATTTCTGTTCCCGTGAGAAGCGCGTTATTTTAACACCTAAAGGGTTAGGTGTTACGGGGGAGATATAGTAACTGTGTGAGAGATTATGAATGGAAAATATGTATGTTACTGATATGTATAATGTAATATGAGACTGATATGTATAATGTAATATGAGCGAAATACATACTAGGCTTTCACGGACAGAAATAAATATAGTTACACATACACATAGTCATTTGCAAATAACGATTAGAGTAAAAGTGAGATTATTCACCTAAATTACCATGTCCGATACAGATGTTTAGAAATGATAGGCTGTAAATAACAAATTTCTGGTTGACCAACAGAAGGAAACGGCTGATGCGAAATAAGTTCCCCGGAGTTGTGTTAAGGAGGATCACGACAACAGGATTGAGAGTCTGGGTTTCCAATGGAGACAACTGGAAAAAGATTAAGGCTGTGTCATTGATAAATCAAAAACGAAAATTGCACAAATGCTCTCATGTGATCTTAGTATAGGAGATGCCCGACATTCCATGCTTAAAGACAAATGATGGATTGTGAATGGGAAATGTCACTGATAATTAAGTGTATTTTTTGCTTCTCTCTTCACAGCTGCTCCAGGACGGATGGCCAGCGCTGACAATTCCGAACCCCAACAGGGAAATCAAAGAGACCGTTGACAGTCAGGGGGTATAGTATCACAAGACCGAGATTATCAATTCCTGTTTACACCAATATAGAAGTGTGAGTGAAATTAACTCAAGTTTGGTAAAAATAGTTTGAATACAGAGAAACTTGCTTTCCAAACGTGACGTTACGAGTGGTTGAAGAAAAGTGAGAATGGAAAATACACAGATAGGAGCAACCGGAGGGTTAGATGCACTGACCATAGAAAGGGTAGACAATCTGTCTATTTCAACGACTGGAGATGTCACAATAAAAGTGACGAAAAGATGGCCAAAGATATTCAGGCCATTACAGAACCTTGTAGTTAAAGGAGGCCGGTATAGAATGCGTACCCAAATCAAGATAATGCCGATAACCTCTGCAGACATTACATTGACCGAATTGGACGTTAACTTGATTGACTGGAATTTGATCGACTCCCCTCTAGTGTCCAGTGAGACGGAGGGACTGGAAATAATGTCTTTTACTCCGCCACAGGGAGTCGTTGCAGCAAGCGACCCAGAGACAGCTGTATTACCCGAGTCAATCCACGCTGAAGTGTCCGTTGCAGATGACTGCCAGTTAAAGACGTGCCTCCCTCTCGAACAACAGCTAGCCGAGGCTAGACGGGTAGTGGACTATCTCCAAGGCCTAATCCAGTCCACACAGCCCGGAGGGGAGACAGGTTCCAATCGCCTCTCTCCCTCTCCCTCTGGAGAACCAGATGGCCAGAGACGGGCCCAGTTGGGGCCACAAGGGGGTCCCGTGCCGGAACAACAACAAACCCCAATAAGACCACCCACGAGGTGGCAACCACGAGGAAAAGGTGGAGGCAGAGGCAGGAATCCGAATGGCTACCGTGTGCGGCAGGTGCATTGTTGGACGTGTGGGACCCTCGGACACATTTCTCGGGACTGTGCAGAGCGGGACCATCTATCCACAACAGGGCGTGTTTGTACAGAAACAGGTGGCGGGCCCCTCCCAACCACGGGCCCCTCTCAAGGAACTGTGACTGGACCAAATAGGTACGTGGCTTTCTCCTCCGAACAGGCTCCAGGGAACCATGGCGATGATGGCATACCACCAGGACATGTTCTGGGCCCGATGACCCCAGGGTCATCCGGTCACAGGCAACAGACCCACCGGGTCTCACAACCCGGGGGAGACCGCCAGTGTTGTTGGATCTGTGGAGTGAACGGTCATTTTCAAGGGTCATGTCTGCAGAGGCCACCGGCAGAATAAAAATATATGCAACTGACTAGGGTAGAGGTGGGATATATTGAATGATAAAATACTGCTCCTAATTAGATTAGAATAAAAAATAGAAATAGATAGAGGTGTTAGGTGATTAGATTATGAATGAAAGTTGCTAAAAACGGATGTATGAGTGACTGACAGATGCATGAACTAATCAGACTGACAAGAGGATCAAATTATGTTAAAACAGTTAATCAATATTAGACAGTGTGATGATGTGACACTGCGGCAGCTAGTGATCAGTAAATTATCCATGCTTGGTCAACATTCAGATTGATCAAAGGGTGGACTGCATGATTAAGAAATTGAAAAGACTCGTAGTTGTTTCTAGTATTTTATAGTATTGATAGAAGCGTATTAACAGTTATGAGCAATAGGATAGGTGTTTATTTACTTTTATTTTTACTTCTCTTTTCTAGTGTGTTACGAGCAATTCCTGACTTAGGCCGGGAGCGTACATTTTGTTTATTCATTTGATTTCCCTTTTTGTTTCTTAGTTAAAAATGAGCTCAGAAGAAAAAAGAAAAAGCTCACAAGCTTGGTTTATTTTTTCATTTATTGGTTTGGCAGCGTTTTCTTTGTGTTTTGTTTTCTGTTTTCTTTCTTTCTGTGTGTTTTTTCTTAGGGTACCTGGCAAGCTGGGAGTGATCTCGACACATCAGGACGGGGTAGTATATGTCTGTAAAATGGACTGGGAACAAAGTGAAGGAACATGAGCTAGTTATGGATTTTTGTTCTCCGCCCATTGACAGCAGTTTTAGCGGCTGGGGGTGTGTCGTGATTGGTAAAAGTGTTGGGAAGCATGATTCTCTGTACATTAATGAAGCTCAATAGGTTTGGTCGCTATTGGCCAAATTAGTCTTGTGTAGGGTGTGGACATGTGTAATTGATAATTGGCTTGTGGTGTGGAAGATGTGTGTTTAAGGCGGCCTGTGATTTGTTGCCATACACACAGGTTACTGGGAGAGTGGATGTGTCGGTGCTGACCGTCCGGTCCGGGTGCGGCTGTTCAAAGGACGACGGTAACGATGTTTCATTGTGTATTTCACATCGAGAGGTGGAGGAGTATACTGTTTTGACAGCATAATATAATGAGAGCCATGTGAATTTTTCAGAATTTTGAAATTTTATGATCTAGAAGCCATGAAATATATAGATAAATGATTTGGAAAAGAAAGTTGTCAAAGCTCAGACCAGTAAAGAGAGTCTGAGGGAGGAAAATTATGGAAATTACGGATTCTCAATCAATTGTTGTGGTAGAAGTGATCCCCACTGTCCCCCGAAGCGATATATATTCACTGCAGGATACGGATGGGAGATTGGGGAATCCGCAGTCATCAGAGAGTGGTACAAGGAAGACCGAGGACTCCATCGGTACTGTTGATGCAGGACACTGGCTAGTGTCTACCCAGCGGTTCCATGGGGAGCCACAACACTGCGGAGAACCAGGAGACGCCTACCTCTCGGGCCGGGAGAGTCTTGGCCAATGCAGTGACCGAGTCTTGAGGCTTCAGAGGGAAACGACAGACAACCAACGAGGAGACAGGCGGCTAGGCCTCAGCAACAACTCCGGCTGTCAACAGAAGCAAGGCCTCAACTATTGACCAGGGGGTCAACAAGCGAAGGGGGGAGCTGCTATCGCCCCTATCGACGACCAGGCGGAGGGGAGGAGAAACAAACCTCTTCCACTGATCCGAGGGTCAACCAGCGAAAGGGTCGAGCAGCCAGCAACGACCTCCCCACCGCTGTGACAGCAATAGAAGATACAGCAGGGGGCTCTACCCCCTAATAGAGGTCAACACGAGTCAAGATGTTCTTGACAGAAGATGGGGTGTAATAGAAAGGCAATTTGCTTTCTAAATTACACCTCCCAGAATAAGAGTTGCACCCAGCAGTCGTGATACTGCACCAGCTCTGAGCAATAAAGAGGAGGCAGGGTCAAATCTAGAAAACATGGACCCCCCTCCTCAAATGCTCCAAGTCAGAATTTGACAACTCACAGTTGAAACCAATGGGAATTGATCTTGGTACGAGAACAAGTTGTTAAAGACTGTGCACATGATATATTTTATCCTAATATGATTTAAAATGTTTTAAGTATTTAGTAGTGTGTAGAAATTGATATCTATGTTTGACATATTAAGGATAGGTAAACTATCCAAGTGGGGAACTGTGGTAAATTCCCAAACATAGACTCATGATTAACTAATGTGTAGAAATACTTGGCCCTCAAAACAATAATTCATAGATTGTGTGTGTGTTTACATAGACTGATTGCCATTGTGGGCACACAGGTCGATTTACACATGAAGTGAGTGGTCAAATGATTCTATCTACGACAAAAACCCAAGGGCCATCTGCTATGGCCTGGGACAATGGGCTCTGTAAGATCAAAACAAAGACCAAAAGGTCACATAAACATGTTATCTCGCTGGAGTTTCCTGTGACACACACACACATAGACACACACACACATAGTCACACACACACATAGTCACACACATACACACACACTCACACACACACATTTTCACACACACACACACACACACATAGACACACACACACATAGTCACACACACACACATAGTCACACACACACACACACATTCACACACACACACACACATTCACACACACACACACACACACAGAGAAGATCTCAAAACAAGCTCCTGGTATATTGTTCTTGAGTTAAAATCATATTCAATGTCTACAATTAGTTAATGTGTCTGTGCTGTTTCCAATTTATGTTCAATTTGATTAATTGATGGTTTTATATTGGTCTATATGGTATTGATTTGTATTCTATTAAGCTAACAGAATGATTAGATATGTTCTGAAAGTCAGCAGACTTAGTGATAAAGAAATATATCTGTGTTTATGTAATCAATATATCTTAAGGTTCATCAAAGTATTAACAAGTCAAGTAATGTGTTTAAGTAAAAAATATAGGGAAAATATTCTCTGGGTAAATGTGAAGGGGTTTTGCCCTATAAGCCAAATTTTCAAATGCCAGCTTAGCAGGCTTGTGATTGGAGGAAATAATGTGATGATGTCATCAACTCCGAGACACTGGGCCTTGGCTATAAGATCCCAGGTGTGATGGAGGAGAGGGACTCTGAAACAACCAACCGAACCCACAAGACCTCTCCACCATCTCACCCATCTACAGCAGGCAACAAGGACAAAGGACTTTTTGGAGGGAAAACCAACTCTTTGTTATCAAACAACAAAGACCATCAACAACTTATCAACTATCATTCTTTATACTGTAATATTAGTCTGGTTGTTATCACTCACGGCATAGTGTTTGTGATCACAACTATAGCATTTTCTTATTGTAATTTGTATACACTCTTAAACTTTGATTAAACAACTGTTATACTACTTTCCTCCTAAATTCCTTCTGCCTGCACCGCTCAGTTTGAAGAGAAGTGATTCCCAGAGCTTTAAGGTATTGAATCACAACGCAGAGTACCAGCAAACAGGTTCTGATCAGAGCAGAACCGAAATAGCTTGGGAAATCCACTTCACTTTCCCTAACCTTCTGTTTCTTGTGCCCCAGGACTTCGCTCCAGCGCCCTTCCACCCTGACGTCTCGAGCCCCATCGTCCTTCCACCCTGACGTCTCGAGCCAAGCAAAGAGGACTCCTGCTCGCTCTCAAGCGCAAGACCTGTGTCCTCTCTCTCTTGCTGCCGACAGCTGCACTGAAGTGCACCTGCTTTCATTCTTCTCCCCCCCAAGAACATTATAACCTCCGTGTTGTTCACATTCCTGTTTCACATTCCTGTTATACTCTGCTTGGTTGGGAAGAATAATTAAAGAACCCTAAAACCGCTCCATTCTCTCCTCCTGTGTTTTGCTATTGGGCTCCGCAAGAACCCCATGTGTTCTACCCCATAATGCCCTGAGTGGGAGGGTAGTTTATTAACCAGTGTTGTGGCTATATGTTTGTAAAGAATATGTTTAGGTATTTAGCCACATCCAGTTTGTCTGTGATGAGAGTGTTTTCTGTCTTTATGTTTATGTTTGTAAATTTGGTTTTTAGTTTTTTGCTGCAGTCTAGTTGGTTGTTGAGTAATTTCCAAAGTTTGCAGGGTTTGTTTTTGTTTTCCTCAGTTTTGTCATTGATGACATTTTTTTTGCGGTTCTGATCATGGTGTTTACGTCATTTCTTAGTCTGTTTCTTTGAGTTTTTAGTTCAACCACGTGGGCTTGTAGTTCACTGTTTGAGCTTTTGGTAAGCTTTGTCTGACTTTTATGAAGTTCAGAGCATTTTTTGTCTCTGGTTTTCATAGCGGTCAGTATTTCAGTGTGCATCCATGGCTCAGCGCGAATTTTAACGATAGGTTATAACTATAACCAAGTTCTGTGAGTAATGGTGACGCTCGGCGTCACTACTGCACTATACCTCGCTCGTGCACGCGCACTGAATAAAAAATTCCACAATGTACCTTTACATCCCAACATTCGTCTGACCACACCCCTATCAGCTTACCTTCATAAGCAGGTGTGTGGCCACCTACTCGCCTCCTTCCCAAGCTTTCACCACAAGGTGAGATCAAGGGCCGCAGCGGCGTCTGACGCCGAGCGTCACCATTACTCACAGAACTTGGTTATAGTTATAACCTATCGTTCTGTTTCGTAATGGATCTCGCTCGGCGTCACTACTGCACAAGGGAGGCCGAGCGAGAGCCATCGCCCGACAAATGTACCCCGCTGAGGCCCCCCACAACCATCAGATCGGGGAGGACCGAGCCCCCCCAACCCCCCCTAATGGAGGATACCCCCCCTATTGGAGGGTCACGGGAGGGCGACGGATCAGACCGTGCGAAGAGGCACTCAAGCAACTCAACGCACAGGGTGAGCAGACCGTGGCTTGACCCCACGACTACACACATGCACAACCCGCATGCCACCCGGGAACGAACGGAAGGAACAACCTCGTTACTGCCCCCAGAAATCACGGGGTCAAGAGCAAACCCAACCCTGTGGCAAGGCCGTAGCAGCGGAGCGCGAAGGAAGACCCAGACCCACTGAAGGGACTGGATCCCCTGGAAAACGGGGGCCCGGAGAGGTCAATGACGCCAGGCATCAAGACCCCACCAGGTGGTCACTTAGTGACACCGCCCCCTACATCGCCAGCGTATTCGGATAAGGCCCCTCCAAGAGCGGGCCCCTTTCCCCCAATAGCACACCGCCTGGCACACTGACCCTGCAGAACAGGCAGTCAGCATGGCCGTAAGCACACAAAAAGTTAATCAACGGAAGCAGGCAGCGCACCGGGGAAACCAGGCAACAGGCTGTAACCCGAGCCTGGAGCACTGCGGATGAGACAGGCGCCAAAGGAGTCAGCTGAAAACAGCCGCCCCGGCGGAAGGGGCGTATGCTGGCGTTGTTGATCACCATGACAAAGCCTCCTTTAAACCCCCCCCCCCCCCCCCAGAGGGTTTGAGGCAGAGAAGGCTGACATGATTGGCAGACGTCATGAACGTGCAGGGGCACACTCAACCGGGTAACCCGGGAGTTGACTCTGCTCCAACACACCAGGGAACCAACCACCCTGTCGTTACCCTATGCGGTGGTTGTTCCTATAACAGCTCAAGAAAAAACTCAAACACACCTGCGGGCATACCGGCTATACTGCAGTACAAGTGTTTCAGTTTTCAAAAAAGGGTTATCCCAGGCCTACGGGTCGACGAAACATCACTTCGGACCGGGCCCGGCGGCACGGGAAGCACAGGGTTACCAGAGGAGGTCCAAGACCACCCCAACAGCCCCCTCTTCGCCACGCGTGAAAGAGGAGCGAAAAGAATGGAGAACCAGCCCTAAGCACACCGCACTTGGTATTCCCAGGCGGTCTCCCAACCAAGTACTAACCAGGACCGAACCTGCGTAGCGGCCGAGATCGGACGAGATCGGGCGTGTACAGGTTGGCATGGCCGTAAGCCATTACGATAGTGCAGAGTACAATATGTACCCAACAAGGGTCTCCATAGCGCCTAACCCTGTGACACCCGGACCGACCTGGCATTTTTCCCCCCGAAAAAAGCACAAGTCCCTCAGGGTACCAGAACAGCAGATCTGCATCCCCGGCGGACAACGGGTTTAACTGATCTGGACCAGCGTGACCAGAACCAGTCCCGTGCCCTAACCACGCCGACAGGGGCAGATATGCGTGTCGATCTTAAAACATGAAAAGAAGGCGCCACCCAGACGGTCGGTGCGAACCGCGCCCGGTGGCCCACCCCAAGGGCGTGAGACCCCTCTACATATGTTCAGATCCATTCCGTCATCATCCCCCAGATATGAACGAGAATCCATCGATAACCAATAACAGGTCGTCGGAAGAGGAAAAAACCTCCATCCCAGTTGCTTTATAAAAACGCTGTTTTAACCACTAGTTACCCGCCTGATCTTTAACAGAACACCCCGAGCTAGCACTTAAGCGTGCGTCGGGACACAACCACATCAATGAACAGGCTATTTAGACCTTTCAGTGAATACCCAAGGCGCCCAGGGGAACGACAAGAGGGGTGTGGTGCTTCCTAAACTCCAACTCTTTTTTAAAAAAGAAGGAAGCACCAACAGCATGAATCCCAGTCTACACAGCCGAGGGTAAAAACTGTTTACATTTTTACATCCAGTCACCCCTTCCACAGAGGATTTAGACCGAAATTCCCCAGAAAGCCTTCCCACGTGAGTCGTAGAATGAAAAAGCCATGGCAACTACGGGTCACGTGACCAACTGACTCAAGTTACACATAAAATCGAGCGTAGCGGACCCGTAAGTCTTACACTCTAACCCGACACTTTGACACAACAGATCTTACGTAAAGATCTAACTCACGGAAGCCATCGTCATAGCAACGTACGTAGTGTCGTATGCTATGATGGGGGGAAACCCCGCACACAACTCCTGTTTGTAATAGAAGCAGAGTCAGGACAAAATGGGTAGACAACGTCCACCCCTCTCACCGGGCGACGCTGCCAGAGATGACCTATTAGATCATCGGGGACAGGAGCAGGCAGTGGCTGCGGCAGCGGCACGCCGTTTGCAGCGGCCGCCACTGCCATAAGCTCGGGGAACAAAGCCTGCAGTTCCCCCTGCAGACTTTCCTCCACCGAACCCGCATCCCTCACATGCAGCAGGCTTCGACTGGTCAAGGAGCCACAGTCTGATGTGGTTGATAGTATGGCATCCTGCCGATGAGGCCGAGGGGTTTCCCCGACATCCTCGAACAAGGCGCCCCAAGGAGACATTTCACCCCCCTCCAGTGTTACCTGGACGGGTGGGATACTCGGCTCTACTGGGCCTTCAAACAAGAACCTGTCTGCCTCTACCATGCAATCCTCTGTTTCCATTGGGCAGATAGAGACCGACGCATCCTCGCTGGTCTCCAGCAATTCCCCAAACCCAGGCCGTTCGCGTCTGCAGGACACCATCTTGCGACGGGAACGAGCAGACGCAAAAGGTTTACGTCTCAAATCCTCCGGAACCAAAGGAACCGGCCGTTCAACAATGTAGCACAATGTAAACACGTCTCAACTTTCTTCAACTAGCAACCTCGTCAAGTGGGGATCTACCGAAGGCACTTCCTTGTGGTGAAAGCGAAGAAGGAGGTGAGTAGGTGGCCACACACCTGCTTATGAAGGTAAGCTGATAGGGGTGTGGTCAGACGAATGTTGGGATGTAAAGGTACATTGTGGAATTTTGTATTCAGTGCGCGTGCACGAGCGAGGTATAGTGCAGTAGTGACGCCGAGTGAGATCCATTACGAAACAGAACCCTTGTGGTTCTTAGGGGTGGCATGTTGTTAAGTATTGTTGTGAATTTGGTTTTGAATCCATGCCATGTTTCTTCAACCAATGTACCACTGAGCTCATCTGACCAGTCCATGCTCTCCAGTTCTTGGTTAAAGGCCTCTCTAGAGTAGGTTTTGAGGTCCCTAGATGTGACTGTTTTGTGACAGCCGGCCTTTTGTTTTAGCTTTTTGCGGGTACAGAAAATCATATAATTATCACTTAACCCGCATGCTATCACCCCTTTGTTGAAATCATGGACTTGTCAGAGGTCAGAATGAGGTAAATGGTGGTTTGTGTTGAATCACATACCCTTGTGGGTTGGGTGATTAGCTGGCTGAAACTGTGCAGATCACAAAACCTACTGAAGGCCTTGTGCTGCTTTACATAGCATATCCGAGTTTCAGTCCCCAATAAGAATCTTTTCTACGCCCTCCACCCTAGCTAAACACCCATCAAGTGTGTCATAGAAGCCACTCTGTTCTGGCGGTCTATAGATTGTGCCAACTAGTACTGATTTTGCCCTTTTGAATAAGATTTCAATCCAATTTTCAATTTCGTCATGGTTAAGGTCAGTACGGTTGATGAATTTGGTATCTTTGTGAATATACACACAGACACCACCTCCATACTGATTCCTAATACCTATCCCTCCTGACTATTGACTAATTTTCTATTTCAATCTCTGGATCCTGTACAGATGCATCTAGTTTTGTTTCTGTGAAACACAATATGTTTGCCTTACCGGTCATAAACAACTGTCTGATTTCAGCCAGTTTAGGTCTCAGGCTGTTAGTGTTAAGGTGGAATATGTGGAGTCCATTTGTGTTCGTTATCTGGTTTATGTCGTCGTGTTCAAGGTGTTGATTGTCTGTGTTACGTTCTGTGGTGTCTGGTTGACCGGGTGGTGGTAGATGGGGAGGGGGGGATGGGATCCTATGTCCATTGTTGTTAGCCCCGTTAGCTCGCCGGCTAGCTCGCCGGCCATCGGGCGATGCCTCGCTTTTTTGGTCCCGCGACGTGCTGGGCGCCACGATTGTGAACCCCGGTTCATTCCTTCTCGCTGTGGCCTCTCGTGGGTTCTTTTGTAGAGGTGGTAGTGGAGGAATGTTGCCGTTGATCGTGTCACCAGCCGCCGCCGCCGTCTGTGTAGGTAGCAGTTGTCCTGTTGTGCTAGCGATACTAGCCGCCGCTTCCTGGGTCAACAGACCTAACTGTCGTCTCTGGTTCCGTGTTAAAACCGGTCCTGGGTTTTGGTGTACGTCTCCAGAGAGAAGCAAGTATAATACAAACTGTAACTGAGGGGTACAATTCCCTGACTGTATTGTTAGATATGATATTTAATACCACTACCTCTTGTACTTTAACTTCTGGCCATCCAGTACATGATATAAGTATGATGAACACTTTCCCACCTGATGAAACGAATCCACACAAATGTACCAAATCGAAGGTTTAATATAGCAAAGGGTATATACAACGATCACTTAATTACATTTATGATTTGAAATATGAAATATGCACTTTTATGGCAAATGAGTATTCGTAGGTAAATCAACATTGAATGTCCAATCTCTGGTTACGCAGGGAGTAAGTATACAACCTGGAATATTTAGGAAACGATAGCGATGGTACTTAAATGATTATAGCTGGATACACTAAGGGGGGGGGGGGTCCCGCTGGTTGTAAGACAGTAGGAGGGGGGGGTTAGAGAAGCCGCTGGCGGTATCCCATCTGGCCGACGGTATCCCATCTGGCCGACGGTGTCTTGGGAGAATCCAAAGTCTTGGACACGGTGCCCACAGAACCTCGGTCCGCAGACGAATACAGCTGGACCCTCTGTGGACGGTAGCTGCCGGTCCACAACGGAGAGACGTGAGGCGACCTCACTGGTGTAGAGCGCCGTCTCACCTGGAGTCCTCTCCGGGGGTAGTTCCAACACTCCGCAGTGTTGGCCTTTATCCATGGAATAATCAAAGCACCCAAAGCATAATCCAAGCCGTGGAAGGCTCGCCGTCGTCCGGGTAGAGTAATCCAATATACAGGTCCAGTCGCTCTTGGCCCGGAGCTCCTCGGATGCAAGCACCACTAGGGGTCTGCCCAGCCTGGTTAAGCGTCCAGATAACGTCAGGAACGATGGGGGTACTGATAACTTTAGAACTCTAACCGAACGATGCACCATACATAAATAGACTATTATTAGCTTAATAGAATACGTCCAACTCGACGGTATAGTGCCAAACTATGACTATTCAACTATTAATCTACACGATATCTCAATGCCTATTCTGGGCCAAGTAGGCCTTACTACATCACACGTGCGTCGTGGGGAGGCTTTGCGTCTGTCACTCTGTTGGAGGGTAAAGAACTGGACTAAAAGGAAGTTCTACTTTACTTGCGCCATATATATATGCGCTATGAACAAATAGTACCATTCGTATTTCGCCCGACATATTCCTGCGCGGAACCGGGGCTTGCCACGACATGTTAGGCGGCACAATTGAACTTGGACCTAGGGGTATGGCAACCTGGCGCCAGGTTCTCGTCCAATGGTAGAATGAAACTATTATGGGCTGTTTAGTAGACTAAAGGGATATTCAATGCATATTGTACAAGGAATATACAGGGGATATCAAACGATATACAAATACAATTAAATATATATATATAAATAAATATATATATTCGGTTTAATCTGATCCTTCACAACAGCCGCCCCCTAATTAGTCCCACCTAATTAGCTAAACAGAGACAGATTAACTGCACTGTCTACCACTCAAGGTCCGCTGTAAGGGTCAGTCAACTCACAAAGTCATGGGGTCATGGTCATCATCGATAGTATCTGGGAGTCGGGGCAGTTCTATGAGCCTCGCCACGGGACGTGTGTAAGTGCGCCCTTGGACGAGTACTTCAGCTGCTCGGACCTTGCCATCGGCACCGGTGATCACTTTGCTCACGCGGCCAGCCGGCCACATAGCTCTGGGTAGTGACTGGTCAATAATCATGACGACTGTTCCTTCTGTCAAATTGTCTCTCTCTTTTACCCACTTCTGGCGGGTCTGTAGAGACGGTAGGTAGTGAAGTAGGAAGCTGCTCCAAAACTTGTCAGCTAGTACTTGGCTGTACCTCCACATTCTTCGGCCGTTCGCTTCTTCAGGCCGGTACATTGTCTGGGGTAGCGCGGGGTCCAGCCGCCCCATTAGGAGTGTGTTGGGGGTGACTGGGTCGACATCTGCTACATCACTGGAGACGTAACCGAGGGGCTTTGAGTTCAATACTCCCTCGATCTCCGTGAGGACTGTCATTAGGACTTCCTCCGCCACAGTCTGGGCTCCAAGTACGGCGTACAGGGCTGTCTTTATAGAACGTACTTCTCGTTCCCAGGTTCCACCGAAGTGGGGTGCGTTCGGGGGATTAAACTGGAAGTCAATCTGGGATGGAGCGAGGTGGGTCTTAAGTTCTGGGCCCATAGCTTGGAAGCTCTCTCTCAGCTCTCTTTCTCCGCCTTTAAAGTTTGTCCCGTGATCAGACAACAATGTAGACGGTTTTCCTTTCCGTGATGTGAATCTTCGGAAGGCCATAAGGAATGAGTCTGTGCTCATGGTCGGAAGGAGCTCGATATGTATCGCTCTGGTGGTCATGCATTTGAATACAATACCCCACCGCTTCTCGGTGCCTCTTCCTCTCTTTATATACAACGGGCCAAAGCAGTCCATGCCTGTGGAGTGGAATGGCTTGTCGCCGATTCGGAGGCGACAGGGGGGTAAGTCAGCCATCCGTGGTATGCTGGGCTGCGCGCGCCACTTACGGCAGTCTAGACAGGTTCGCTGGAAGCGCCGTACTGCTTCTCTCCCTTGCAATATCCAATAACGACGTCTGATCTCCGCGAAGACTCTCTCTGCTCCTGCGTGGTGTACATCCTCGTCGTATTTCTTTATGATCAGCTCTGTGACCTTGTGTCAGCTGTTCAAGACGATCGGGTACTTAATGTCATCTGGTAGATCGGGGGCTCTCCGCAGGCGACCACCCACTCTGATGAGATTATGGGCGTCACTCTCTGGTGCCAGGTGAATCAGTCTGCTGTCTGATGGGACGGGGTTTCCTCCCTGTAGACAGTCTAGCTCATCGGGGAACGAGTCTCTCTGGGCTCGTTGTAGTAGAAGAAGTTCTGCTTCTTCGTAGTCAGCTGCTGACATGTCAGTGGTGGACTGAATCTCTGGGTGGTGCCGCAGGAATGTTCTTTGCTGCGCACTCTCTAGGGTAATGCAGTCATCTATGTTGGGGTCTGTGGAGGCGACAGTGCTCAGTCCACAGAACATAGGTTTCTTGTTCTCAGCCTCCTCGTTACTTGCTTCCCGCGGGGTGGGCGTAGGCCAATCTCCTTCCGGGAGCTTGAGGAATGCTGGTCCGTCACTGTAGATGTTGCGACGGGTTAGGTCATCCAGAGACATTCCCCGGGTGATGACGTCAGCTGGGTTGTGTTTGGTGTCCACATACCGCCAGCTTGCTTCTTCTGTTAACTCTTGAATCTCGGTGACTCTGACTCCCACGAAGACTTTGTATCTGCATGAATCAGACTTGATCCATGTGAGTACTGTCGTGGAATCTGACCACAATATTGTTCTGTGCACCGGAATGGTGAGTTCACGTTGGATCAACGTGGCTAGATGCGCTCCTGCGAGGGCTGCGCAGAGCTCTAGACGTGGGATAGATTGTTGCTTACGTGGGGCTATTCTTGAGCGGGCCAGGATGAAAGCAGTGTGTATCTTTCCTCCCATCTCTTGGGCACGCAAGTAGGCCACCGATCCGTAGGCTACTTCGGAGGCGTCGCTGAAGACGTGTAGCTCAATCTCGCATGTCTCTGGCCTCACTGTGGATGGGAAGTAGCTGCGGCGTATATTGACGCCTGGGAGTGAGCGGAGTTCCGTCTCCCACTCTCTCCATGTTGAGGCAAGGTGTGCGGGTATTGGGTCGTCCCAGCCCTGGTCCTTGTCCCATAGTGCTCGTACAATCATCTTTGCCCTGGTGGTGTAAGGTAGAATACATCCCAACGGGTCATATTGTCTGGCGAGTGTTCTGTACACACTCCGTCTGGTGGTCGGTATCGCCGTCGACCTTCCCTGCTCTGGAGCCAAGGGTTTGTGTCTATAGTGGAGCGAGTCTGTTTTGAAGCGCCAGACTAGTCCTAGTGTCATTTCTTGGGCTTCTCCTGGGATTGTCGCCATCCAGGTCTCGCTGCTGGCAGTCTTGTCCGCGGAGGAGAGGCTGCGCAATACGTGCGGGTCACTGCTGGCCCACTGCCTGAGATCGAAGCCGCCTTTGATCAGGGAGGCGCGTAACTTGATTAGGAGAGCCTCGGCTTCTTCTTGAGTCGAAACGCTTTGTAAACAGTTGTCCACGTAGAAACTGTTCTTCACACTGTGTTGGACCTCTTCATCTGCTGTTGGGTCCTCTGTGACGTGTTTCTGTAGTGCAAATGTAGCACAGCACGGGCTGCATGTGGTTCCGAAGGGGAGTACTTCCCACTGGTAGATGGATGGGTTCTCATCTCCGATCTTCTCTCTCCATAGGAACCGTAGCAGAGGCTTGTCCTCCTCTACTAGTCTCACCTGCAAGAACATCCCTTTGATATCCCCGCTGATAGCCACCTTGTCCTGGCGGAAGCGCAGTAGCACGCCTAGTAGGGAGGGGCCGAGTGTGGGGCCGGGCAAGAGCTCTTTATTCAGATTTTGGGATCCGATCTGGTAGCTGCAGTTAAACACAATGCGATCCTTGCCGTTGTGATGGACCTTGTGATGCGGCACGTACCATGATTCGGTCGTCTGATCGGCCTCTTTAATGTCAATCTTTGTTACGTGTCCCGCTGTGATTAGCTTCTCAATCTCGGCGCGGTACACACTTTCTTGAGCGGGGTCTTTGGCTAGGCGCCGCTCCGTGTTCAATAGATAGCGCTCCGTGGCGTCTTTCTTTGCGTGAAAGGTGGGCATTCCCTCTCGCCTCAGGAGTGGAGTTGCGTATCTCATCACTCCGCCGACTGTGACTCTCTTTGTCCCCTGCTCGAGTAGGTTGATGGCGTAAATGTCTTCTTTAGAGCGAATGTCTTTCTTTTCGTTCTTAAAGGGCATTGTCTCTAGGGTCCATAGCCTCTCGACATGCTGCAGGAGAGTGGTGTCTTCTTCTGTCGTTCTGGAGTGGAAGCAGCTAGTGGCTGCTGTTCGGTTGAGAGATTTAGCGAGGGGGCCTTGTAGGGTCCACCCTAGGCGGGTCTCGACTGCTGCAGGACAGCCTCGGGGGCCTGTATGGACCCGGTCAATCGGGACTATGAGTTCTGCATGGTCGGAGCCTATCAGCAGGGTCGGGGTAGCGCCGTCTATGAGCGGGATAGGTAATTGGCGCAGGTGCACATATTTATCCATCAACTTGGTGACAGGGTAGGTGTACTGCGATAGTCCTATTTCTTGGCTGGTGAAAGCATTTGTGATCTTGTACCGTCGCTCTGGCTGCCCGTTTGTTGCGATGGTGAAGGAGACATTCTCGCCCTTTATCGTCTTTAAATCTCTTCTTATTGTCCGAATCGTCATTTCGTTCTTGCTCCCCCGCAGTCCCAGCCGGGTCGCAGCGGAGGCGAGCAGAAGGGTCTTCTCTGACCCGTCATCAAGGATGGCGTAAGTGTCCATGACTTTATCTTGGTAGCTCAATGTCACACGGACTACCTTTAAGAGCACTTGGGCTCCGCTGCTGCTGGCGGGGTCAATGTACATGACACTTGCCTTGGTGCCGCTCCGTGGTGCAGGTGTAGGCCGTCTTCCGTTACTATCGTGTAGTATGTCTAGATGGGCTCCATCGCACCGGCTGCACCTTTTCTTTAGGCGGCATTCGGCTGCCATGTGGGGCCGCGCACATCGATAACAGCGCCGGTTGGACTTTATCCATTGACTCACTTCTTCTGCATTCATCTTTGTGAATAGGTCACATTGTGACAGCCAGTGTTCTTTCTCACAGTAGGGACACGCTATCTTCCACTTCTCTTTTCTCGAGGGGGTGCTGTGACTCTTACTGCTCGGCACTGACTCTGATTGGTGCATGACAGTCACCGATCTTCTTCCATCATTTATTCTCCTGGGTCCCTCTCTGGAGCTTGGCGTGCTCCGCCCAAATGTATCTAGTCGTAAGCTGCTGACTTCTCTCGCCAGGAAGTCGGCTAGATCAAGGAGGGATGGCTCGGGCCGTTGGGGTCCCGGTAATCCCTCTGCCGCCTAAAGCGCTCCTGTCTTGCGGGTGGCAGCTTCTCCAAGATCCTCTCGACGTTAGAGTTGGCGTATAGCTCATGCATGCCCTTCTCCCGTTGCGCTCCCAGCATCCCTACCAGGGACTGCACTTTGATTGACAGGTCGTCTAGTGAGCGATTGTCTGTGGCTGGGGGTAGGCGATCAATATGCCTTATCTCTTGGATTACGTAATCCCATATGCGTCCATATCTCTGATCCAGCGCTGCAAGGGCCGCTGTGTATGGGTTCGAAGAGGTAGCATAGGCTAGCGCTATATTGTGCGCTTGCGGTACTTTCAGGTGCTTCAGTAATATTGCATACTTGTGGCGTTCATCAGCGACATCCACCATCATTGTCTCTAAGCACATCCGGAGCTCCGTGTACTGTGCTCGACTCTCATAGGCGAAGTCTGGGAATGACGGTGTGGCATTGTATGACGCCGTGGATGGCTGATACATCGGCGAGCGTTGGGGGAGAGACCTCCTGGGCGAGTCCCCTCTTGCGCCTCGCTGTGGGCTGGTACTGGCAGGGTACCATGGCCCGCTGGTCCAGGTGCTATTCCTCGGGGCTGGTCGTGCGTCGTGCTCACCCGTGAATAGAGTCGGGGGTCTGTAGCGCAGCGCCGCGGGGGTATAGCCTGGACTGTATGGGACCTCCTGGTCCGGTGGAGTACTGTGCTGTCGTCGGGCTTGGTTCTCCTCCTCTCCCTCTTCTTCCTCTATCAGATCTTCCAGATCCTGTAATCGTTTATTTAGCTTCTCCGCAGTGTATGCCGCTCCTTCCTTGTAGCTGGGTCTCGCTTGGACCGGTCTGGGAAGGGGGTCTGCGGGGGGTCTAGACTCGGTCTGTTGGTCAAGTTCAGGGTTGCTTGCTCGTTGAGGAGACGCTGCCCTTGACTGTTGTCTCGACGAGTTCCTTGAACCCCTGGCGGAGGGAGAGGGTGTTGTCCTTTTGATCAGCTGCTCTATTAGTTGCGCTTGTAGTCTGTCGCGCTCTGCGTCTCTTTGGGCACCGGCAGCGGCACGCTGGGTGTCTGCTCGGTCTCTTGCCATATTCTCTTCCGTCTGAAGGCGTCTCATTTCCAGGCGTATGTGCTCTTCTTCGCTCCGTTGCTGTATCTGAAGTCGATCGCGTTCACCCTGGAGTCGGTCGCGTTCGGTAGAGGCTGTCAGGCTGACGAGGAACGCCTGTTGTAGCATCCTCTCCGCTTCGCTGGGGGAAGGCGGTTGTGGAGGTGAGCCGCTCCTGCGTGAGCCGCTCCTGGGGGTACTCGTTGGGGAGTCCTGGAGCTCTATCTCCTCGGCGCTCTCCTCCTCTTCTTCCGTGCAGAGTTCTCTCTCTGTAGGGTTGTCTTCCTCCCGGGGCTGGTCGGGGACTACTTCTTGGGTAGTGGCGGGGGGTAAAGGCATGTCAATTCCCTCCTGGTCCCCACCGTGAGCTTGGTCAGTTACATTAGGACCTACTAGGGCCTCTGTGTAAGCCTGACAGTGACAGTGTAAGCCTCTAAGTACTGAGGTGTCTGTCGTCTGCGCCGCGGGCGTTCTAGGTTAGGAGGATCGTTTCGTGGAGTGTTCATCATAGGCCATTTCGATATTAATAACACTATATTAATATTACACTAGTTACCCTCCGGCTCGAAGGACCAATTGTAACTGAGGGGTACAATTCCCTGACTGTATTGTTAGATATGATATTTAATACCACTACCTCTTGTACTTTAACTTCTGGCCATCCAGTACATGATATAAGTATGATGAACACTTTCCCACCTGATGAAACGAATCCACACAAATGTACCAAATCGAAGGTTTAATATAGCAAAGGGTATATACAACGATCACTTAATTACATTTATGATTTGAAATATGAAATATGCACTTTTATGGCAAATGAGTATTCGTAGGTAAATCAACATTGAATGTCCAATCTCTGGTTACGCAGGGAGTAAGTATACAACCTGGAATATTTAGGAAACGATAGCGATGGTACTTAAATGATTATAGCTGGATACACTAAGGGGGGGGGGGTCCCGCTGGTTGTAAGACAGTAGGAGGGGGGGGTTAGAGAAGCCGCTGGCGGTATCCCATCTGGCCGACGGTGTCTTGGGAGAATCCAAAGTCTTGGACACGGTGCCCACAGAACCTCGGTCCGCAGACGAATACAGCTGGACCCTCTGTGGACGGTAGCTGCCGGTCCACAACGGAGAGACGTGAGGCGACCTCACTGGTGTAGAGCGCCGTCTCACCTGGAGTCCTCTCCGGGGGTAGTTCCAACACTCCGCAGTGTTGGCCTTTATCCATGGAATAATCAAAGCACCCAAAGCATAATCCAAGCCGTGGAAGGCTCGCCGTCGTCCGGGTAGAGTAATCCAATATACAGGTCCAGTCGCTCTTGGCCCGGAGCTCCTCGGATGCAAGCACCACTAGGGGTCTGCCCAGCCTGGTTAAGCGTCCAGATAACGTCAGGAACGATGGGGGTACTGATAACTTTAGAACTCTAACCGAACGATGCACCATACATAAATAGACTATTATTAGCTTAATAGAATACGTCCAACTCGACGGTATAGTGCCAAACTATGACTATTCAACTATTAATCTACACGATATCTCAATGCCTATTCTGGGCCAAGTAGGCCTTACTACACCACACGTGCGTCGTGGGGAGGCTTTGCGTCTGTCACTCTGTTAGAGGGTAAAGAACTGGACTAAAAGGAAGTTCTACTTTACTTGCGCCATATATATATGCGCTATGAACAAATAGTACCATTCGTATTTCGCCCGACATATTCCTGCGCGGAACCGGGGCTTGCCACGACATGTTAGGCGGCACGATTGAACTTGGACCTAGGGGTATGGCAACCTGGTGCCAGGTTCTCGTCCAATGGTAGAATGAAACTATTATGGGCTGTTTAGTAGACTAAAGGGATATTCAATGCATATTGTACAAGGAATATACAGGGGATATCAAACGATATACAAATACAATTAAATATATATATATAAATAAATATATATATTCGGTTTAATCTGATCCTTCACAACACAAACATTGATTACATTACAATATAATACAAACATTCTATTACACTTGCCGTTCGGGGGCATTTTCTTTCTTTCGGGATTCGCCGTCAACAGTCTGTGAATAGCTGCAGCTCCAATGGCCGGATGTTTCCTCTCCGAGCCATTCAACAGGTAAAAGTCGCAATGGGACTGTAGATTTTCGCTTTTGTTACTTTCCACCGCCGTTTCCTGACGATTCTGTGCTGAATTCAGGCACACGTCTGTAATCCACAGTATGGCGAGTAAGAAATGCGCAAATATCCTTGTTGATCTTCTTGTTGCTGTTTTACACTTCTATTTAAATGTTTACTTCTCCACTGTACTATAATTCTGTGACCTGTACCTGTATGTCTTCTCCTACCTGTACCTCCCCTTCCCCCTCCCCCATGCTGCTATGATACCTGTTTCTATCCTTACCTCCATCTCGAAAGTCATGGAAAAAATTGTATACGAACAGGTCGAAAAATACCTTGCGGAAAAAAATCTAATCTACGAATTCCAATCTGGCTTCAGAACATCCCACTCCACTGACACATGCCTTCTCTATTTAAACGACCACATCAAACAAGAGGTGGACGCGGGCAAATACTGCGGCATGGTCATGCTGGACCTACAAAAGGCCTTCGACACTGTCAATCACACCATTCTGATTGACAAGCTAAAAGCAATTGGTTTTGATAGTCTATCAGTGAGCTGGATGCAATCCTACCTGGAGGGGAGAGAGCAGATGGTGGAGGTAAACGGTACCCTATCCCCCCCCCTCACAGTAAACTGTGGTGTTCCACAAGGAAGCATACTAGGTCCGCTACTGTTCCTAATTTATGCAAATGACATGTCGTCAGCTTGTGACTGCAACTTGTTCCTGTTTGCGGACGACTCAGCCCTGCTGGTCTCTGACAAGAACAAGTTACAGGTTGAAAAAACCCTCAGCTCAGAACTAGACAAAATCTGCATATGGCTCGCTGATAACAAACTATCATTACACATGGGCAAAACAGAGTCCATTCTCTTTGGTTCAAATAACAAACTCAGCAAGACCGACGGCTTCTCAGTTACAGTGGGTGACAATATTGTCACAAGGAAAGAAGATATTACCTACCTGGGTTCCATCCTAGAGGCAAATCTTTCCTGTGACAAAATGGCATCCAATGTAATAAAAAAAGTCAACCAACGAACTCGATTCTTGTACCGGATCTCCTCACTGGTAAACAAGAATACCCTGAAGACTCTAGCAGGAGCACTCATTCAAGGGTACTACGACTATGCTTGCACCTCATGGTACCAAAGCACCTCAAAGGCGCTAAAAACAAAATTACAAACATCTCAAAACAAACTGGTCAGACTACTGCTTGACCTTACTCCTAGAACCCACCTCACCCCTGCCCACTTTGACAACCTAGGATGGCTTAGAGTAGACGACAGAGTACAGCAACTTGCAATGGGCCTGGTCTACAAGATACACTACACGACCAAGGTACCCATGTACATGACAAAATACTTCCCAAAGGTCAGTGAATACCACGATCACAACACCAGAGGGAGCTCCACAAATCATGTTAAACCCAGATTCGGCTCAAACAAGGGACTAAACACGTTTCGCAATTATGCCACATCAATGTGGAACGCCCTACCCAAAGCTGTAAAGGAATGTGAATCACTACCCACTTTCAAAAACACTCTCACCTAAGGGAGACTGCAACCCGAAACTGGCCCCTGTAAATGTCCGAACACAACCCCCTCCAATGTACAGTAAATTACCAAGTATGGTCTTGTCAATAATCCAATGTACAGTGTTGTTTGTACAGTTGTACAGTGTCCCCCACCCACCCCTCCTACCCAACCCCCCCCCCCCCACTCCTACCCAACCCCCCCCCCCCCCCCACTCCTAACCAACCCCCCCCCCCCCACCCACCCAACCACCTCCAATGTACAGTCCCCCCCCACCCCCACCTACCCAATCCAATGTACAGTTTCCACGCCTAATGTATATACTCTTTTCTTTCTGGACTCTTTTTGTATCACAAACAGTACTGTAATTGCAAATCTGGTATGTCATAAATGTATAGATGGAGCAGTACTGTCTATCTGTATGTCATGTATGTCATATATGTTACGATGAATTGAAAATGGGGGACCCTGATGTAAACAAGACGAAAGTCTTTCTCTGGTCTGCATCCCCTTAACAATTGTATGTATTGAGCTGTACTGTACTGTACCCATTCTGCAATCTGTTAATAAAGTTTTCATTCATTCATTCATACCGAATTTCCCCAAGGGGATCAATAAAGGAATATCTTATCTTATCTTATATCTTTGGACGGTACTGGAGGCTATGGGACTTAGAAAGGAATATGATATATGATTAAAGTGCTTTATGCCTCACCGTCAGCAATGATAATGACAGGCGAAATATGCTCCACACTCTTCCCGGTCTCTAGGTCTTCTAGGCAGAGTTGTCCTCTGAGCCCCGGACTATTCACGCTTTCCCTCAAACCATTAGCTCAATTTATTAGGCAAACAGAAGAAATTGCCCCTATCAATGATACACCTCACAAAATTGCTCTTTATGCGGATGACTTATACATTTTTATGAAAGACCCCTCCCATTCAGCCACAAAGTTACTTAAAGGTCCCATGCATTATAAATGGCCTTTTCCAGTGTTTAGCATTGTTTCCTAGCAATTGGGGATTATATCAATGTGGTCTGTGTCGTTAATTATCATATTGACGGCCTTAGAACGTTTCAGGACTGTAAGAGATTTTTATGATCTCCCCGGTGTATCATTCTTCCTCTACTTGCAACTAAGGTCGGCACTCAAGGCGCATGGGGTACCGTGGGCTCAAGCATTACATGTTCCGTTTCGTCCTATTCATCACTCGTACTATCGTTTGTGGCCATCTTCTGTAGCTTGTCACTCTGACTGTCTATTCTTCTGATAGCAGGTGTTTAATCAAAGATCCCTGCTTTCTAGTCTTGCACAAGGACCAATCGGCATGGGTATGGGCGGGTTCATTTTCCATTGATGGGGATTTGATTGGCTGTTTTTTTTCCTCTGGGGTCTGGGCTATTTCGGAATTCTGACACCCCCCCCCATCCTTTCTGGGGCCTTTCGGGGGATTTTCAACTTTTTGCCGAGTCCTTGCGCGAGTTGGAAATTTTATTTATTTTATCACTGTAGGCTACCATAGCGCAGGCTCATGACAGCTACGTTAGTGACTTGGTTGAAAGTCTCTATTTTGACCTATTTCTGAAATGCACACACAGGAGAACACGGGAGCTCCGACCCCAGAGGGTATTGTAACGAAGTACAATTACTCAAGTACTTTACACCCCAGCTGTAAATGAGGGAAACCTCAGTTGCCTTTCAAGTTTCAAGTTTGTTTATTAAATATCACAATAAAATACACATACTTCACAGTGAAATGCTTGGTTCTGTATGAGCCCATGAGAGTGTGCGTCATACAGTAAAAAAAAATTTGGTAAGAAAGTAAGTAAAGAGGAATATACAATATACAGTACAATATACGATCTACAGTAGTACAAATTAGTAAAGAGTGAGGTACAATGCAGAAAATGTGGTACAAAACGTTGAGGTAAGGTGCGATTGCAAATGAGGTATGAATGTAGTGCAAGTGTAGTTCAAGGTTTAATTAAATGTTTGAGATTAAATTAAACCCATACAGTCTGTATACAAGCAGAATATCAAACCCAAAAGCTACCATCATTGTAATATACTGCTTATTACTTATGATCTCCTGAGCTGGGAACATTTCATGACACCTGTCTAATATTTAAAAAGCACCTCCCCCACTTAGCATCTTCAATACAGAAAAAAAACATAATGACAGGTTAACCAGAACAACACCAGAGGGGACATTGGTGGAGGAGGGAAACATCATTTGGCCAGTTAGCTTTTACAGTGAGAGCTTCCCAGACTTGGAACACACTTCCAGTACATACAGTATAAGCCATTTGCCATTTATAAGTCATGGTACCACCTACCACTCCTTTGATTTTAAGACATGTCTCAGAAGAAACCAGGTGTGACATCCCACCTACAGTAGTATCTGCATGCCTGCTTTGTCTGTCATAATCTGTCTGGCTTGTCTATCTATGCGTGTGTCAGGTTGATGTTTATTTGCTCTAATCCCTAATAATGTTCTAAATAATGCTTGTACGGCATGAATTACAATAGAGTTTTTATTGCCGTCTGTGTGTGCTAATATGGTTCGGGCTGCAAAACGGCGATATGCGAACAAGATGGAGACACAGATGGCACAGAATGACACGAGAGGCTTATGGTGGGGAGTACGAACAATAACTGATTATAAAGTCAGCCCCCCCCCCCCCAATAGTGAGTGCCGATGCCTCTCTCGCGGATGAACTCAACTCCTTTTACACCAGGTTTGGGGCGAGCAGTGGCGATGTTAGCTCACCGGCTAACGGTGCCACTGACGCACCGTCTGCCGCAGGGAGGGGGGGTTCATCCACGGGGAGAGACACACTCTCTCATTGACGGAACACAGCATGAGATTAGCGTTCATGGGAGTAAATACTCGGAAAGCTGCAGGCCCAGATGGGATAACAGGACGAATACTTAAGTCCTGTGCAAATCAGCTGGCCCAGGGGCGGAGCTATAGGCGCGGCAGGGGAGGCAGCGGCCTTAGGGCCCGCCCACCGTCTGGCGGGAGGGGGGGCCCGGGCCCCGGCCCCCCCTCCGGCCCCGGGCCCAGGCCCGGGACTGAATGGAGTTGCCGTTCGCGTGTGGGACTGGATCGAACACAACTGGTGGTAACGGCAACTGGGACTGGTGCGTTTGTTTTGATTCTAGGCTCCTCCCGTTTTGCCAGTACTGTGGTACGAGTACGACTGATAGCGTGTGGTTTAGGAACAGGGCGTTTTGCACAAATCCAGCGCTCCCTTTCCTTGGCTGTGACGTATTTTTCTCTGATGTCGCGTTCACGTTACGTGGGAAGAATCGGAAGAATCAGCTTCCGACTGGGAAAAACCATTCACGTCAGCCTCCTAGTTGTAATTCCTACTAGGACATATGGGATTTTTTATAGACCCCGATATCTCCCACTTCGCGTCACGAATTGCGGAAGTATGGATGTGGGCGTTTTGATCGAGTCAATGCGTGAAGGCTTCCTAGTTGTAGCAACGAGATGTCCTCTGGTTCTTCCGCTTCTTCCCACGTAACGTGAACGCGACATCAGAGAAACACAACATAATAAGTCACCTGAAACATGAATGAATGAAAACTTTATTAACAGATTGCAGAATGGGTACAGTACAGTACAGCTCAATACATACAATTGTTAAGGGGATGCAGACCAGAGAAAGACTTTCGTCTTGTTTACATCAGGGTCCCCCACATCACCACCGTGGTGTATTAAAATCCGACGACGCCGAGCAGCTAAAGGGGACATTTACCAGCACAAAGTGTGGATATATTATGATTTAACAAGTCTTATCTGTCCAGGACGATGACAACATTATTGCAGGTAAGCTACCTAGTACTACTAACGTTATCACGCTAGCTTGGATGCTAACTAACGTAATGTGAATGAATGAATGAAAACTTTATTTAACAGATTGCAGAATGGGTACAATACAGTACGGCTCGTTAAGGGGATGCAGACCAGAGAAAGACGTTTGTCTTGTTTACATCAGGGTCCCCCATTTTCAATTCATAGTGATCATAGAAAACATATACGTTACCACCTAGCCACAATCTATGGTATTTCTAGGTTACCACATGGGTGGCGCATGTCACGTGAACACTTTGTGAATTATGTGAGGGTGTATCATGATGATGGTAATTTGGCACTTAACGAACGTTACCTATCTCTTTGCCGTTTTGCATAGTGCACTGCATAGTACCAGAGATGACAAAAGTTATGTGGTAACATAGGTCGCATCACTGCCAGTAGTCGGCATATTACCCAATTCTGACTCTGGTATTAGTCAACTAACGTACTGTTAGCCAGCTACTGTAATAACGAAACTGAAATATCTAATGATGATAGTCAATCATAAAGACAGAAAACACTCTCATCACAGACAAGCTGGATCTGGCCAAATACCTAAACATGTCATGGTGAATGAATGAAAACTTTATTTAACAGATTGCAGAATGGGTACAATACAGTACAGCTCAATACATACAATTGTTAAGGGGATGCAGACCAGAGAAACACTTTCGTCTTGTTTACATCAGGGTCCCCCATTTTCAATTCATTATAACATAATGACGACAGTAGTGCTACATCTATACATGACATACCAGATTTGCAAATACAGTACTGTTTGTGATACGAAAAGAGTCCAGAAAAGAGAGTATATACATTTGACGTATTATTATTGTATTGTGATATGTTTTGTTTCATGTTGGATTTTTTTTTTTTTTTTTTTTTTTTTTTTTAATAATACAATAAATATCGGGGGGGGGGGGGGGCCCGAGCTGTCAATCTCGCCTCGGGGCCCGTGGGGCATTCCAACCGCCACTGAGCTGGCCCCAGTATTTACATCCATATTCAATCTATCCCTGGCTGAGACCGTGGTCCCTGCCTGCTTCAAAATGTCCACTATAATCCCTGTGCCAAAAAACTCCTCTCCAGCAGGCCTAAATGACTACAGACCGGTGGCACTCACCTCTGTGGTCAAATGTCCTAACTCAATAATACACGGGACCCTCTTCTTGGGACCAAGTAAGGTTTCGTCGATATTCCAATGTACAGTTTTGCTTGTACAGTTGTACAGTTTCCCCCACCCCGCCTACCCAACCCCCCCCCCACCCCACCCACCCAAACACCTCCAATGTACAGTACCCCCCCCACCCAACCACCTCCAATGTACAGTCCCCCCCCCCCCACCCCACCTACCCAACCTCCTCCAATGTACAGTTTCTACGTCAAATGTATATACTCTCTTTTTTAGACCATTTTTTTATCACAAATATGGTATGTCATAGATGTAGCAGTACTGTCTATCTGTATGTCGTGTATGTCATATATGTTATGATGAATTTAAAATGGGGGACCCTGATGTAAACAAGACGAAAGTCTTTCTCTGGTCTGCATCCCCTTAACAATTGTGTGTATTGAGCTGTACTGTATTGTACCCATTCGGCAATCTGTTAATAAAGTTTTCAATCAATCAATCAATCAATCAATCAATGAAATACTTTGAGAGGCTGGTCAAGGACCACATCTGTGCCTCTCTCTCTCTGAACATTGGTAAAACCAAGGAGCTGATCATGGATTTTAGGAGAACACAGCAGGACACACACACATCACTGAGCACTGAGGATAAACAGGGCTACCGTGGACAGGGTGAGCAGCTTCAAGTACCTGGGGGTCCACATCTCAGAGGACCTGACATGGACAACACACATAGACTCAGTCGTAAAGAAGGCGAAGCAGCGCCTCTACCACCTGAGACAGTTAAGGAAGTTCAGAGTATCGGGGAAGATACTCCAGTCCTTCTACTCCGGAGCTGTAGAGAGCATCTTGACTGGAAACATCACTGCCTGGTATGGAAACAGCACGGCACAGGACAAGAAGGCCCTACAGAGAGTGGTGCGCTCAGCTGAGCGTACTACGGGCATTGCACTACCACCCCTGCAGGACTTATATAAGAGGAGGTGCAAATCCAGAGCCTGCAGAATAATGAAAGACCCCCACCACCCCAACAACAGCCTGTTCAAGCTGCTGCAGTCAGGCAAGCACCTACGGTCAGGGCCGCCTCAGGGGGTGTGCGAGCAGTGCGGTCGCACAGGGCCTCGCGGGAAGGGGGGCCTCGCAAAAAAAAAAAAAAAATTATTAAATTTTTTTATTTTTTTTTTATTTTTTTTTATTATTATTTTTTTTATTTTTTTTTTATTTTTTTGCGAGGCCCCCCTTCCCGCGAGGCCCTTTTTCATCACAGACCTAAAATCTAGTTTTGCTTATATGCTTATATATTTCACATTAGACACGTTTGTAGAATGACTTGTTCCTGGGTCTGCACCTGGGTCACTATTGGAGCTCTGGTGCTCTGCAGCAGGCATTGGTTTCAATGAGGGGAGGGGTTACACTATTCTAAAGCGTCTGACTATTCCGCGCGTGCAGCATTGGAGTTTATCCCAGCCAAGGCGAAGAGGACATCGTTCGGCAGATGGACTGAAGATCAAAGTTGTTGCATGTTAGACAGTTCAGTCAGGCTAGCCATCCCGGCTAAAGACAGGGACAGCTAGTTAGCTTTAGCTACGTTATAATATTGAGTGCTAACGTGTGGTTCAGTCGGGATAGCCATGATGCTGTCGGCTAGTAGCTAGCTTAGCTAACGGCTAACTAGCGTTAGCTAACCTATCCAGAGGAGCGAGGCGAGGCGAGTGGATGTCTTTTCAAAAGAAGGAGAAGAGAACTTGTGAGCAGATAAATCTGTTAGGCAGCAATACGCCGAAAGGTGTCCAGTCTGCCGGAAAGTACTCGAAGAAGAAGAAGAAGAAATTACACGTGGGGCCAAGAAAGTCTCCTTCCACGTTGATACTGCGTTATGGTGAGTGACGTGAGTCAACCTATGATTATATACCCGCCGTGGACCTGACATCTCTCTTTCTCTCTCTCTCTGGAGCCAAACTGGTCGACTAGCTAATACTACTAGTAGCTAACGCTAACGGTGTGTGCCTGGTGGTGAGAGCACCTGGCTGTATGCAGCTACAGCCAGCCAGGTGCCTGATTGAGCTAACTGTTAGCCAGTTAGCTGTTTAGCGTCAGCTGGGAACGTTCGTTTGATGCTATCAGTTAGCCTTGAGAATAGCAGGCCCTTTGACAGAAGATGTAGTCGGGCCTGCACCATGACAAGGCTCTGGCCATAGCTTTTTGTCCCGCCAGCAAGAGGCCTTTCGTCAACGTGGAGACCTGTGTTGCGGCCTTTCGCCCTGTGTTCCTCGTGCAGGTAAGATTAATGAAAATGTCATGACATTACCCCACTCTTCCTTCCTTCCCCTCCCGAATGTTTTGTTAATAACGATGTTTTTTTCCAGGCAAAACATATGCTACTTCACAACATTTGGAGATACGACATGTGCTGTGTGTGAATGTCTTGGTCGTTTGTGTAGCTTGGGTAGCGTTGGGCCGTTGGCCAAAGCTGTGTGTGTCACAGTACCTGGCTAGCCTATTTAGCTGATGTCGGCCATTGGCTCCTTGCTGCTTTGGTTTCTCTATAGACCCTCTTCTCTTTGGATTTAAGTGTTGATCTTTGTCCTTTTTGATCTCTCATACATGCTCTCTCTCTAACACACACACATGCTCTCTCTCTCTCTCTCTCTCTCTCTCTCTCTCTCTCTCTCTCTCTCTCTCTCTCTCATACATGCTCTCTCTCTAACACACATGCTCTCTCTCTCTCTCTCTCTCTTTCTAACACACACAGTCTGCCTATGGCGGCCTTTCTCGATGGCTAGGCTGTGCTCGCTGAGTCTGTATAGTCAAGGATCTTCAGTCACAGTGCTCAGGTATTCTGCCACTGTGTACTCTCTGTTTAGGGCCAAATAACATTTCAATTTCTTTCTAATGTGTCTCTCTCTCTCTCTCTCTCTCTCTGTACACTGTATATTGACTGTAGAACGGGAGCTCTCTCTCGCTCTCTCTTTTGCTATATGTTGACTGTATCATGCCGTGTGTGTGTGTGTGTGTGTGTGTGTGTGTGTGTGCAGGGCCGCCTCAGGGGGTGTGCGAGCAGTGCGGTCGCACAGGGCCTCGCGGGAAGGGGGGCCTCGCAAAAAAAAAAAAAAAATTTTTTTTTTTTTTTTGCGAGGCCCCCCTTCCCGCGAGGCCCTGTGCGACCGCACTGCTCGCACACCCCCTGAGGCGGCCCTGCACACACACACACACACACACACACACACACACACACACGGCAACCGCTAAACCGCTAAAATGTCACTTTAAAAAATAGAAAGCCGCTTTAAAAGAAGGAGGTACTTAATAGTTTAGATACATTAAGAGTTAAAATAGTAAATAGTATATTGTATAGTAGTGTAATAGTAGTAATACCATGCATATCTTGTGTCTTACCTATTTTCTTTTCTTCTATGCCTATTTTTATTATTGTATTTTGCACAATCAATGCGGGCATGACCACCCGCATTTCACTGTATGCCCTGGTATGTATACAAATAAACCTCTTGATTCTTGATTCTTGATATGTCTTGTTGTGCATAACTGTGTCTTGCCTGCTAATGTTTCTCTCTTCTTGTATACAGCTGTCTTCTTATGTTTTGTCATGTTTTTTGTATTATCTGCTTTATGTGTGCCTTACTGTGACAGCTATTTGGCTTATTTTATATTCATATTTAATATTATGCTTTCTATACTTTGCTGTTATTGGTTTTTAATTGTTTGCATGCTTTTATGTCTTCCTGTTTTTAAACACCTGGCCCAACAGGGACAGCAGTTGAAGTAGCTTTTTGGTTAACATTGGCACATTTACAGTAATGTTGATTAATGTGCACTGTCCCTGTAAAAATTCAATTGGAAATAAAAAGATAAATCAAATAAAATGTGCTTATGTGTCGGTAGCCTATACTACCTCACTGTGTAACAAAACAGATATCCATACCTACATGAAGTATTTCTCATTCTGACACATTTGCTACTATGTTATGTCACCACAAGACATAACTGTAACATGTGTATCATGCCTCAGGCTGCCGTAGAGGCATATAATTACTGTATCCAATAAAAATGTAAGAACACAATAAAAGACATCATTAAAAACATCTCTCAACAGGTTGATTATTGGCTACGATATATCGAGGTGTGTAAGATCAGGTTGGTTGACGAAAAGATGAGAGCAAAGATGAGTCAGATGACCCCATTGACTTTGCATTGTTTTGTGGCTAACTAACCGCAGCTACAATACAATGAGGAAACGCATGGATTGTGCTGAGAAAGCACACTACCGATCAATATCATAATTGGCACGTAAGAAATAGGGCAATGGGTCAAAAAATCTGAACTATCCCTTTAAATATGTTTTTTTCCCCCGCAGTTTGATTTGTAATCGGAAAAATATGTTTGTTTTTTCTTAACCCACAGTAAATCAAAATACGTCTGCCTTACTCCAATTATTATAAACATTACCAATGTAAACAAACCGTACAGCTACAAAAGAAAACGAGTGGTATTCCTTGTATTAAGAGCTCAGTCAGTGACCTAGAGTAGCGGTTCTCAACAGAGCCTTGAGATAAAAAAATTTAAAAAAGATTGACTCTTTTTGGATTACAGAAAATTATCACAAAAGTGCTATCTGTTGCAGCTGCACTGTTTTCCATGAAAATACCATGTTTGGATAAGTTTGACCATTTCTCAAAATCTGAAAATCATTATTTAATAAAACACAGAAAAGGATCACCAAGTTACTCTGGATAAAAAATGTACAGACAACATTGAGACAAAGCTTCCTGACACATCTCCATCCAAACTCTTGGAAGAACTCATTGAAATCTCATCTGATACCACCTGGACTCCTGGAGAGCTCGTTTCAGAGTGTGGTGCTGAGTACCAAGTATCTCATGATGCAGCAGTTAAGGTGTTGATACCATTCAGCACCACATATCTGTGTGAAGCTGGCTTTTCATACATGACAGCTCTGAAAACAAAATATAGGGCCAAGTTGAGCCTTCAGGATGACATGCGTGTTGCCTTGTCAAAGATCTCCCCACGTATTGACCGTATTATTAGCCAGCAGCAGCAGACCTCGCATTGAGCTAGAAATGTCCACTGAGTGAACGAGTGCTTATTTTCTGTATTTATTTATATTTTTTGAGAAATGGTAACTTGGTGATCCTTTTCTGTGAAATGGTCACACTTATCCAAATATGCAATTTTTATGGAGAACAGTGCAGCTGCAACAGATAGCACTTTAGTGATCCTTTTCTGTATTAAAAAAAAACACATGATTTTCAGTTTTTGAGGAATGGTCACACTTATCCAAATATGCTATTTTTATGGAAAAGAGTGCAGCTGCAACAGATAGCACTTTAGTGATAATTTTCTGTAATTCTATTTAAAGAAATATGCTATTTGATTTACTACTACAAGCAGTGTAATGTCAACACTACTAAGCCATTTAGACCTGAAACTGTCAGGATGGAGGTAGGTGAGTTCCAATTGTTGTAGGCAATCATAGAGACGGAGATGGTATACTCTTGAACAGGTTCGACTTTAATAGTAAAGAACACAAAGAGTAATACTAGGATACTATGCCGAGGGCAAAGGAACGAGAGAATAAGATAATGGAGCTTAGTGGTGGTCCAGAACTGGAACCGGCCGCGTTATCTCCGAACGCCTATAGTAAAGACCTGACGAATAACAAGCAGAAGGAAGGAATGTTAAATAGACACCAAATACCAACATTCCACACACACACCCGTGACAGCCAATCAGAAGCCAACCCCTAAGTGACAGCACTAAATGACAGGGAAAACAAGTGACAGTAGTCAGATGACAGGTGACAGAAATGGTGGGTGGTTCCCGACCGTAGTCGGTAACCAAAACGTAACAGTACCCTCCCCCGACGAACGGCACCAGACGTTCACCTGGGGGCCTCGGGATTCAGCCGCCGGAAATCAAAGATCAGGCTGGGATCTAAAATATCCCTTTGAGGCACCCAAGAACGCTCTTCTATCCCGTACCCCTCCCAATCCACCAATAACTGAAACCCCCTACCCCTCCGCCTACAACCCAGTATCCTCCGCACCGTGTAAATGGGCTGACCACCAATAAACCGAGGCGGAGGAACCGTAGGCAGTGGCGGGGCCAAGGGTGATGAGAGGAATGGCTTCAACAGGGACACATGAAACGTCGGATGAACCCTCATAGAGCTCGGAAGCCGCAGCCTGTAAGCCATAGGATTCACCCGACGCACCACTTTAAAGGGGCCTATAAAGCGAGGAGCCAGCTTCCTGGATTCCACCCGGAGAGGGAGATCCCGGGTGGAAAGCCAAACCCGCTGCCCAGGACGGTAAACCGGAGCCGGACGGCGCTTGCGGTTAGCCTGCCGCTGGGTACTAACCAAAACCTTCTGCAGCGCCGCCCGGACCCGCTTCCATGTCCTGCGGCACCGAGCCACATGTGCCTGGGCCGAGGGCACCTCCGCCTCCTGCTCCTGCTCGGGAAACAGGAGGTTGAAAACCATACTGACACTGAAAGGGAGACATACCGGTAGAGGAGGAGAGGAGGGTATTATGCGCGTACTCATCCCAGGCCAATCTCCTACTCCACGTAACACCTCAAGACCCCCTCCAGGTCCTGGTTGACGCGCTCCGTCTGCCCGTTCGACTGCGGATGAAACCCAGACGAAAGGCTGACGGAGGCGCCGAGACCGGCGGCAAACGCCTTCCAGAACCTGGAGGCGAACTGAGGACCCCGGTCCGACACGATATCCACCGGAAGCCTGTGGACCCGAAGGACATGCTGTATCACCAGATCAGCAGTCTCTCGGGCCGATGGAAGCTTGGGGAGAGGAACAAAGTGAGCCGCCTTAGAGAACCGGTCCACCACCACCAAAATGGCGGTGAACCCGTCCGAAAGGGGAAGGCCAAAAATAAAGTCCAGGGATATGTGCAACCAGGGCCGTTTAGGAATAGGAAGCGGCCGGAGGAGACCTGCTGGTGCACGGCGAGAGGTCTTACTGCGCGCGCACACCGGGCAGGCCGCCACAAAGGAACGCGTATCCCCCTCCACTGTCGGCCACCAGAACCTCCTATGGATAAATTCCAGGGTCCTGGTGGCCCCAGGGTGGCTGGTGAGGGATGAGGCATGTGCCCACTGCAGCAAACGTGAGCGTGCCGCCTTGGGCACATACGACCGCCCCGGAGGGCCCCCACCAGGATCGGGCTCCCGCGTCAGCGCCGACCTTACCACCTTATCTATGCCCCAAGACACGGGTGCCAAAATCAAGGCCGGTGGAATAATGGGATGGGGCTGCTCCTCCCGACCAGGAAGATCAAACTGGCGCGATAACACGTCAGGTTTGATATTCTTGGAACCGGGCCTATAGGAGATGGTAAATCGAAATCTTGTGAAGAATAACGCCCACCTGGCCTGGCGAGCGTTAAGGCGTTTAGCCCCTTGGATGTAAGCCAAGTTCTTATGATCGGTCCAAACAATGAAAGGATGTGCCGCCCCCTCCAACCAATGTCTCCATTCCTCCAGTGCCAACTTGATAGCCAATAACTCCCGATTACCCACGTCGTAGTTACGCTCGGCTGGTGACAGACTGCGAGAAAAAAAAGCACATGGTTGCACTTTCCCATCCTTTAAGCATCTCTGAGAGAGCACCCCCCCCACTGCGATGTCAGAGGCATCCACCTCCACAATGAACGGAACCTCCGCATCGTGGCGGATCAATACAGGAGCGGAGGTAAACCGACGTTTGAGGTCGCAGAAAGCCGACTCTGCCCTAGGCCAGGGAGAGAGGACTTGGTGAGAGCTGTTAACGGATTGGCTAAGGCGCTAAAGTTGCGAATAAAGCGCCTGTAAAGATTTGTAAAGCCCAAAAAACGTTGTAACCCCTTGAGCGACGAAGGCCGTGGCCAGTCCAAGACTGCACTCACCTTGGCCGAATCCATGCGCAGATCACCCTTCGTCAACACAAAGCCCAGGAAAGAAACTGTATCGGTGTGAAACACACACTTCTCAGCCTTAACAAATAGTTGATGCTTGAGGAGACGGTCTAGCACCTCTCGAACGTGCAGTTGGTGTTGCACCATATCGCGGAAAAAAATGTGGATATCGTCTAGGTAAACAAACACAGACACCCCAATCAAATCTCGCAGCACGTCGTTAACCAGGGCTTGGAAGACTGCCGGAGCATTAGCCAAACCAAAGGGCATGACCAAATACTCATAGTGACCATTAGGCGTATAAAATGCAGTCTTCCACTCGTCTCCTTCTCTAATCCTGACCAGATTGTATGCATTACGTAAGTCAAGTTTAGAAAAGACCTGCGCCCCCTGTAAGCACTCGAAAGCAGTGTCTATGAGGGGTAAAGGATATCGGTTCTTGATGGAAACGTCATTCAATCCCCTGTAATCAATGCACGGACGCTGATCCCCATCTTTCTTATCAACAAAGAAGAAACCAGCGCCGGCAGGGTATGTGGAAGGACCTTTGAGCCCCGCAAGCAATGCCTCCTCAATGTAGGTGTTCATGGCCAAGGTCTCGGGGCGTGAGAGAGAGAACATTCGCCCGCGAGGCGGGGAGGTACCGGGTAGGAGATTAATGGGACAGTCGTATGATCTATGAGGCGGTAGTGCTTTAGCACGCGTTTTGCTAAAAACGTCCGCCAGGTCCCAATAGATCTCAGGAACCCCTATCAAATCGGGATTAGAGGGTAGAACAGAATCTGCGACGCTCCCCACCATCCTGGAGAGAGAAGGAGGAGACAAAAGAGAAGAGGGGGGGGGAAGACAAGGGAATGGACAAACTCTCGCAGACGACCGACTTCACGTCGACCTCCGTTGAGAGCTTGCCCGTAATATGATGTATACATGAAGACAACCAGGGATGACCCAACACCATAACGGAATAGAGGGAGATGATGACAAATAATTGAACCCACTCCCACCCCCCACATGCCACCCGGATGTGTATAGGAACAGTGCGCTGAGTGACGCTCCCACTGCCCAGGGGCTGACCGTCCAGGGCGTAGATAGGAATAGGAACCCCCAACTCCTCTACCGGGATTCCCCATTCTTGCACCAACCCCAGGTGAATGAAATTGCCCACCGCCCCTGAGTCAATGAGCGCCTTAGTTCCCCTAACGTCACCCCCACAGTTAACCGCCACCTCCAGAAATGTACGTGAGTCAGATGGTAGTGCAGGGATGAGCCCACCTGCTGGCGCTCTCTCGAGGCCCGGCGGAGCACCTCCTCTTCCCGACTGGCGCCGAGTTGAGCCAGCCTGGTCCCGACAGCTGCCAAAACGATGACCGGTGCGGCCGCACCGGAAGCAACGTCGCTCCTCGATGAAGCGCCGCCGCTCGTCGTCTGAGAGCGACAGCGCCCCCAGCTGCATGGATTCATCACCCAGTGGCCCACTCGTGTACCGGCCTCGAAGATCGAGAGTACTCGGGAAGTATCGAATACTCTTCTCAACTCCCCGGTAAAGGCGTCCACACTGTCGCAGATTGACGCCCCGCTCTCCAGTTCGGCAGTAGCCCAGGAGAGTGCTCGACCGGTGAGGAGGGTGATAATATATGCGACCTGTGATCTGGAAGAGGGAAATGAACATGGCTGCAGCTGGAAAACGAGTGAACACTGGGTGATGAACTCTCTGCATCCCTCCGGTGCTCCCGCGTAGCGACCTGGTGGGGGTAACCTTGGCTCCTGGGTCCGCTCCTGGTGCCCAAAAGCTCCCAGATTCTCCTCGGTGTTGAACGCCGCCTCTCCTGCCGCCGTCTCTCCCACAGTCATCCTTACCCCAGCCACCTCGACTTGTGCCTGCTGGGCTGTGATTAGCGCCGAATGCGCCGTCTCCTGCGACGCGCTGACGATTCCGCCCAGCCGAACCAACTCGCCGGTGGTGTCCCTCCATGCGCTCCTGTGCACTCTTCTGTGCCCGGAGCATCTCCATGACCGCCTCCATAGAACTCTTGATGGTCAGGTCTTCTGTCAGGATGGAGGTAGGTGAGTTCCAATTGTTGTAGGCAATCATAGAGACGGAGATGGTATACTCTTGAACAGGTTCGACTTTAATAGTAAAGAACACAAAGAGTAATACTAGGATTGTCATGTACAAAGGTCTAAGGACCACACAGAATAATAACTGGAGCCGGCTGCACATGAGCAAAAAACAGCCTCTCTCAGTAAATGCGTTTAAAGCAATGTCCCAGGTAGGTAAGAAATCCACAACACAAGACGTTTTCCAAATAGTAAATTATATATTTAATGGAGGTAGGGCTTTAAACCTCCTCCATGGTGCACAGGGAAAAAGGTAGGGGAGAACAAACAAGGTATACATACAGACAAACAAACACTTAGCAAAATATTAACGTGTCCATCATAGGACACCACAACTAGTACAGGATTAATCCACACCAAGTGGTAAATGGCACCAAGCCACACGGTATCGCTCCACAGCTACAGCTAGTCAAGAAGGCAACCTCCTCACTCCACTCTGGAACGTGGCAGTGATCCAAATGAGGCGCCCGGACGTGTGTCATCTCCCACCCTGTTATTCACTCATCTCCACTGCCTGCCTGAAGATGCACCAATCAGGTGCAACCAATCCAATCAGGGAGATGAGTGGCATCTGCGGAACAGAACAGAAGATTAGGAGATGACACAACATCACACATACAAAACAACACATTTACATTTACATATACTAACCTGATAACCTGATGTTCAGATGGTGTCATAAATACAGTAATAATGGTAATGACCAACCCACGTACCCATGTACGTCACAAGGATACTATGCCGAGGGCAAAGGAACGAGAGAATAAGATAATGTAGCTTAGTGGTGGTCCAGAACTGGAACCGGTCGCGTTATCTCCGAACGCCTATAGTGAAGACCTGACGAATAACAAGCAGAAGGAAGGAATGTTAAATAGACACCAAATACCAACATTCCACACACACCCCCGTGACAGCCAATCAGAAGCCAACCCCTAAGTGACAGCACTAAATGACAGGGAAAACAAACAGGACAGGATCGTATGTAGGGGTGCCCTGGAATATATATATATTTTTTTGTATCTACTTTTTCTCCCATTTTAAATTTTTTTCCCATCCCAATTTCGTATCGTCCAATTCTACCCTCCCCTGTCTCGAACGCTGTTTGGCCATGTCTCCCACAAGCCGGCTGTAATGTGGACGAAGCCATACATTGCACGAGTCCCCTCCGGTACTCGAGGTAGCAGCCGTCGCATCTTTTCACCTGCACAGCGCGATCTTTCAGCGTCGGGGGTCTGCGCTTTGGAGGGACGCCGCCCCCGTCACTTCCTGATTCTACTGCGCAGGCGCACCAACCGACCTGTAGGAGTCGCTGTCCACAACGTCCGATCCCCACCCATCAGCTTCCCACCCCCTAATACTGCCAAATGTATTAGTATGAACGACCAGCAAAGCTGAATGCAATGCGGAGAGCTGGGCTCTGGAATATTTTAATGAACACAGGGGTGCCTTGGCAGCAGAAAGGTTGAGAACCCCTGACCTAGAGAATAAGAACATGTCTGTTTTTGTGGAGGTGGGGCTACCCATTAAGTTTACATTTGGATTTACAGGTTTGACCTTTAAATCGTTGTTTTATTCCTTTCAGGTGTAAATTCCAAATGTGAGATTAGATCATTTTGAGAATTGATCTTTTCCAATGATGATGTAACAATGATTCTAGAAATCTCTGATACGATAAAAAAATGTAAAAAACAACCATAGAGAGTTAATGGTGTAATTATACTCTCAATTATGGAGGAGATCAGCACACACAATTTCTGGTGGTTTGAAAAGATGTTTTTCTTCTACTGTAAATAAAATAAACCGGTGCTAAAAGTGTCACAAGGGACTGAAATAATAATGTCTGTATGTAAGTATCTCTTTACGGTTGGACAGTAAATCACACCCAACTGCCAATAATATTCCACTCTATAAATTAGCGGCTGGAAGAGGAGTAGAATAAATCAGAGTGTGCAGAGGTATCTTATAGAACAGAGGGAAATTGACACCAACAACTGTCAGTTAGGAAGATGAGCTAATTCATGCATGTGAGCCCCACCTAGGACCCCTAGGCACCTAGGCACTCTCACTGTGACGGTTTGACGTATTGAACCCAATGTGCAGATAATGACTCAGCAGATCTTGTTAAAACCCAGTATGGGTATATTTAATGTAAAGGATGGTCAAGTGTTCAGGCAGGGGTCGATACACGGGGGAAGCACTCGTACAGTCCGGGGGCGTGCACGGGGCAGGAGAGTCAGACAGGCGGGGGTCAGAGCGGGTACAGGATAGTCAGCCAGGCAGGGATCAAGATGGGTGCAGGTCTTCATACGTTCCGGGAGTAGGGCACAGAGAATTGTCAGGCAGGCAGGAGTCGGAGCACGGGGTGAAGAGCCAGGCAGGACTGCAGGGAAGGGATGAGAACACGGGTTAGATACGGTCGAAGCACAATTGACAAAGGAACAATACAAGAGAGCAGAATAACGCGACTAACGGCCTAACGGGGAAGTTACAAAGTTACGGTCTGGCAGGCAGCCTAATGACATCTGGGGCGGGGTTATATTCATCTGCGTATTTAGACCACTATCACTGGGGCACATGCCCCAGTGTCGATCAGCTGTGCCCCAGTGATCAATGTCCCCATAAAAGAAAAAGAAAGTGAGCGCTGTCGTGCTGGTGGTAGCACGCAGATCTCGCGGTGTTACCAGGGCTACTAGATCCAGTAGCGGCAGTGTTCAGATGACGTTGTTGCGGGAATGCGGAAGTGGAAGTGCGCGCAGACCAGATGGATGTGATGTTGTGAACCGGGCTGGAAGCGAACAAACTTTCTTCGGGAGCTTCTGTGAATATAGCGGGGTCGGTGTAGAAGTCCTAGTTGTTTGATGACAGAGATGCATGTTGGAATTGTGCAGTTGTTCAGTTTATGCAGTTGCGGGGCGAGATATTGTAGCATGTCAGTGGAGGGGGGTGTGAGCCTGGTGTTAGCCGTTAGCCATGGGCTAGACACGCCGAATGGAAAACTGCTAGGCAGGAGAAGATCCACAGCATGACAAGAGGAGACGGGTAGCGGTAGCGATCAAGCACAAAGCCCAACTGTACTGGTGAAGCCGGGAGGCTATCCGAGAAAAATAGCAACACAGCCGTGGTGGTGGATGGACGGGAGTATCCGGGTGATATCTCGCTGACGGCGGGAGCTTGAGCAGATGTGCCGGTGTTGGAGGAGATGGAAGCAGGTAGGTATAGACAATGGAGTCCGACTTGGTAGCTCAAAAAAAGTTGAAAAACTCGATACAAATATGCATAGGGTTAAGCTGAGATAAACAGTAAGGTAGCTAAGAGAACCACAACTGTAAACAGCATGCATAAAAGCTCAATAGTATAATACTACAGTTATAGTTTCCAGTGATGGGAATAACGGCGCTATAAGTAACAGCGTTCGTTTTTTAGTAACAAGTTACTCCTCCAATCTCAATAACGCCGTTACCGTTACTGCAAATAAATCCGGCGCGTTACTATGAATGAACCTGTTTCTTTCATCAGACAGATATCTGCGCTGAGAGGCAATATGTTCTTCCTTGTTTAGTGGGCAGTTCGCGAGTCAAGCGGATACATGCTGACTGTTACAAAGGGTCAGATTAAACCGAATATATGTATTTATTGATTGATATATATTGCATAATATTTGTATATCGTTTGATATTGTCGTATATTTCTAAATGAAAACATGAACATAGCAACTGAAATGTACAAGGTAATGATTAGAAAGACAAAATGCTGATTTGACAGAAGGGCCATTTGAAAACCCCATGTTAGTTATCTCTGTGGCACTAGGCGTAAGAGGTTGAGACAGTGACTCCCCCCGACCAGGTGGCCAGGATCATTAAGGTCATAAACTGACCCCTCAGGACTATAGTGAGACGGGCAGAAAGGAGTGGTATGTACTTTAGCTAAAGAGGAACTAATTATCTTAGAAACAGGAAACCAACTTAAAATACAGTTGAGATCAAAGGTCATATTGACACTAAGCTAAGCAAATTCAGGTTACAAAACGGCAGATGCTCACTAAGGTCCAGAGGTCAGAGAGATGACACCAGACTATTTGGAAGTCTCCCCCATTTAGACTGTGTAAACATTGTGTCACAAGAACAGTAGGACGTATCACTCATTAAAAGGATCCCCTAATAAGGTAATGGCTAACTGCTAAAACAGCCCGGCGGATTCTATTGTGAAAACGTTGTGTCAGCATACGAGGCTGACGTGTCATCGAGCGAGGAGATCCGTTAGCCAATGAGAAGACCGCTAGAGTCTTTGAGACGTGACAGTACGTTTCAGAGACTCGACCACGGGGGGCTGGGTCTTTTCTCCTATATAAGACAGGCATGAAATAGGAGACAGGAGAAGCGCTGACACACTCAGAAGACACAGACCCGGGGACACACCCGGAGAGAGGAGAGGAGACGGAGAAGGATCCCTGGAGAGCCGAGCCTTGACACAGCGAGAGGGAGACACCGATGACAGACGAATCGCATCGCAGCAGGGGATCCAGACTCCACCGAGGGTAGATGAAAACGAAGCGCTCCCAAACCTCCAAGGATCCGAAAGCAAGGTTGCCTCGACAACCACACCACGAACCACGAGAGAGAACGGTTGTTGCCATGGACAACCTGAGACAGCGAACAGCAATGGAGAAGAAAAGCTCTGATCGGGCCTAGCTGATCCAAGAATGGACCAAACAAGCCACATGAAAGAGACAATTAGATTGAACCAAAGAGACGATGTACTTGTTTTGATCCCTGAGCTGTGGTATTAATAAACACCGCAGTTGTTATTTTGACCACGTCGTCCGTCTTCCCTTACTTGAACCGAACATCTAAAATACCTAACCAATGCAGAGGAAAGGGTAATAGAAAACTATACGATCAATGAACTTAGATATAGGTAAATGAAGAACAGAAGTTTACTTCAATATCCCTTGTATATTACTTGTACATATACACGGAATGTCCCTTTAGCCTAGTTACACAGACCATAATATTTCATTCTCCTATTGGATGGCGTGCCACCAGCGCCAGTGCCGAGCCCCTAGAGCCGACTTGAAAGCTACCGTCAGGGCTTGTCTCAACATGCCCAGCTCTGCCCAGGGATACGGCGACAGAAATGAGATAGGCACTATTTGTTCCCCGTACATATAAATATGGCGCAGGCGAATACAGGACTTCCCCTTTTCAGTTCGAGTTGAAGTTCAGTCTTGTTCAATTCAGTTACTCAAGTGACGCCTCACCCACTATGCAACGTGCGGTGCAGTAGGGCTCGTATTGCCCCAAAATAGAGTCGTGTTATCCTAATACGTTTGTTCAACGTATCGTTCGCTACTTACTAGTAAAAGCCTTCATTACGAGTCAAAGACCACGTGAAGTGAGTAATTGTGCGTCTACATAGAGCACTTATTGCCGCGTGCGAATAGGATAGTATTAACGTCAAGTTCAACTGTGAACCACCGCGCACCGGAGGATTTACACCGGCGACAGCAGAGCCCTTTCCGGCAGGATTATTATTATTCTTCATTGCTTTGACTGTGGCTGCTGGAGCAGAGAACCGTCTACCCCGCTGCTGTGTGGGATCTACCGTGAGGACATCACTCGAGCCCGTCTCAAGGAGAGACTCCACGGCTTACACCTGTGCTGCCGCACACTGGAATTACAGCGGCTGTCTTTCCCCGCTGAGCCAGGGAGTAAAGACCGCTCCCCCTCGCAGGGCTTGTTGAAGTCCCTGTGGAACCCATTGACTTTGCATAGAGCATTGCCTCCCCCTGCTGGCTTACAACCGGTAGTAACCCCTTCCAGTATCTTCCCTGAGTACCATAGATATAATTGGACATTCATTATTGATTTGCCTATGCATAATTCCTTTGCCTTATAAGCGCATCTAGTAATGTAATATAATATCCTTTGCTGCTAATAAATATTCTTCTAAACGAGTATTTGTGTGGAAACCGTATCATTGTGGAGGAGTTCTCATCATATACTTGTGTACGGTATGGCCAGTAATGTACATAAGACGGTAGTGGTTTAATGATACCAATACTTGATTAATACAGTCAGGGAATTGTACCCCTCAGTTACAATTGGTCCTTCGAGCCCCGGATAATAATTAGCGTAATATTAATATAATATTAATATTGACATGGCCGATGACGAACACTCCACAAACGGTTCTCCTAAGCTAGATCGCCCGCAGCGCAGACGGCAGCCACCTCCCTATCTAGAGGCATACGCTGTCAGTCCAATACCTAGCTTTAAAGGGAAATTAAATACGGATAAAATAACTAAAGCGGATAGTAAAATTATGTCCGACCCTATCAACCAGGCTACCCCGCCAACAGAGGCCCTAGTGGGTTCTAATGTAACTGACCAAGCTCACGGTGGGGACCAGGAGGGAACTGACACGACTTTATCCCCAGACAACGTCGACGAGGTAGTCCCCGGAGAGCTCCAGGATAAAGAAAGCCCTCCCGGGATGGAACCCGACCCACCACAAGAAGAGACGCGCACCCAGGAGATGGATCTCCTCGGTACGCAACAGGAGAACGGATCTCCAACAAGTACTGCCGGGAGCCGATCGCCCCGAACGGCGTCTTCCCCCAGCGAGGCGGACAAGATGCTGGTGCAAGCACTCATCGCCACCCTGGCAGCCTCCACCGAACGCGATCGACTTCAAGCGCAACAGACGCGCGAGCGCGAACATTTTGCAGGCGAGCGAGAGCGCTTCCAGGCGCAACAAAGGAGTGAAGACGACCGCATAAGACTGGAGACCAGACGCCTCCAGACAGAAGAGAACATTGAGAGAAGCCGCGCCGATGCACAGCACGCCGCCGCCAATGCACAGCGCGACGTCGCAAATGCACAGCTCCACGCCGCCCATGCCAGCGCCAATGCCCAGCGCGACGCCGCCAACGCACAGCGCAACGCTGCCCAGGCCAGCGCCAATGCGCAGCGCGACGCCGCCAATGCCCAGCGCGAAGCAGCGCGCGACGCAGCCCATGCCCAGCGCGAGGCAGAGCGCGACCGGCTGCAGGCGGAGCTGATGGAAAACTGGTTGCCATGGCGAAACCCCCTCACTCCGCACGGAGCTCTCAGAGATCGTCAAGACATGGGTCTAGGACACATTCCCCTACCCGACGAAGCGACCCGGGACCCCGCCAACAGGAGGATCCTGTCCACGTCTCCGAACCCCCTCCCCGGCCGGTCCATACGAGACCCAGCAACCGGAAAGAACCGGACCACGCCGAGAGACTGAACAGAAGACTCCAGGTCCTAGCAGAGGGAGAGGAGGAGGAAGAGGAGGAATGTCAAGCCGACCAGCAGCAACGTACTCTGGCCCAGGAGGCCCAGTACAGCCCCGACCAGCAGCAACGTACTCTGGCCCAGGAGGCCCAGTACAGCCCCGACCAGCAGCAACGTACTCTGGACCAGGAGGTCCAGTACAGCCCAGAAGTTAGCCCCGAGGCCCTGCGCTACAAACCCCGACTCCACTCACGGGTGAGTTTGACGCACCGCCAGCTCCGAGGGACAGCACCTGGGTACCAGACCTTCGGTACCCACCAAGTACCAGCCCAAGACGACACGCACGGGGAGACTCGCCTAGGAGGCCTCTTCCCCAACGCTCACCGATGTGCCAGTCATCCATGGCATCGTACCTTGGCACACCGACCATCCCGGACTTCACCCATGAGAACAGAGCACAGTACACGGAGCTACGAATGTGCTTAGAGACAATGTTGTCAGATGTAGCTGACGAACCGTACAAGTATGCGACTCCCAGCACTCTGAATTCTCCCAAGAAATCGTTGGCCAGATGGGATATCGCCGGCGGCTCTCCTAACCCCCCCCTCCTACTGACTTACAACCAGCGGGACCCCCCTTTAGTGTATCCAGCTATAATCATTTAAGTACCATCGCTATAGTTCCCTAAAGAACCAGGTTGTATACTTGCTCCCTGCGTAACCAGAGATTGGACATTCAATGTTGATTTGCCTACGAATACTCATTTGCCTTACAAGTGCATTCAAATCATAAATGTCATTAAGTGAACGTTGTATATACCCTTTGCTATATAAAATATTCGATTTATACATTTGTGTGGACTTCGTTTCATCAGGTGGGAAAGTGTTCATCATATCTATATCATGTACTGTGTGGCCAGTAGTTAAAGTACATAATCGGTAGTGGTTTAATGATACCATACTTATCAATACAGTCAGGGAATTGTACCCCTCAGTTACAATTGGTCCTTCGAGCTGGAGGGTAACTAGTGTAATATTAATATAGTGTTATTAATATTGAAATGGCCTATGATGAACACTCCACGAAACGGTCCTCCTAACGTAGAACGCCCGCGGCGCAGACGACAGACACCTCAGTACTTAGAGGATTACGCTGTCAGTCAACTACCTAGCCTTCGACAAACGGTAAACGCGGTAAAAGTAGAAAGTAAAATTATGTCTGACCTTAACGGACAGGTTACCCCGACCACAGAGGCCCTAGTGGGTTCTAATGTAACTGACCAAGCTCACGGTGGGGACCAGGAGGGAGCTGACATGCCTTTACCCCCCGCCAATACCGAAGAAGTAGTCCCCGACCAGCCCCGGGAGGAAGACAACCCTACAGAGAGAGAACTCTGCACGGAAGAAGAGGAGGAGAGCGCCGAGGAAATAGAGCTCCAGGACTCCCCAACGAGTACAGCCAGGAGCGGCTCACCTCTACAACCGTCTTCCCCCAGCGAAGCGGAGAGGATGCTATCACAGGCGTTCCTCGTCAGCCTGACAGCCTCTACCGAACGCGATCGACTTCAGGGTGAACGCGATCGACTTCAGGGTGAACGCGATCGACTCCAAGCACAGACGCTTAGCGAGCGCGAACAACTCCAAGCGCAACAACGGAGCGAAGAAGAGCGCATACGCCTGGAGATGAGACGCCTTCAGACGGAAGAGAATATGGCAAGAGACCGGGCCGACGCCCAGCGCGCCACTGCCGGTGCCCAAAGAGAAGCCGATCTCACCAAGCGCGAAGCCGAGCGCGACAGACTACAAGCGCAGCTAATGGAGCAGCTGATCCTCAAGGCAACACCCTCTCCCTCCGCCAGGGGTTCAAGGAACTCGTCGAGACAACAGTCAAGGGCAGCGTCTCCTAACCGAGCAAGCGACCCTGAACGTGACCAACAGACCAAGCCTATACCCCCCGCAGACCCCCTTCCCAGACCGGTCCAAGCGAGACCCAGCTACAAGGAAGGAGCGGCATACACTGCGGAGAAGCTAAATAAACGACTACAGGATCTAGAGGACCTGATAGAAGAAGAAGAGGGAGAGGAGGAGAACCAAGCCCGACGACAGCACAGTACTCCACCGGACCAGGAGGTCCAGTACAGCCCAGGCTATACCCCCGCGGCGCTGCGCTACAGACCCCCGACTCTATTCACGGGTGAGCACGACGCACGACCAGCCCTGAGGAATAGCACCTGGACCAGCGGGCCATGGTACCCTGCCGGTACCAGCCCACAGAGAGGCGCAAGAGGAGACTCGCCTAGGAGGTCTCTCCCCCAACGCTCGCCGATGTATCAGCCATCCACGGCGTCATACATTGCCACGCCGACGTTTCCAGACTTCACCTATGAGAATCCAGCACAGTACACGGAGCTCCGGATGTGCTTAGAGACAATGATGGTGGATGTCGCTGATGAACGCCACAAGTATGCAATATTACTGAAGCACCTGAAAGTACCGCGAGCGCACAATATAGCGCTAGCCTATGCCACCTCTACGACCCCATACACCGCGGCTCTAGCAGCGCTGGACCAGAGATATGGACGTATATGGGATTACGTAATCCAAGAGATAAGGCATATTGATCGCCTACCCCCAGCAACAGACAATCGCTCATTAGATGACCTGTCTATAAAAGTGCAGTCCCTGGTAGGGATGCTGGGAGCGCAACGAGTAAAGGGTATGCACGAGCTATACGCCAACTCTAACGTCGAGAGGATTTTAGAGAAGCTGCCACCCGCCAGACAAGAGCGCTTCAGGCGGCAGAGAGACCACCGTGATCCTAACGGTCCCGAACCATCCCTCCTCGATCTAGCCGACTTCCTGGCGAGAGAAGTCAGCAGCTTACGACTGGATACGTTCGTGCGGAGCACACCAAGCTCCAGAGAGGGACCCAGGAGAATAAACGATGGAAGAAGATCGGTGACTGTCATGCACCAATCAGAATCAGTACCGAGCAGTAAGAACCACAGTACCCCCTCGAGAAAAGAGAAGTGGAAGATGGTGTGCCCGTACTGCGAGAAGGAACACTGGCTGTCACAATGTGACCTGTTCACAAAGATGAATGCAGAAGAAGTGAGTCAATGGATAAAGTCCAACAGGCGCTGTTACCGATGTGCGCGCAGTCACATGGCAGCCGAATGCCGCCTAAAGAAGAGGTGCAGTCGGTGTGACGGAGCCCATCTAGATGTACTACACGACAGTAACAGAAGAAAGCCTACACCTGCACCATCGAGCAGCACCAAGGCAAGTGTCATGTACATTGACCCCGCCAGCAGCAGCGGCGCCCAAGTGCTCTTAAAGGTAGTCCGTGTAACATTGAGCTACCAAGATAAAGTCATGGACACGTACGCCGTCCTTGATGACGGGTCAGATAAGACCCTTCTGCTCGCGTCCGCTGCGGCCCAGCTGGGACTGCGGGGGAGCGAGAACAAAATGACGATTCGGACAATAAGAAGAGATTTAAAGACGATAAAGGGCGAGAATGTCTCCTTCACTATCGCAGCAAGCGGGCAGCCAGAGCGACGGTATAGGATTACAAATGCTTTCACCAGCCAAGAAATAGGACTATCACAGTACACCTACCCCATCGCCAAGCTGATGGATAAATATGTGCACCTGCGTCAACTACCTATCCCGCTCATAGACGGCGCCACCCCGACCCTGCTGATAGGCTCCGACCATGCAGACCTCATAGTCCCGATAGACCGGGTCCATACAGGACCCCGAGGCTGTCCTGCAGCAGTCGAGACCCGCCTAGGGTGGACACTACAAGGCCCCCTCGCTAAATCTCTCAACCGAACAGCAGCCACTAGCTGCCTCCACTCCAGAGCGACAGAAGAAGACACCACTCTCCTGCAGCATGTCGAGAGGCTATGGACACTAGAGACAATGCCCTTTAAGAACGAAAAGAAAGACATTCGTTCTAAAGAAGACATTTACGCCATAAACCTCCTCGAGCAAGGGACAAAGAGAGTCACAGTCAGCGGAGTGATGAGATACGCAACTCCACTCCTGAGGCGAGAGGGAATGCCCACCTTTCACGCAAAGAAAGACGCCACGGAGCGGTATCTATTGAACACAGAGCGGCGCCTAGCCAAAGACCCCGCTCAAGAGAGTGTGTACCGCGCTGAGATTAAGAAGCTAATCACAGCGGGACACGTGACAAAGATTGACATTAAAGAGGCCGATCAGACGACCGAATCATGGTACGTGCCGCACCACAAGGTCCACCACAACGGCAAGGATCGCATTGTGTTTAACTGCAGCTACCAGATCGGATCCCAAAATCTGAATAAAGAGCTCTTGCCCGGCCCCACACTCGGCCCCTCTCTACTAGGCGTGCTACTACGCTTCCGCCAGGACAAGGTGGCTATCAGCGGGGATATCAAAGGGATGTTCCTGCAGGTGAGACTAGTGGAGGAGGACAAGCCCCTGCTGCGGTTCCTATGGAGAGAGAGGATCGGAGATGAGAACCCAGCCATCTACCAGTGGGAAGTCCTCCCCTTCGGAACCACATGTAGCCCGTGCTGTGCTACATTTGCACTACAGAAACACGTCGCGGAGGACCCAGCAGCAGATGAAGAGGTCCGACACAGTGTGAAGAACAGTTTCTACGTGGACAACTGTTTACAAAGCGTTTCGACTCAAGAAGAAGCCGAGGTTCTCCTACTCAAGCTACGCGCCTCCCTGATCAAAGGCGGCTTTGATCTCAGGCAGTGGGCCAGCAGCGACCCGCACGTATTGCGCAGCCTCTCCCCCGCGGACAAGGCTGCCAGCAGCGAGACCTGGATGGCGACAATCCCAGGAGAAGCCCAAGAAATGACACTAGGACTAGTCTGGCGCTTCAAAACAGACTCGCTCCACTATAGACACAAACCCCTGACCACGGAGCAGGGAAGGTCGACGGCGATACCGACCACCAGACGGAGTGTGTACAGAACACTCGCCAGACAATATGACCCGTTGGGATGTATTCTACCTTACACCACCAGGGCAAAGATGATTGTACGAGCACTATGGGACAAGGACCAGGGCTGGGACGACCCAATACCCGCACACCTTGCCTCCACATGGAGAGAGTGGGAGACGGAGCTCCGCTCACTCCCAGGCGTCAATATACGCCGCAGCTACTTCCCACCCACAGTGAGGCCAGAGACATGCAAGATGGATCTACACGTCTTCAGTGACGCCTCCGAAGTAGCCTATGGATCAGTGGCCTACTTGCGTGCCCAAGAGAAGGGAGGAGAGATACACACTGCTTTCATCCTGGCTCGCTCAAGAATAGCCCCACGAAAGCAACAATCTATCCCGCGTCTAGAGCTCTGCGCAGCCCTAGCAGGAGCGCATCTAGCCACGTTAATCCAACGTGAACTCACCATTCCGGTGCACAGAACAATCTTGTGGTCAGATTCCACGACAGTACTCACATGGATCAAGTCTGATTCATGCAGATACAAGGTCTTCGTGGGAGTCAGAGTCACCGAGATTCAAGAGTTAACAGAAGCAGCGAGCTGGCGGTATGTGGACACCAAACACAACCCAGCTGACGTCATCACCCGGGGAATGTCCCTAGATGACCTCACCCGTCGCAACATCTACAGTGACGGACCAGACTTCCTCAAGCTCCCGGAAGAAGAGTGGCCTACGCCCACCCCACGGGAAGCGAGTAAAGAGGAGGCTGAGAACAAGAAACCTATGTTCTGTGGACTGAGCACAGTCGCCTCCACAGACCCCAACATAGATGATTGCATTACCCTACAGAGTGCGCAGCTAAAGACATTTCTGCGGCACCACCCAGAGATTCAGCCCACTGCCGACATTTCAGCAGCTGACTACGAAGAAGCAGAACTTCTTCTACTACAACGAGCCCAGAGAGACTCGTTCCCCAATGAGCTAGACTGTCTACAGGGAGGAAAGCCCGACCCATCAGACAGCAGACTGCTCCACCTGGCACCCGAGAGCGACGCCCATAATCTCATCAGAGTGGGTGGTCGTCTGCGGAGAGCCCCCGATCTACCGGATGACGTTAAGTACCCGATAGTCTTGAACAGCCGACACAAGGTCACAGAGCTGATCATAAAGAAATACGACGAGGATGTACACCACGCAGGAGCAGAGAGAGTCTTCGCGGAGATCAGACGTCGCTATTGGATACTTCAAGGAAGAGAAGCAGTGCGACGCTTCCAGCGAACCTGTCTAGACTGCCGAAAGTGGCGCGCGCAGCCCAGCATACCCCGGATGGCTGACCTACCTCCCTGTCGCCTCCGACTCGGCGACAAGCCATTCCACTCCACAGGCATGGACTGTTTTGGCCCGTTGTATATAAAGAAAGGAAGAGGAACCGAGAAGCGGTGGGGTATTGTATTCAAATGCATGACCACCAGAGCGATACATATCGAACTCATTCCAACCATGAGCACAGACTCATTCCTTATGGCCTTCCGAAGATTCACATCACGGAAAGGAAAACCGTCTACATTGTTGTCTGATCACGGGACAAACTTCAAAGGCGGAGAAAGAGAGCTGAGAGAGAGCTTCCAAGCTATGGGCCCAGAACTTAAGACCCACCTCGCTCCATCCCAGATTGACTTCCAGTTTAATCCCCCGAACGCACCCCACTTCGGTGGAACCTGGGAACGAGAAGTACGTTCTATAAAGACAGCCCTGTACGCCGTGCTTGGGGCCCAGACTGTAGCGGAAGAAGTCCTAATGACAGTCCTCACGGAGATCGAGGGAGTATTGAACTCAAAGCCCCTCGGTTACGTCTCAAGTGATGTAGCAGATGTCAACCCAGTCACCCCCAACACACTCTTGATGGGGCGGCTGGACCCCGCGCTACCCCAGACAATGTACAGGCCTGAAGAAGCGAACGGCCGAAGAATGTGGAGGTACAGTCAAGTACTAGCTGACAAGTTTTGGAACAGCTTTCTACTCCACTACCTACCGTCTCTACAGACCCGCCAGAAGTGGGTAAAAGAGAGAGACAATTTGACAGAAGGAACAGTCGTCATGATTATCGACCAGTCACTACCCAGAGCTATGTGGCCGGCTGGCCGCGTAAGCAAAGTGATCACCGGTGCCGATGGCAAGGTCCGAGCAGCCGAGGTGCTCGTCCAAGGGCGAACTTACACACGACCCGTGGCGAGGCTAATAGAACTGCCCAGACTCCCAGACACTATCGATGACGACCATGACCCCATGACTTTGTGAGTTGACTGCCCCTTACAGCGGACCTTGAGTGGTAGACAGTACGGTTAATCTGTCTCTGCTTAGCTAATTAGGTGGGACTAATTAGGGGGCGGCTGTTGTGAAGGATCAGATTAAACCGAATATATATATTTATTTATGGATATATATTTAATAGTATTTGTATATCGTTTGATATCCCTTGTATATTCCTTGTACATATACACTGAATATCCCTTTAGTCTACTAACAGCCCATAATAGTTTCATTCTACCATTGGACAAGAACCTGGCGCCAGCAGCCAAGCCCCTTGGTTCAAGTTCAATCGTGCCGACGAACATGTCGTTACAAGCCCGGTTCCGCGTAGGAATACGTCTGGCGAAATACGAATGGTACTATTTGTTCACAGCGCATATATATATGGCGCAAGTAAAGTAGAACTTTCTTTTAGTCCATTAGTCCTTTACCCTCCAACCTAGTAACAGACGTGAAGCCTCACCCACGACCCACGTGTGGTGCAGTATGGCCTACTTGGCCTCAGAATAGGCATTGAGACATCGTGTGGATTAATAGTTGAATTGTCATAGTTTGGCACTATACCGTCGAGTGGGACGTATTTCTATTAAGTTAATAATAGTCTATTATGTATGGTGCATCGTTCGGTTAGAGTTATAAAGTGAGCAGTACCCCCATCGTTCCTGACGTTATCTGGAGTCTTAACCAGGCTGGGCAGACCACGTGTGGTGCTTTCATCCGAGGAGTTCTGGGCCAGAACGAGTGGACCTGCACATTGGATTACTTTACCCGGACGACGGCGAGCCCTACACGGCTTGGATTACCTACTTGCTTTGGGTGCTTTGATTATGCCATGGATAACAGCCAACACTAGTGAGTGTTGGAACTACCCCCCCCCGAGAGGAGTCCAGGTGAGACGGCGCTCTACCCCGAGTGAGGTCGCCTCACGTCTCTTCGTTGTGGACCGGCAGCTACCGTCTACAAGAGGGCCCAGCTGTATTCATCTGTGGACCGAGGTTCTGTGGGCACCGTGTTCAGCACTCTGAATTCTCCCAAGAAATCGTTGGCCAGATGGGATATCGCCGGCGGCTCTCCTAACCCCCCCCCCCTACTGACTTACAACCAGCGGGACCCCCCTTTAGTGTATCCAGCTATAATCATTTAAGTACCATCGCTATAGTTCCCTAAAGAACCAGGTTGTATACTTGCTCCCTGCGTAACCAGAGATTGGACATTCAATGTTGATTTGCCTACGAATACTCATTTGCCTTACAAGTGCATTCAAATCATAAATGTCATTAAGTGAACGTTGTATATACCCTTTGCTATATAAAATATTCGATTTATACATTTGTGTGGACTTCGTTTCATCAGGTGGGAAAGTGTTCATCATATCTATATCATGTACTGTGTGGCCAGTAGTTAAAGTACATAATCGGTAGTGGTTTAATGATACCATACTTATCAATACAGTCAGGGAATTGTACCCCTCAGTTACACTGACGATTGGCTGAGGCTGAGTAAAATGTCATGGTAAGCCAATCAGAGGTAGAGGTGGGCGGGTCTAACACATCCAGAGTCTGAGCCACAACACAAGCGATTCAGTCAGCGTGAGACCGCGGGTCCGTGTAGTGTACGGTTTGAGCCCAAATAATCCAAAACGAATCCAACGGAACAACATAATAAGCAAGCAGTCAGCGTGAGACTGCGGTTCACTCGTTGTGTTGCAGCGCAGGGCAGTAGTGGCTCTACTGCTGACAGGCTCAACCATAGATATATATAGTTCTATATATATCTATGGGCTCAACATAGTGCTGCACTTCCTGGTTTAATAGCACAGTCTGGCGGGCAGAGATATATATCTGTATGTCTTAAATGTCATGATTAGATTAGTTTAGAATGATTCGATTAGATTTTTTTTTTTTTTTTATTATTATTTTTTTAAACACACATATAAACAAACATGACAACACACGATAAGATACACAAGCATTAATATACAGTGTATATCCAACGAAATTACATTTATACCAATGTCTTATACAGGATATACCCCTAATACCTGTTATCTAAAAACCTACACACATATGCTCCAGCTCGAACCCCCCCCTACCGAACCCCTCTTTGGATAGTACCTCCATTATCCCTTGCTCCTAACCAGACACTACCATTATAAGCTAGCTTTTATTCTCTCCACCACTTCTAACCACATTGACATTTTGGATTCATTGAGACCCAGAATTCTTGCTGTAGATATTTCTTGATAAATCACATCGAGATATGTAAGAAACCAAACTTTCCGGCACATTTTTTCCGGTTGAAACCAGCGTGATGCGATCAGCTTTTTAGCTACTGTGATACCCGATAAAACCAATCTATTTAGCTGTGGATTTACTGCAAACTCAAAAACATCATTCAATAGTAATACAGAGGGGTGTACAGGTATATTCCAAGATACGAGTTTTGATATTTGTTGGGTCACATCTTTCCAGAATGTCTTAACTGGTGGGCAGTCCCAATACATGTGCATAAATGTCCCTTCGTCCCCGTTTGTACATTGGGAGCATTTGGAGTCTTGTTTAAGACCCATTCTGTTCAGTCTTATAGGAGTCAAGTATGTCCTGTGAATATAGTTAAGATTGATTTGTTGATGGTCCGGGTTCCTTGATGTAAGTCGGACATTTGCCCAGGCTCCTTGCCAATCAAAGTCACTTTCCAGGTCTGGTATATCCCTCCTCCAGACAGAGTCTAGTTGGAGGGTTTCATACGAGGACGTTAGTAATTGATGATAAAAATCTGAAACAAAACCTCTCGATGTCTCTCTTTCATAGAAGAATTTGTGGTATCTGTGGTGTTCAATTGGTATGTCTAATGGAACACCGTGAGACTTCAAACATAGCCGTAACTGTATGTAAAAAAGCCATGTGGACATGGTGAGATTACATTTTTTGCATATTTCTCCATAACTACAAAAACCCTGTTTGTTAAAAACATCCCCTAATGAGTGTATGCCTTGCTCTTCCCATATAGGGAATCTTATAGGTCGTTTTTCAATTAAGAGTGCATTGTTATTGAATAAGGGAGTATGATTGTGCCATTTTTGTGGGTTAGGATATTTTTTTTGTGTTTCACCCCATATCCGGATCGCATGGGTAATTATGGGGCCAAATTTCCGTTCACAGTGCTTGATTGGTAGTTTAGTGTATGCTATGTCCTTCAGTCTATGTGGGGCTACTATGTTTTCTTCTAATTTTCTCCAGGATACTAATGCTTGGGGGTCAAACCATGTTGTCAATGGTCTTAATGTGTACGCCTTAAAATAGTGGAAAAAATCTGGAAATGCCATGCCACCGTCTGCTTTATTTCTCTGTGCGGTGGATCTTTTTATACGTGGTGGTTTGTTATTCCAAATAAATTTGTATGTGGAGGAGTGTAATCTTTTCCAGTAACCCTCTGGAGGGGGTAACGGTAGCATTGAACTGAAGAAGTTGATTCTAGGTAGTACATCCATCTTAACTATTGATATCCGTGCCTGTACTGAGTTTTTAAGTTTTGCTCACCTATCAAGGTCGCCTTTGATTTTGTTTTGGATTTTTGTGTAATTGTGCTTCACCGTTTGTCTTATGGTGGGGAATATTTCCACTCCCAAGCATCTAAAATGTTTTACCATAGGTATCTCTCCTGGGAGGGTTATATCTTTTTTTGCGGGGGTGTTAAGTGGAAGGAAAGCCGACTTCGGCCAATTTATCTTAAATCCCGATAAATCACCAAAGTTCTCAATCAACTTGAGCAGATGAGGCAATGTGGTGTTGGGGTTTTGCATGAACAATATCACGTCGTCCGCATATAAACTAATTTTATGTTGTGTGCCCTTGATTACGATTGGTTCTATGGATTGGAATTGTCTTATATATTGTGCTAAAGGCTCTAATGATAGATCGAATAGTCCGGGACTAAGAGGGCAACCCTGTCTGGCTGAGCGTGATACCGGAAAGATTTTGGAGATGATTGTACCTGTTGTAATCATTGTTGTATAGTACTTTAATCATATCAATGAATCCTTTTCCTAACCCCATCCTTTCTAATACTGCCCATAGATACGACCATTCCAGCCTGTCAAAGGCTTTCATAGCATCCAGGGACAGCATCGCCTTAGGTATGGTGTCGTCCTTGTCGGCATCTAGTACGTGCAGTATTCGTCTTATGTTATCAGTGATCAGGCGGCCTCTTATGAAGCCAGTTTGGTCCGGATGAACTAAAGACGTCATATGCTTTTTTAATCTGATGGCTAATACCTTAGAGTACAGTTTGATATCGGTTCCGAGGAGGCTTAAGGGTCTGTAACTACCGCACTCGGTGGGGTCTTTGTCTTTTTTGAGAAGGACTGTTATGAGTGCAATATTGTCGTTTTTATGGAAGTTCCCCTCCTTGACTGAGTATAAGATCATATTTAGTAATAAGGGTCCAATTATGTCCCAACAAGAAAGGTACATTTCTGGTGGGATACCGTCTCTTCCAGGAGCCTTACCACTTTGCATTTCGGATATGGCCTTCTTGAGTTCCTCTAGTGTGATCGGTGTTTCTAACTGTTTAGCGTCATCCCCTGAAAGTTTAGGGAGAATAATTTGATTAAGATATGTGTCCATTTTGATTTGATCGAAGGTCGTTTCTGATTTATATAAGTCGGAGTAGAATTCTTTGAATGTATTGTTTATTTTTTCAGGGTCTGTTTCAAGTACTTGTTGTGCTCTAATGGTAGTTATATCTGCAAATTGTGCATTAATTCTTAATCGCATGGCTAATAGGTGAATGAATGAATGAATGAAAACTTTATTAACAGATTGCAGAATGGGTACAGTACAGTACAGCTCAATACATACAATTGTTAAGGGGATGCAGACCAGAGAAAGACTTTCGTCTTGTTTACATCAGGGTCCCCCATTTTCAATTCATCGTAACATATATGACATACATGACATACAGATAGACAGTACTGCTCCATCTATACATTTATGACATACCAGATTTGCAATTACAGTACTGTTTGTGATACAAAAAGAGTCCAGAAAGAAAAGAGTATATACATTAGGCGTGGAAACTGTACATTGGATTGGGTAGGTGGGGGTGGGGGGGGACTGTACATTGGAGGTGGTTGGGTGGGTGGGGGGGGGGGGTTGGTTAGGAGTGGGGGGGGGGGTTGGGTAGGAGTGGGGGGGGGGGTTGGGTAGGAGGGGTGGGTGGGGGACACTGTACAACTGTACAAACAACACTGTACATTGGATTATTGACAAGACCATACTTGGTAATTTACTGTACATTGGAGGGGGTTGTGTTCGGACATTTACAGGGGCCAGTTTCGGGTTGCAGTCTCCCTTAGGTGTTTTTTGAGAGTGTTTTTGAAAGTGGGTAGTGATTCACATTCCTTTACAGCTTTGGGTAGGGCGTTCCACATTGATGTGGCATAATTGCGAAACGTGTTTAGTCCCTTGTTTGAGCCGAATCTGGGTTTAACATGATTTGTGGAGCTCCCTCTGGTGTTGTGATCGTGGTATTCACTGACCTTTGGGAAGTATTTTGTCATGTACATGGGTACCTTGGTCGTGTAGTGTATCTTGTAGACCAGGCCCATTGCAAGTTGCTGTACTCTGTCGTCTACTCTAAGCCATCCTAGGTTGTCAAAGTGGGCAGGGGTGAGGTGGGTTCTAGGAGTAAGGTCAAGCAGTAGTCTGACCAGTTTGTTTTGAGATGTTTGTAATTTTGTTTTTAGCGCCTTTGAGGTGCTTTGGTACCATGAGGTGCAAGCATAGTCGTAGTACCCTTGAATGAGTGCTCCTGCTAGAGTCTTCAGGGTATTCTTGTTTACCAGTGAGGAGATCCGGTACAAGAAACGAGTTCGTTGGTTGACTTTTTTTATTACATTGGATGCCATTTTGTCACAGGAAAGATTTGCCTCTAGGATGGAACCCAGGTAGGTAATATCTTCTTTCCTTGTGACAATATTGTCACCCACTGTAACTGAGAAGCCGTCGGTCTTGCTGAGTTTGTTATTTGAACCGAAGAGAATGGACTCTGTTTTGCCCATGTGTAATGATAGTTTGTTATCAGCGAGCCATATGCAGATTTTGCCTAGTTCTGAGCTGAGGGTTTTTTCAACCTGTAACTTGTTCTTGTCAGAGACCAGCAGGGCTGAGTCGTCCGCAAACAGGAACAAGTTGCAGTCACAAGCTGACGACATGTCATTTGCATAAATTAGGAACAGTAGCGGACCTAGTATGCTTCCTTGTGGAACACCACAGTTTACTGTGAGGGGGGGGATAGGGTACCGTTTACCTCCACCATCTGCTCTCTCCCCTCCAGGTAGGATTGCATCCAGCTCACTGATAGACTATCAAAACCAATTGCTTTTAGCTTGTGACTAGGTTTAGAACCTTGGGAGTACTGCTGTTGTCTTGTGCTGCGTATTTGTATTTCCGATTGTTGTCTGTATATGGCATTGATCTCTATTTTAAGTACGTTAACTTGATTTTCTAGTCGAGTTGAGTTGTTGTATTTTAGAGAATTAAATAACGTTGAGTAAAGCGTTTCCAGTTCAGACAGTTTTGTGCATTGATTCTTGCGCATTTTGGAGGAAAAGCTATCAGTGAAATCCTTGATCATTCCCTTTACTGACATCCATATTATTCTGGGGTCTTGCACCGAGTTTGCATTCTCCCGTAGGAATACTATAAGAGCTTCTTTGAGTTGTGTAATGAATTCCTTGTTATTAAGCAGCATCGATTTAAATCGCCATCTTGGGGCTCTGGAAGATAGTATGCCAAATGTTCCTTTTAGGAGTAAATAACAGTGATCTGATAGTGCATTCGGTATCATTTCCACTTCATATTTATCAAATAGTCTCGGGGATGCAAAGACATAATCTATTCTGGATAATGTGTTATGTCTCGCAGATCGACAAGAGTACTTTCGGGTCGTGGGATTAAGTGATCGCCATAAGTCATTTACACCTGTAATCTTCGACCAATCCTTTAATGCTTTAGATGAATTATTTTGTTCGCTGGAAAAGGCGAGGTAAGATTTGTCCATCCTTGGATTCCAAATGGCATTAAAATCTGCACCTATTATAAATGAGTAATCGGGAAGGTCTAACATTGCATTGGTTAGTGTAGAGAAGAAACCCTCTTCGTACAAATTTGGGGCATATACCGCTGCCAACGCTATTTTCCTGTTATTGTGTACAATCATAGCTATAGTTATACGACCATCTGCATCCGACCATACTCCCTTTAATTCAATATTTAACTTACGTCTAACGACTATGGCTACACCTCGAGTTCTCGTACCAAAAGAAGAGTGACTAATATTATGATATGTGTAGTCCGCTAACGTATCTATGTCTTCCTCTAAAATGTGCGTTTCGCTTAGTAGAGCCACATCCACATGTTCCTTTTTCATCAGTGTGAGCACGCTTTTGCGTTTGTGTTGTTTATTTATCCCACCAGTGTTCCATATCATTATATTCAAACTAGCCATAATCTATACATGTTGTAGTGTAGTTTTTGGTAATGCTTCTGGAGTGCGAAGCTACAATAGATGTACATCCAATTATTGAGGTCCCGTTGAGAGCCGAGCTTAAAAACATATATATATACAAATAAAAATCCCCTTTTTCCCCCTCTCCCAGAGAGTCGTACAGGCCTGTGTTCCTTAGACACATCCTCCGCGTATGACTCCCTCCCTTAGGCCACCGGATTGCCCAAACTGAGCTTTGTAATCCTACTCGTCCTATGCTAATTGCCATAGGATCTAACATTTTCATTCTAATTCAATAGAATGTCGCTTTTGGTCTTGCGCCTTCCCTTAATGTAGTAAAATATTATGAAAAATGAAAAAAAAAGAATACCTTCATTGATATATTCATTTGAACCTTCTACTAACTTATGTAGGAAACATCAGAAAAAGGAAAAGATTGTAGACAAACACTAACACCTTAAAATGAAGAAAAATTGAAAAGAACAATGTAAGATATAAAAAAAAAAAAAAAGGGAGTGAGAGCTAAAATAAAACTCAACGTGGAGAAACCACTAGAATAAAATTGAATACATAGATAAAAGAGAAAAACAGAGACTTTTAGAGCTACATTGTGCCAATCTCTAAATCAGTGGAGTGATTATTTAAATTATTAGAATAACCTTGTTGTGCTCATACATTTAGATGTGGCTGATTTTTTTTAAAGCCTTATCAAGGCCTGATTAAACTTCAGTCAATTGATCATTATGCTTATACACACCGGATGTTAATGTTAAAGTTGCAGGCCTTCGTTGTAATGGTGCATTATATTCTAGAAGGTTGTAGAATGCCCTAGTATATACAAACAGACTGCTGTTATGTTCCAGAATGATCTTCCTACCCAGGGTTCTTGACTACTTGTATTTTCGGGATATTCCTTAGTGTCCCAGAGCAGTCGAGCGATGAGCCCAGAATATTCCAGATTGTTCACAGTGTCAATGATATATTCTTGTCTCCACGGAGACCAGAAGTCTGTAATTATAATGCATTACTAACCATATTATAAGCCTTGTGCCTTGGTGTTGCCGGCATGCATATCATCTGCTACTTTTGTTGAGTCGTGGTAAAGTCATTCTAATACTGAAATACAAAGAGAAAGAGAGAGATGAGTAGGCTTATCTGGTGCGAGACAGTGTTGCGTTCTGCCCTGGGGGACCTGCTCCATGTTGATTCAAGTATTCCTCTGCGTCTTTAGGCATGCGTAATCCTTCCCTCCGGCCGTCTTTTCCCATGATCGATAATAGTGCCGGGTATATTAGCCTTGGTCTGAGGCCACACTTGAACAATTTCTGCATCACCTCCTTGTAGGGGAAACGCTGAGCGATGGCCTCTTTGCATAGATCTTCGTAGATGAATATTGAATTTTCACCATATTTCAGTTTACCCCTTTGGTTGCGTGCAACTCTGATGATGTCATCTCTTATTGCCGTCTTGCGCAGAGTAACAATGATGACTCTTGGACCGTTGCCTCTTTGTTCTCGAGTACCGATTCTGTAACATTGGTCCACTATCGGCTCTGTGGTTAGAATGTTGTTACCCAAAATCTCTGCTAACACTGTTGGGAACTTGTCGTCTGTGCAATTGACTGATTCATCAAGTCGATTAGATTCTTATATCTGTATGTTGTGTATGTCATAAATGTCATGAATTGAAAATGGGGGACCCTGATGTAAACAAGACGAAAGTCTTTCTCTGATCTGCATCCACAATAACAATTGTGTGTATTGAGCCGTACTGCTGTACCCATTCTGCAATCTGTTAATTAAAATGTTCAATCAATCAGTATATTTGTTATTTATTTTTGGTATAGTGCTTAACAAGCATAATTTAATGTTGCCCAGTTGTGGCCTGTTGAGGGGCAATACATATCAAAAGTTCCAAAACATCTATTGTATTTGTATGATCCACTATATAAACATAGTAATTATAATATCTACATACATGGCATTTGATTGGAGGCTAGTCTCACTTTGTCCCACAGCAACATTAAAATAGTTTAGATTTGTGTATGTTGTTTATGTAAAAAAATATATATATATCTAAAGTAACGCAATAGTTACTTTCCTGAAGTAACTAGTTACTTTTATAATTTGTAACTGAGTAAGTAATTTAGTTACTTTTTGGAAGAAGTAACTAGTAACTGTAACTAGTTACTTTTTTAAAGTAACTTGCCCAACACTGATAGTTTCAAGTAAACATGATAAATATGAAGCAAAAAGGTTCACTGTGTACCTTCACTGTCTGCCCCACCTTGTTTCATTCATACTGTTTAAAAAATGTTTTCACACAAAACAAATAGCACTTGTATTTATAAATGTGATCTAGCTGAGATAAATGGATAATATTAACCATACTGTTTATGCTGTCTATATTGGTTGTAATTGAGATAACAGTTAACATATTATGTTAAGTATTAAGTATTTTTACATAAATGGTTAAGGCTTTATTGTTTTAAAATCCCAATAATGTTGTGGGTTCACCAGACACACACATATTGGGTGAATAACCAAAACACGTACACCACACAAGTATGAATATTACTTGTATGACATGTATCAGCATGTACACATCAAATTAAAACTAATAAAGAACTGGCTAAAAATAAAATAGTTACAAAATCCACCCATTTTCGCCCAAAAACCGCCCAAAACCGTCAAAAAAAATTTGCCCCCCTGTGCCCCAGTAGAGTGCTTGGTCTAGATACGCCCCTGGTTATATTACTGATGTAATTGGCCCACAGACGTCAATCAGCTGCACCGCTGATGGCATCACACCTGCATTCTGCACCTTACTTGATGAGGGAATGAGAGAGAGAGACAGAGAGAGCAAGCGAGTGAGAGTGAGAGAGAGAGAGACATATACTCTGCACTGTAAAAAGTAACCAGCATTTCACAACATTTAACAGTATTATCTTACAGTAACATATTGTAATTAAGGCCTCCTGTAATATCCCAACAAATACATGTAAAAAAGACAGTATCTTTTGATTTCACATTATATTATTCTTATTTCACAATAAAATACCGCAATCAAAATCCTCTGTAATATCACATCAGATGTTGTAATCTCACAATAGCATACCAACATATCACATTATATTATTCTTATTTCACAATAAGATACCGCAATCAAAATCCTCTGTAATATCACATCAGATGTTGTAATATCACAGTAGCATATGAATATTTCACATAATTTATTTATTATTTCACAATAAAATATTGCAATCAAAATCCTCTGTAATATCACATCAGATGTTGTAATCTCACAGTAGCATATCAACATATCACATTATATTATTCTTATTTCACAATAAGATATTGCAATTTTATACAAAACAAGACGAAAGTGTTTCTCTGTAATATCACATCAGATGTTGTAATCTCACAATAGCATATCAATTTATCACATTATATTATTCTTATTTCACAATCAAATATTGTAATTTTATACAAAACAAGACGAAAGTCTTTCTCTGTAATATCACATCAGATGTTGTAATCTCACAATAGCATATCAACATATCACATTATATTATTCTTATTTCACAATAAGATACCGCAATCAAAATCCTCTGTAATATCACATCAGATGTTGTAATCTCACAGTAGCATATGAATATTTCACATAATTTATTTATTATTTCACAATAAAATATTGCAATCAAAATCCTCTGTAATATCACATCAGATGTTGTAATCTCACAGTAGCATATCAACATATCACATTATATTATTCTTATTTCACAATAAGATATTGTAATTTCATACAAAACAAGACGAAAGTGTTTCTCTGTAATATCACATCAGATGTTGTAATCTCACAATAGCATATCAATTTATCACATTATATTATTCTTATTTCACAATAAAATATTGTAATTTTATACAAAACAAGATGAAAGTCTTTCTCTGTAATATCACATCAGATGTTGTAATCTCACAATAGCATATCAATTTATCACATTATATTATTCTTATTTCACAATAAAATATTGTAATTTTATACAAAACAAGATGAAAGTGTTTCTCTGTAATATCACATCAGATGTTGTAATCTCACAATAGCATATCAATTTATCACATTATATTATTCTTATTTCACAATCAAATATTGTAATTTTATACAAAACAAGACGAAAGTCTTTCTCTGTAATATCACATCAGATGTTGTAATCTCACAATAGCATATCAACATATCACATTATATTATTCTTATTTCACAATAAGATACCGCAATCAAAATCCTCTGTAATATCACATCAGATGTTGTAATCTCACAGTAGCATATGAATATTTCACATAATTTATTTATTATTTCACAATAAAATATTGCAATCAAAATCCTCTGTAATATCACATCAGATGTTGTAATCTCACAGTAGCATATCAACATATCACATTATATTATTCTTATTTCACAATAAGATATTGTAATTTTATACAAAACAAGACGAAAGTGTTTCTCTGTAATATCACATCAGATGTTGTAATCTCACAATAGCATATCAATTTATCACATTATATTATTCTTATTTCACAATAAAATATTGTAATTTTATACAAAACAAGATGAAAGTATTTCTCTGTAATATCACATCAGATGTTGTAATCTCACAGTAGCATATCAACATATCACATTATATTATTCTTATTTCACAATAGAATATTGTAATTTTATACAAAACAAGACAAAAGTCTTTCTCTGTAATATCACATCAGATGTTGTAATCTCACAATAGCATATCAACATATCACATTATATTATTCTTATTTCACAATAAGATACCGCAATCAAAATCCTCTGTAATATCACATCAGATGTTGTAATCTCACAGTAGCATATGAATATTTCACATAATTTATTTATTATTTCACAATAAAATATTGCAATCAAAATCCTCTGTAATATCACATCAAATTTTTTTATCTCACAGTAGCATATGAATATTTCACATAATTTATTTATTATTTCACAATAATATATTGTAATTTTATTAAAAAAAACAAGACAAAAGTCTTTCTCTGTCATATCACATCAGATGTTGTAATCTCACAATAGCATATCAACATATCACATTATATTATTCTTATTTCACAATAAGGTGTTATAAGTGGTTGCTAGGGTGTTTCTAGGTGGTTGCTGTTATGGGTGGTTGCTAGGGTGTTTCTAGGTGGTTGCTAGGGTGTTATAAGTGGTTGCTAGGGTGTTTCTATGGTTGCTAGGGTGTTATAAGTGGTTGCTAGGGTGTTTCTAGGTGGTTGCTAGGGTGTTATAGCTGGTTGCTAGGGTGTTTCTAGGTGGTTGCTAGGGTGTTTCTATGGTTGCTAAGGTGTTATAAGTGGTTGCTAGGGTGTTTCTAGGTGGTTGCTAGGGTGTTTCTAGGTGGTTGCTAGGGTGTTATGGGTGGTTGCTAGGGTGTTTCTAGGTGGTTGCTAGGGTGTTATAAGTGGTTGCTAGGGTGTTTCTAGGTGGTTGCTAGGGTGTTTCTAGGTGGTTGCTAGGGTGTTATGGGTGGTTGCTAGGGTGTTTCTAGGTGGTTGCTAGGGTGTTATAAGTGGTTGCTAGGGTGTTTCTATGGTTGCTAGGGTGTTATAAGTGGTTGCTAGGGTGTTTCTAGGTGGTTGCTAGGGTGTTATAGCTGGTTGCTAGGGTGTTTCTAGGTGGTTGCTAGGGTGTTTCTATGGTTGCTAGGGTGTTATAAGTGGTTGCTAGGGTGTTTCTAGGTGGTTGCTAGGGTGTTTCTAGGTGGTTGCTAGGGTGTTATGGGTGGTTGCTAGGGTGTTTCTAGGTGGTTGCTAGGGTGTTATAAGTGGTTGCTAGGGTGTTTCTAGGTGGTTGCTAGGGTGTTTCTAGGTGGTTGCTAGGGTGTTATGGGTGGTTGCTAGGGTGTTTCTAGGTGGTTGCTAGGGTGTTATAAGTGGTTGCTAGGGTGTTTCTAGGTGGTTGCTAGGGTGTTATAAGTGGTTGCTAGGGTGTTTCTAGGTGGTTGCTAGGGTGTTATATATGGTTGCTAGGGTGTTTCTAGGTGGTTGCTAGGGTGTTATAAGTGGTTGCTAGGGTGTTTCTAGGTGGTTGCTAGGGTGTTATAAGTGGTTGCTAGGGTGTTTCTAGGTGGTTGCTAGGGTGTTATATATGGTTGCTAGGTTGTTTCTAGGTGGTTGCTAGGGTGTTATAAGTGGTTGCTAGGGTGTTTCTATGGTTGCTAGGGTGTTATAAGTGGTTGCTAGGGTGTTTCTAGGTGGTTGCTAGGGTGTTATGGGTGGTTGCTAGGGTGTTTCTAGGTGGTTGCTAGGGTGTTATAAGTGGTTGCTAGGGTGTTTCTAGGTGGTTGCTAGGGTGTCTCTAGGTGGTTGCTAGGGTGTTATGGGTGGTTGCTAGGGTGTTTCTAGGTGGTTGCTAGGGTGTTATAAGTGGTTGCTAGGGTGTTTCTAGGTGGTTGCTAGGGTGTTATAAGTGGTTGCTAGGGTGTTTCTAGGTGGTTGCTATGGTGTTATAAGTGGTTGCTAGGGTGTTTCTAGGTGGTTGCTAGGGTGTTATAAGTGGTTGCTAGGGTGTTTCTAGGTGGTTGCTAGGGTGTTATATATGGTTGCTAGGTTGTTTCTAGGTGGTTGCTAGGGTGTTATATGTGGTTGCTAGGGTGTTTCTAGGTGGTTGCTAGGGTGTTATAAGTGGTTGCTAGGGTGTTTCTAGGTGGTTGCTAGGGTGTTATAAGTGGTTGCTAGGGTGTTTCTAGGTGGTTGCTAGGGTGTTATATATGGTTGCTAGGTTGTTTCTAGGTGGTTGCTAGGGTGTTATAAGTGGTTGCTAGGGTGTTTCTATGGTTGCTAGGGTGTTATAAGTGGTTGCTAGGGTGTTTCTAGGTGGTTGCTAGGGTGTTATGGGTGGTTGCTAGGGTGTTTCTAGGTGGTTGCTAGGGTGTTATAAGTGGTTGCTAGGGTGTTTCTAGGTGGTTGCTAGGGTGTTTCTAGGTGGTTGCTAGGGTGTTATGGGTGGTTGCTAGGGTGTTTCTAGGTGGTTGCTAGGGTGTTATAAGTGGTTGCTAGGGTGTTTCTAGGTGGTTGCTAGGGTGTTATAAGTGGTTGCTAGGGTGTTTCTAGGTGGTTGCTATGGTGTTATAAGTGGTTGCTAGGGTGTTTCTAGGTGGTTGCTAGGGTGTTATAAGTGGTTGCTAGGGTGTTTCTAGGTGGTTGCTAGGGTGTTATATATGGTTGCTAGGTTGTTTCTAGGTGGTTGCTAGGGTGTTATATGTGGTTGCTAGGGTGTTTCTAGGTGGTTGCTAGGGTGTTATAAGTGGTTGCTAGGGTGTTTCTAGGTGGTTGCTAGGGTGTTATATGTGGTTGCTAGGGTGTTTCTAGGTGGTTGCTAGGGTGAAAAGCATGGTGAAGAGGTCGTGACCCGGGTGGGCGGGGTCTGCCATGATCTTCCTCGCCCTCCTCAAGGCCCTGGAGGAATGTAGGGACTTGAGGGAGGGAAGGGGGCAGCCGATCACACTCTCTGCTGATCGTATCACCCGCTGCAGCCTTGTCCCTGACCGTGGCTGCAGGGAACCAGGTGATGATGGAGAGGGTGAGGATGGACTGGATGATGGCAGTGTAGAACTGGACCATCATAGTCCTCTGCAGCCTAAACTTCCCTAACAGGGGAGCCTATATCATTGGGACAGGTCTCTGCTCATCAGCAAGGAAAGGTACTGCTTTGGGGAGAAAGTATATCATCTATCACTACTGCCACCAGGTGTGGGAGGGTGCGGGTAGTATTAGGAGAAGTGTGGGTGTGTGGGGAATTACTGCGAGTCGCCCTGGAGGGCAAGAAGGACCAGCTCACTACCCCTAGGTTAGTAAATCCTATAGGCCCCATCCACCACTCTGCTAAAGCTCCACTCTACTCCTGCACTAAAGTCAGGGATTCAGTTGGACTCAGATCTGCATGCTGCGTTCCCCCTACCTGGTGAACGTTCATAGGGATAATCCACCCTGCTACACAAACATCTCAAAACAAACTGGTCAGACTACATGCTTGACCTTACTCCTAGAACCCACCTCACCCCTGCCCACTTTGACAACCTAGGATGGCTTAGAGACGACAGAGTACATCAACATGCAATGGGCCTGGTACCCAGATTCGGCTCAATCAGGGACTAAACATGTTTCGCAATTATGCCAGATCAATGTGGAACGCCCTACCCAAAGCTGTAAAGGAATGTGAATCACTACCCACTTTCAAAACCACTCTCAAAGAACACCTATACGGGAGACTGCAATTCGAAACTGGCCCCTGTAAATGTCCTAACCCAACCCCCTCCAATGTACAGTAAATTACCAAACATGGTTTTGTCAATATTCCAATGTGCTTGTATACAGTTGTACAGTGTCCACCCACCCCTCCTATACCCAACCTACCCAACCCCCCCACCCCACCCACCCAACCATCTCCAATGTACAGCCCCCCCCCACCCCACCCCACCTAATGTACGGTTTCATAAATGTATAGATGTAGCAGTACTGTCTGTATGTCATGTATGTGTGTGTGTGTGTGTGTGTAAATGAATGAACCGAAATATGTAGTTTGCTGATAGATACACAAAATGGGTTTATTTATGTTGATTTAATTTGGTTGTGTTGATGTTTCCATTTTTGCAAAATGCATATTCTGTTTGTTTTACACAATAAGTCTATTGGTGTGTTGTGTGTGTGTAAGGGCAGGTGTAGAAGATTTTTTTCTTCTTCCTGTTCCTTTCGGCCATGGTATTTGGTGAATTATATGTACTGTTGGACTGTGGTAATTCCATGTACGAATAAATAAATGATGATGACGATGTATGTCCTGATGAATTGAAAGGTTATGGGGGACCCTGATGTAAACAAGACGAAAGTCTTTCTCTGGTCTGCATCCCCTTAACAATTGTGTGTATTGAGCTGTACTGTATTGTACCCATTCTGCAATCTGTTAATAAAGTTTTCAATCAATCAATCAATCAATCAATCAATCAATCAATCAATCAATCAATCAATCAATCAGTACCCGTTCTGCACCTGCGTATTGGGGGCCACTATATAATGCATGATTAGGAGACATGTTGAGACTTGTCTAGGCTGCCTGCACACACACCAGCTTCCTGGGCGGGCGCCTCCCAGAATGCACTACACCTGTACCTTGCCTCCCAGAATACCTGCACCTTCCTCCATTGTTGTATCAGCGTGTGCTGTATCTCTGCATCGTTAATCGACAATAAAACGTGAGTATATAGTGCATGATAAAGTCGATGGTGGATATTATTCTGTATCTATGATTTCGATTGCAAACGCCAGCGGAGTAGTGCTGTGTTCGTTTTTTACATGGTTATGCGTTTTTACACGTTATGTGTGCCTTCTGCTAATGTTAGCTGTTAGCTATGTCTGACCTCTGTTGGGTAATGCAACGTTGCCTACCAAACAACGGGACCACTGTGTTTTTTTTTATATTGCTCCTGGCTGTTCAAACTAATTTTACCGTGTGAAAGAGGGGAAAGTTGGTTCATTTCCACAAACTACCAGTGAAAAAGTGTTGTTCTGAACTGGAGCTATAGTATAGCCAGCCATTTAGCTACCTGGCTACCTATATAGCTTCAGTTCAGCTAACTAGCTACATGCAGCATTTAGCCAGTGATGGGCAAGCTACTTGGAAAATGTAGTAAGCTACACTAGTTACTCTCGATTAAATATAGCTCAACTACAATGGAAGCTATCCCCAGATAAATGTAGCAAGCTACACTACAAAAATAGCACACTACTTTTTTTTTTTTTTTTTTACTTTACTTTATGATCAGGTTTCCACCAAACAAATACAGTAGGCAGGCAAAAGAAAGTTCAGTTTGTTTATGAAACAAGCCCTCGGTCTGGCTTTTTGTGTCATCATTTTAACATGAACTTGTATTATGTACAAAATGTTAATAAAGTATGAGGAAATAACTGTGGAAACGTAATAAATAAAAGGCCAAATCAATCAAATAAACACTAAAATATATACTCTCTCTATTGGAATGGAGACTTTTCAGCACAGGATAAACTGCCCACTTTATCAACCAAAACTTCTTCAATATCAGAATTTTAACTAATAATAACTGTCTTACTGAATTTTACTATTATGCTACCATGTCTATACTACCACCAACTATGCTGTCTATACTACAGTATGTACTCGGAGTATAACACTCAAGCTCGACACTGCTAGACAAACAATACTAATTTATAGACTATTTGTTTCCTGTGCAGTACACCTGAGATTAATCACCTCATGCAGTACTGTTTGACATGAATTTATGCGTCGTTCCCTGTGTTTTTTTTCTTTCCTCTTGCCTCCCTCCCTTGTCCTAGGGCCTGCCTACTGATTGCCTATGCCTGAATCTTTCCGGCCGACAAGGCGTACAGGACAGTAATCTGCACTGACGTCTCCCCAGATCCATGCACGGATTGCTTCTTGGTTGTATAGGTAGGCCTATATGCAACACAGATCGTAGTTTATAGACTATATTTGTTTCCTGTGCAGTACACCTGAGATTAATCACCTCATGCAGTACTGTTTGACATGAATTTATGCGTCGTTCCCTGTGTTTTTTTTCTGTCCTAGGGCCTGCCTACTGATTGCCTATGCCTGAATCTTTCCGGCCGACAAGGCGTACAGGACAGTAATCTGCACTGACGTCTCCCCAGATCCATGCACGGATTGCTTCTTGGTTGTATAGGTAGGCCTATATGCAACACAGATCGTAGTTTATAGACTATATTTGTTTCCTGTGCAGTACACCTGAGATTAATCACCTCATGCAGTACTGTTTGACATGAATTTATGCGTCGTTCCCTGTGTTTTTTTTCTGTCCTAGGGCCTGCCTACTGATTGCCTATGCCTGAATCTTTCCGGCCGACAAGGCGTACAGGACAGTAATCTGCACTGACGTCTCCCCAGATCCATGCACGGATTGCTTCTTGGTTGTATAGGTAGGCCTATATGCAACACAGATCGTAGTTTATAGACTATATTTGTTTCCTGTGCAGTACACCTGAGATTAATCACCTCATGCAGTACTGTTTGACATGAATTTATGCGTTGTTCCCTGTGTTTTTTTTCTGTCCTAGGGCCTGCCTACTGATTGCCTATGCCTGAATCTTTCCGGCCGACAAGGCGTACAGGACAGTAATCTGCACTGACGTCTCCCCAGATCCATGCACGGATTGCTTCTTGGTTGTATAGGTAGGCCTATATGCAACACAGATCGTAGTTTATAGACTATATTTGTTTCCTGTGCAGTACACCTGAGATTAATCACCTCATGCAGTACTGTTTGACATGAATTTATGCGTCGTTCCCTGTGTTTTTTTTCTTTCCTCTTGCCTCCCTCCCTTGTCCTAGGGCCTGCCAACTGATTGCCTGCCTGAATCGTTCCGGCCGACAAGGCGTACAGGACAGTAATCTGCACTGACGTCTCCCCAGATCCATGCACGGATTGCTTCTTGGTTGTATAGGTAGGCCTATATGCAACACAGATCGTAGTTTATAGACTATTTGTTTCCTGTGCAGTACACCTGAGATTAGCCTATAGTATACGTTCATAATCTGCATGCAAACTGTAATCTCTCCTTTCTCTGGTTTCCTTTTTTCTAGGTCATCAGAGAGGTCTTTAACATACAGTATCCTGTTCAGTGGCATCTTGTTCAGTGAGGCAGCCAGGCTAACCAGTGTTCAGTGTGAGGCAGATGTAATGATTGGGTAGGTAACTATAGCACGCACAACAATGTTCCACTGTAAATATATTCGATGTCAGCATGTGTCTGAGAGTGTGCATACCTTTGTCCAGCACGCGCAGCTCCACAGTAACGCCCCCAATTATCTTTATCAGTGCGGGATACCTGACTGCTCACAGAGGTTCAGAAAACACGCAGCACTGAGATCTCATATATATAGGCTGCATAGGTGCTACCTGCAAGCTGGTCAGCCGCCTAGACCTCCTAGATCAGCTCTACCACCTGACACATCCTTGAAATGTGTGCTTGAGGCTTGTGCATTTAAGTGTGACACTTTAGCCTCTCTTATCAAGCATTTGAAGACACACATAAAGGGAGGAATGGAATCGCCATGTCCATTTAGAGGTTGTGATTGCAGGTTCACAAACGTAATGACTTTTGCTTCACATATTTCCAGGAAACACAAGGATTCAGTTTTAGATGACTTGGTACTAGACAAGTCTACAGAGTCATTGCCAGAACCCAGTCAGACGTATTCAGAAGCTGCTGGTGAACATGATGAACCAGAAGTGCCATTAGCTGTGGACGAAACCCTTTTTTTACATAACCTTACACTTTTCTATTTGAAATTGCAATCTAAGCTACTCTTACCGGCAAGCACCATACAAACCATTATTGAGGACTTTCAAATTGCTCATGAACTTGGCCTGTCTCATACACTTAACGTTCTGAGTGAGAAATTGAAGAAACTTGGAATCCCTCAGGCCACTATAAGCAGCATGGTTGATGAAGTGAACAGAGATGATCTACTCACACTTTTTAACAAGGGAAGACTCAGTACAGATACAAAGAGGAAGTCTGCTTTTAAAGAGTGTTTCAACCATGTTCATCCCGTGCCTTTGCTCTTGGGCAATGATGAAAATGACAAAGAATGCTTTGCTCAGTATGTACCTATACATGAGACATTGGTGACACTGTTCAAAAACGAGTCTCTACGAGAACAGTATAACATGACACGTTTGCAGCAATCTACTGATGCTGTCTATCAGGATGTCAAGGATGGAGAAGGATTTCAAAGTAATCCAATGTTGAAAGCTGACCCTTCCTCACTTGGTTTGATACTGTACCAAGATGCCTTCGAGGTTGTTAATCCACTGGGCTCAGGGAAGAAAAAGCACAAGGTCTTAGCTGTTTACCTAACCCTGACTGACATCTTGCCTCACAATAGATCTTCTATAGATCAAATGCAACTTGTTCTCTTATGTAGGGAGCAGGACTTTAAGTATTTTGGGCTAAAAAAGGTTTTTGCACATCTGATTGAGGACCTCAAAATCCTGGAGGAGAGAGGTGTAGTCATATCTGATGGCACTGTACTAAAGGGCTCTTTGGTTGCCATTGCAGGAGACAACTTAGGATCCCATTCTATTGGGGGATTTTTAGAAAACTTCAGTCGATCTAAATATTTTTGTCGCTACTGTCAGGTACAGAGAGAGGATTTTGTGAAGAATCCAGTGTTGTGTGGTGCCACAAGAACGGTCCAATCATACACAAGTAATTTGCAAGACCTGGAAACTAGTACCACAGACTCTGTATGCGGTATCAAGTTTGACTCTCCTTTCAACCAGCTTTCTCATTTCCATGTTTGCCAGCCTGGCCTCCCACCATGTCTAGGCCATGATTTATTTGAGGGAGTCATGGCTTATGACCTTCCTTTATATATTCGCCATTTAGTCCAGGAGAATCATTTTACTTACCTGCAGTTAAATCGGTGCAAAAACAAGTTCCGATATGAAGGGAACGATGGTAGGGACAAACCAGCAGACCTCTCTCCCAGCAGTGACAAACTAAGTGGGCATGCAGTTCAAAACTGGTGTTTCCTTAGATTACTCCCTCTCTTGGTGGGTGGCAGGATTAAAGATCCCTGTGACAATGAGGTGTGGCAGCTCATTTTGCAGCTGAGAGAGATGGTTGAGCTTATCTGTGCACCAGTCATTACAGAAGGCCAGGTAGCATATCTGAAAGTCATCACAGAGGAGTACATATGCAACAGGAAAAGGCTCTTCCCCAATGCCCCCCTGAGGCCAAAGCATCACTATATTGGCCATTATCCAGATCTAATCATCCACTTTGGCCCACTTATTCGCCTGTGGACTCTGCGGTTTGAAAGCAAACACACTTTTTTCAAACAGTGTGCCAGAAAATTGCACAATTTCAAAAATCTGTGCAAAACACTAGCAGAGAGACACCAACTCCTCCAGGCCTACCTGAGTGCGGGAAACTTGTTTCCTCCTGTTATACAGGTAGAGAAGGGGACTGCCTTTTATTTGGATGATTACAACAACAAGATCAGGGCATCTGTAGCCAGTTGTCAATTTGAGTCTCAGTCTGCAGTGGCTTGTAACAATGTTACAGTCAAAGGCACAGACTACAGAAAGGGGATGTTCATCTTGTTTGGGAACAGTGATGAAGGACTTCACATGGGGAAGATTATGCTGGTCATTGTTGCCCAAAACTCTGTCCACTTTGTCTCAGAGAAACACATTTGTGTGAAGTTGATTGACATGGGTGTGTACTGTGACTTAGGAGTGGCCCAAGAGGATTACGTGTGCATTAAGCACAAAGATTTACTGGACTACTATCCTCTTCCAGCATACAACGTGCACGATCAGATGCTTATTGCGCTCCACCATTCTTTTCCAGGAGCAGTTTAAACAGGAAAGGGAGGATATGACAGACGTGAGGACAGACGTAAGTGGAGCAGGATATCAAGTAACCTTAAGATAGTTGATTTTGTATTGTTGATTGTATAGCGAGCACATGTTGGCAGTTAACCGCATATAGTGCACTGCAAACAGACAAGTAGGGAATATGCACAAACTGATTCATGATTGACCCTAATCAATGAGACTAGGTAATGGAAGATATAAAGGAAGCAGTTTGGTCATATTTACCGGGCCTCCCTGATGACTTACTGACCACCCTACTTGAGGATCTTGGAGTGGAGAGTGTCGAAGATCTGGCCTTAATGGAGAGGGTGGATCTGGTCCGACACCTCAAACCAATCCAGTGTCGGAAGCTGATGGATGGTCTTAAGAAAGGTAAATTCATATTTAGACTTGCGTGACACTTGGAACTATGCCCTTGGAACATTGGCATAACTGTTTTTGTCCCTTCTATGGTTAGTAACCCTTAATATGGAGGTGCTCCCTCCCCATCCAATTGCTTCAAGTTCCCCAACACATCCAATTGCTTCAAGTTCCCCAACAACGAGCTCTGTGAACACTCTGTCCTCTCCGAACACCTCTATGCAATCTCTGTTGTGCAGCCCCCCAAGCACTCCAAACTCTTCACAGCCTGGCAGCGCATGGCATGTAGACTTTTGTGTCAACTGGAACCGGATGTCAACAGCCATTCAACGTGCAGTGGAAAAAGAACAGAGACCAAAGCCAGATGAGAGAAGGGCCTTTGTGAACGCTTTGGTGGATCAGATGATGGAGCACGAGCACAACCCAACCAGAACCACGTGCCTCAGTATCGTCCGAACAATTGTCAGGAGCCATCCTGACACCTTTGCTGACATTAGCAGGCGAGGTGAAATGGTTGGAGACGGATGCCACTCTCTTCTCCAACAAGTAAAAACAAGAGTGGAGTATAAAAGCAGGAACAACACTCTGGCTAGACGCCGCAGAGGCAGAGAGGAAAGACGGCCCACTGGCGTGGCAGGAGAGTCCAGGCTGACGAGAGGTCCTGTTGACCAATACGGGTAGGGGTGGCAAAACAAACGGCGCCAGTGTCCTCTCCATTCACGCTCGCAGCAATTAGGGGTTAAAGTGGCACTGCCAATGCTCGACTAACTTAGGTTATTTGGATTGAATGTTTAAATTATGTGTAGATTTTTTTTTAATATAATTTCTAGGGCTGTCCCTGACTAAGGATTTGGATAGTCGACTATGATTGGCCAAAATGTGCAGTTAGTCGACAAAAATAAAATAAAAAGTAGAATATATATATATATTTATATATATATATTTTTTTATCATTCCATTTGGGCTGTGGGGGGTGCTTAATGTCTGAAGGCTTCTTGTCCTCTGCAAAAGCATGCAATTGGTCCACTGATGGATACATCTTGATATTTGTCTAGTCTAGTGTGTTCATTAGATGGGTGAAATCCTCTTTCAGTGCTTCTGTGCCTGTTTTCGTAGGCAGTTAGCCTCTGGTATGCGTGCCATTAGCGTTAGAGGCCTTTTTTCTTTTGGAAAGAATGATAAAAAAATATATATATTATAATTTTTCTTTTTTTATGTATTCCACTAAGAGGTTGCCTATGATTCCTTCCTATCCCTAGGTGTGTGAGGTGGGGCCCAGCAAGCTTACCGGACGGGGAGACAGAGGAAACCATGGCGGCTTTGAAAAGGGATCTGCGGAACATCTACTCAGGCATGCAATCTACTTTACTTTTGGTGAATTGACACCATGAATAAATATCCCACATTAAGCAAAAAGGCCACTTTAATATTCAGAATGAGTAATACAATTAAAGGTTTGCCACTCAATTTCCCAGATGTGGCAACATCAAATCTAATTGTTGTTACTTGGTTTGTATGTCTGTACACAGAGGAAGGGATGGGTGGGACAGCGAGAGCAGAACTTCTGATGGAGAGGACCTACGTCATCCTGCGGCGTTACTTGAATAAAATGCCTCCACCAACGATGGTGGCGGTCAAAGAAGAATGGCCTTTTCTCTTCTCTCAGACGGGGCTTTTCTCCCACTTTGGCCTCCTGACAGACACCGATGTCCTTCAAAAGATCAAAGATGCCCTGTGTCATCGAGGACGGACCATCCTGCAGTTCTGCCAGAAACTGGACAACCCGAAGATCAGGGATGTTCTGGCCAGATATCATCCAGAGGTTTCGGAGATCAGTGCCTGCATCGTCCTGCTCCTTATGGTGTACTTCAAGGAGCCTACGGAGAAACTACTGCTCGAAGTTGATGTACGTTTATTTAAATATTAAAATATTTGAAATGCGAGTGATTACATTAGGGGCGACTGAAGCTCAGTTGGTAGAGATGGTCGTTCATCGACCGTAGGGTTGGTGGTTCGAATCCTGGCTCTGACTGTCCGCATGTCGGAAGTGTCCTTGAGCAAGACACTTAACCCCCAAGTTGCTCCAAATGGGCCGAGCTGATGTGTGGTGAGCTGTAGTGCGTGGATTAGCTTATCTTCATCCTTTCATAATGTTAAATCTGCTATTGTGTGTTACTTTGTTGCAGACCTGTGCCACTGTTGCTGATGTGAATACTGCAGCACTCCCAAGCACCCCCTGTTTGATAATTCAAGGTAATAATGTTCAGGGATGAGCTTGTGTTCCTTTGCATCGAGGGGGAAAATCTGACCGAAGGCAGTTTGTGATACGGCACACATATGACGCTTATAAATAATATCCTGAGCTGGCATGTCTCATGTTCAACTTTGTCAGTGCTGTAAAGTTGAAACCTTTTTAAATCTTAGACAAACAAAACACTTTGCTTTCATGAAATATTGTAAGCCGTCATTTGAGGCTTTATAAAAGCAGCACAATGAACACAAATCTGTCAGTGCGACCTCATCTTAAATAAGAGACAGCATTGCTTGTTGTAAGAGAGGCAGAGTTGATTTGGCAAAAATATATATATATATATGCATTTTTCTTTTTCTTTTTAATAATCGAATTTTATTTTCATATTCAAATCCCATGCCCATCGAACGAAGCTTTGAAGTATTTAAGACAGCCTTAGTTCTGTGTCATGTCCTTGCAGGAATGTATACCTATCCACAACAACGCATGACGGGGTATCTGTTCATTTCAGGTGACGCAATGCAGCCTTCTGGATGGATGCTATCCATCGAGGGAGAAGTTGTGATGGGCCCACACCCATTATTTTTGCATGGGGTAGCTGCTTTATTCACCAGCTACTATGTCTTCAACCTGGAGTATCCTTCCGTTGGATCATCCACACTTGAGTTCATCCAAAGGTATTTTAACACTCTGAACACATGATCAATGTCATCAGTAAGACTTATCATGCAAAGACTATCTGGCTATTAAGTCCATGCCTTTCTACAGAGGCCATAAAGTAGATTAAATGCTTTGAGTATGAAGCCTGGAACCAACTATGTGAATTGGGACCACACCATCACTTGATGTTGCTGCTATCTTGTTAAGAAATTGACATAATGGTTTAATTCACATTATAGTATGGCTTCAAAATTCGGATGAGTAAACATTATGTTAGAGGTACCATGAAAAAACACAGGTGAGCACCTTGATAAATGCTGAGTCTATTTAAAACTGAAACGTATCTTTGCTTATTAACAGGTTCTTCTTGGGCATCAACCCGGAGAAAGGCTCCAGGGCAAAGAAGCGAAGCACCATCAACCCTCAAGTGACCACCCTTTTTCGTAAGCTCATAGACTTTGAATGGTCTGCATCTGCATAGACAATCGTCCTTCTCCTGTCGTCCCCTGACGTGAACACCCTTCTTCGTAAGTAAGCTCATAAACTTTGGTCTGCAAAGACAATTGTCCTTCTCCTGTCGTCCCCTGACGTGAACACCCTTCTTCGGAAGCTCATAGACTTTGAATGGTTTGCAAAGACAATTGTCCTTCTCCTGTCGTCCCCTGACGTGAACACCCTTCTTCGGAAGCTCATAGACTTTGAATGGTCTGCATCTGTATAGACAATCGTCCTTCTCCTATCGTCCCCTGACGTGAACACCCTTCTTCGGAAGCTCATAGACTTTGAATGGTTTGCAAAGACAATTGTCATGCTCCTGTCGTCCCTGCGCCTCTTTTGTTATTTTGAGTGCCTCTTTTGTTCTTTTGAGTGAGTGCATAAAGTGTATTCATTAGTTCCATTTTCGGGTAAGACCTGGAAGTACTAGTTTCATGGCGACAGTGGCTCGGGAGGTAGAGCAGTCGTCTGGCAATCCGGAGATTCCCGCTCCTCCCCGGGCAGCGTGTCGATGTGTCCTTGAGCAAGACACTTAACCCCTACATGCTCCCGTCGGTGTGTGAATGGGTAAAATGTGCACAAATTGTAAAAAAAAGAAAAAAAACAGCCATTTACCATTTTACTTACGAATATTATTACTTTGTCTTAGTTTTGCCGTTTTGAGCAGTGTTGACCAGCAGTTTATAAAATAATATTTAAAATGTTTATTAGCAACGCCGAGCTTTCAAACCATTGCGTTTCTCTGTACGAAACTCTCGTGCAACTGTGTACCTTTGAATTTTCTCTGTGATACTTGTACAACGAGCGTTTCGCAGAGGACCAGTTCTTCAGAGTTAATATGGGATTTTCCTATGGGTCAAATGTGCACAAATTGTAAAAAAGAAAACAGCATTTACCATTTCAAGAATAAGAATATAATTCTTTGTAATATAATTCTTTGTAATAATTCTGTCTTTTGACAATAAAATCCCATAATTAACTCTGAAGAACTGGCGAAACGCTCGTCATACAAGGTGCATCAGTCAGCTAAAGCCGTTTTGAGCAGTGTTGACCAGAAGTTTATAAAATAATATTTAAAATGTTTATTAGCAATGCCGAGCTTTCAAACCATTGCGTTTCTCTGTCTGAAACCCTCATGCAACTGTGAGTACCTTTGAATTTTCTCTGCGATACTTGTACAACGAGCGGGATTTTCCTATGGGTAAAATGTGCACAAATTGTAAAAAAGAAAACAGCCATTTACCATTTCAAGAATAAGAATATAATTCTTTGTAATAATTCTGTCTTTTGACAATAAAATCCCATAATTAACTCTGAAGAACTGGCGAAACGCTCGTCGTACAAGGTGCATCAGTCAGCTAAAGCCGTTTTGAGCAGTGTTGACCAGAAGTTTATAAAATAATATTTAAAATGTTTATTAGCAATGCCGAGCTTTCAAACCATTGCGTTTCTCTGTCTGAAACCCTCATGCAACTGTGAGTACCTTTGAATTTTCTCTGCGATACTTGTACAACGAGCGGGATTTTCCTATGGGTAAAATGTGCACAAATTGTAAAAAAGAAAACAGCCATTTACCATTTCAAGAATAAGAATATAATTCTTTGTAATAATTCTGTCTTTTGACAATAAAATCCCATAATTAACTCTGAAGAACTGGCGAAACGCTCGTCGTACAAGGTGCATCAGTCAGCTAAAGCCGTTTTGAGCAGTGTTGACCAGAAGTTTATAAAATAATATTTAAAATGTTTATTAGCAATGCCGAGCTTTCAAACCATTGCGTTTCTCTGTCTGAAACCCTCATGCAACTGTGAGTACCTTTGAATTTTCTCTGCGATACTTGTACAACGAGCGGGATTTTCCTATGGGTAAAATGTGCACAAATTGTAAAAAAGAAAACAGCCATTTACCATTTCAAGAATAAGAATATAATTCTTTGTAATAATTCTGTCTTTTGACAATAAAATCCCATAATTAACTCTGAAGAACTGGCGAAATGCTCGTCGTACAAGGTGCATCAGTCAGCTAAAGCCGTTTTGAGCAGTGTTGACCAGAAGTTTATAAAATAATATTTAAAATGTTTATTAGCAATGCCGAGCTTTCAAACCATTGCGTTTCTCTGTCCGAAACCCTCATGCAACTGTGAGTACCTTTGAATTTTCTCTGCAATACTTGTACAACAAGCGTTTCGCAGAGGACCAGTTCTTCACAGTTAATATGGGATTTTCCTATGGGTAAAATGTGCACAAATATGTAAAAAAAGAAGAAAAAAAAGCAGCCATTTACCATTTTACTTACGAATATGATTACTTTGTCTTAGTTTTGCCGTTTTGAGCAGTGTTGACCAGCAGTTTATAAAATAATATTTAAAATGTTTATTAGCAACGCCGAGCTTTCAAACCATTGCATTTCTCTGTTCGAAACTCTCGTGCAACTGTGAGTACCTTTGAATTTTCTCTGCGATACTTGTACAACGAGCGTTTCGCAGAGGACCAGTTCTTCAGAGTTAATATGGGATTTTCCTATGGGTAAAATGTGCACAAATTGTATATAAAAGAAGAAAGAAAACAGCCATTTAACATTTCAAGAATAAGAATATAATTCTTTGTAATATAATTCTGTCTTTTGACAATAAAATCCCATAATTAACTCTGAAGAACTGGCGAAACGCTCGATGTGCAAGGCGCATCAGTCAGCTAAAGCCGTTTTGAGCAGTGTTGACCAACAGTTTATAAAATAATATTTAAAATGTTTATTAGCAACGCCGAGCTTTCAAACCATTGCGTTTCTCTGTCCGAAACTCTTGTGCAACTGAGTACCTTTGAATTTTCTCTGCGATACTTGTACAACGAGCAGGATTTTCCTATGGGTAAAATGTGCACAAATTGTAAAAAAGAAAACAGCCATTTACCATTTCAAGAATAAGAATATAATTCTTTGTATATAATTACTTGTAATAATTCTGTCTTTTGACAATAAATGCCGGCTTACCTCGTGTAATTATTTGTAATAATTCTGTCTTTTGACAATAAATGCTGGCTTACCTCATGTAATTATTTGTAATAATTCTGTCTTTTGACAATAAATGCCGGCTTACCTCGTGTAATTATTTGTAATAATTCTATGTCTTTTGACAATAAATGCTGGCTTACCTCATTTGTGCGTTTGGACTGTTGTTTTTAATGTACAATAGCCTACGTGCATTTTTGAAGTCCAGCGCAGTATACTTCCTGGCAGAAGCTCACACTTTGGTTTTCTGTCATGATTAATCACGTCATCCAATAGTATTTGACAGGAAACTATTGTATGAGCTTCCTCCAGAAGTATACTGGAGCTGGGGACTATACAGTTATGCATACCATTGTAAATTGACTGTTATTTTGCCAAATTATATAATATAATAATTATTATTATTCAATTATTTTGTTGGCAAGTCTGAAAAGTAATGCAAAAGACTTGCCAACAAAATAATTGAAAAATAATAATTATTATATTATATAATTTGGCAAAATAACAGTCAATTTACAATGATAGACATGCATAACTCTATAGTCCCCAGCTCCAGTATACTTCTGGAGGAAGCTCATACAATAGTTTCATGTCAAGATACAATAGGATGACGTGATTAAACACAACAGGAAACCAAAGTGTGACCTTCAGGAAGTGTACTGGAGCTGGACTACAAAAATACATGTAGGCTATTGTAAATACACAATACATTGTTGTAATATATATACAACAAAATAATGTGATATTACAGTAATTTCTTACAATTTGATGTTGTGAAGTCACAATACATTGTTGTAATATATATACAACAAAATAATGTGATATTACAGTAATTTCTTACAATTTGATGTTGTGAAGTCACAATACATTGTTGTAATATATATACAACAAAATAATGTGATATTACAGTAATTTCTTACAATTTGATGTTGTGAAGTCACAATACATTGTTGTAATATATATACAACAAAATAATGTGATATTACAGTAATTTCTTACAATTTGATGTTGTGAAGTCACAATACATTGTTGTAATATATATACAACAGAATAATGTGATATCACAGTAATTTCTTACTGTTAGAAGTTGTGAAATTACAACAATGTATTGTACTACCATTACTGTGAAATTACAACACATTGCTGTGAAGCCATTCACAGTAAATTATTGTGAATCTTACTGTAAAAGTCATGCAAAATATTGCCAGTAATTTATTGTAATATCACAGTAATTTCTTACAGTATGAAGTTGTGAAATTACAACAATGTATTGTACTACCATTACTGTGAAATTACAACACATTGCTGTGAAGCCATTCACAGTAAATTATTGTGAATCTTACTGTAAAAGTCATGCAAAATATTGCCAGTAATTTATTGTAATATCACAGTAATTTCTTACAGTATGAAGTTGTGAAATTACAACAATGTATTGTACTACCATTACTGTGAAAGTACAACACATTGCTGTGAAGCCATTCACAGTAAATTATTGTGAATCTTACTGTAAAAGTCATGCAAAATATTGCCAGTAATTTATTGTAACTTTAGGGTGAAAAATTTTACAGTGTGGGCGTAAAACAAACTAGCTGATTCCACTGCATACGCAACTTTTCTGTGTAATTTCCCTGTGTAATTTGTGCCAAAAGTTAATTATATTGCCGGACAATATTTAAAGGGGACATGCATTGCTATTCCTTTCACTATTTGGGAAACTTTACACAATTCCTGTGAGTCTATGGAACACATCTGTAAAGTTTGTTTAAAAAAAAATGCATTGTTTTGTATTTCTAATCAAGTACTCTAAAGCAGCATTTTTCCACTTCAAGATTTCAAGCTGTTTTGGGCTGGGCTCCGCCCATACGCGCTTTGGGTGACAGTCACCCACAGTCTGCACTGGCAGACCGAGAGAGATATAGAGAGATAGAGGAGGGGGATACTAATTAATTTTGCCACGGGGGGCATAATCCCACAGGACAATGCATTGGTAACTTGTTTCAAATGACAATATATACCCATGTGAATATTATTGCACGGATCGGAATACGGGCGTGCGCAACGATATTTTGACAGTGATATGCAAGTGGAGAAGCTCCATCCCCGCGCGCACACACATTTACACACACACTCCCGTGTGCGGGGCTGGAGGTTGTGTGTAAATGCTTGTGTCCCTCTCTCTCTCTCTCCCTCTCTATCTCTCTCTCTCCCTCTATCTCTCTCTCTCCCTCTCTCTCGCGTGTGCTCGTTCTCTGCCGTCTCTGTCGGCACCCGCGCACGTCAACCTGTTTGAGGAAGTAATTCCACTCGCTCTGTTGTTGAGCGAATTGTTGATTGTGGGCGGTGACTACAACCAGTGCCTTACTCACGTCAGCAAAACAGTCAAATCAGAATGGCTTAGTTGAGTGAGGGAGGATCTCGTGAACTCGAGACTAGACTGATGAGTCAAAATGAGAATTAGAGACACAAACCCCATTGATATAAACCCCCATTGCAGGAAACAATGCTAAACACTGGAAAAGGCCATTTATAAGACACGCAACCTTTAACAAGACAGTTATAATAAATAAAATTTACTTATCATCATCACCAAACCTTTATTTATACTAATTTAAACTCATTGAGGTTGCCCTCATTTCCAATGATGACAAGTTACAGTTAGAATAAAAAAATATATAAAATAAGAAGAATAAGTAATGATACAATAAGATAAAAACAAACGAGGTAAATCACCTAAAATACAAGATCAAATCATAATTGGCATGTAAGAAATAGGGCAATGGGTCAAAAAATCGGAACTATCCATTTAAAGATGGGGGATATATTCGTAGTTTGATTTTTAATTCGAAAAATGTGTTTTTTTTTCTTAATCTTAACCCACAGTAAATCAAAATACAGGTCTGCCATACTCCAATTATTATAAACATTACCAATGTAAATAAACCGTACAGCTATACAAAAGAAAACTAGTGGTATTCCTTGTATTAAGAGCTCAGTCAGTGACCTAGTCCTATAGAGAATAAGAACATGTCTATTTGTGTGGAGGTGGGGCTACCCATTTGTATAACAGGTTTGACCTTTAAATCGTTGTTTTATTCCTTTTAATAATAATCATTTATTCTGCATGCAGGCAGACACACATGCAATTAGTTGGGTCGCCGATGCAATTGAGTCTCTGCACTTGACCCATCCCTCCCCCCATAAGGGCAGCCGGGAGTAGATACAGGCGTGGGGCCGCGCCCCGGGGACCAGTCCAAGTGCTCCTGTCCGTCTTTGTCAGGGACGTGACAGCGTTAGCGATCTGTTGTTCATGTTTTTTCCATTGGGTTTCTCTTATCGGGGGGGGACCCTTGGAGCACGGGGAGAACATGCAAACTTCACACAGAAAGGCCTGGGAGATACCCCACCTGGGTACCTGGCAACGCGGAAACCTGGTCCCCAAGCGGGAATCAAACCCTGGACCTTCTAGCTGTGAGGAGACAGTGTTAACCACTACACCACGTGCCGCGTTTCAGGTGTAAATTCCAAATGTGAGATTAGATCATTTTGAGAATTGATCTTTTCCAATGATGATGTAAGAATGATTCTAGAAATCCCTGATACAATAATAAAAAAAAAAAAAAAAAAAAAAACTCAAACCTTAGAGAGTTAATGGTGTAATTATACTCTCAATTACAGAGTAGATCAGCACACACAATTTCTGGTGGTTTGAAAATATTTTCTTCTACTGTAAATCAAATAAACTGGTGCTAAAAGTGTCGCTATAGGGACTGAAATAATAATGTCTGTACGTTAATGTATAAGTATCTCTTTACGGTTGGACAGTAAATCACCACACCCAACTGCCAATTCCACTCTATAAATTAGCGGTTGGAAGAGGAGTAGAATAAATCAGAGTGGGATACAGATTTCTTTGGCAGATACAGTGTGCAGAGGTATCTTATAGAACAGAGGGAAATTGGCACCAACAACTGTCAGTTAGGAAGCTGACCTAATTCATGCATGTGAGCCCCACCTAGGACCCCTAGGCGAATACGCACGCTCATCCTCTGGGCGTAAAACAAACTGCTGATTCCACTGCATACGGAACTTTTCTGTGTAATTTCCTGTGTAATTTGTGCCAAAAGTTCATTATATTGCCGGACAATATTTAAAAAGAGAGTTATGATAAATAAAATGTCCTTATCATCATCACCAAACCATTATTTATACTAATTTAAAATCATTGAGGTTGCCCTCATTTCCAATGATGACAAGTTAGTTAGAATAAATAAAAAATAAAAAATTTAAAAATAAGTAATGATACAACGAGATAAAAACAAAGATAAAAACCGGGTAAATCACCTAAAATACAAGATAAAAAAGAAAATCAGCTAAAGAGTTACAGACTGATACACAGTGGTTAATGGTCATGGTTCTGAACTGTGAAAAGTTATTGATTGAAGATATTGATTTTTGAATTGTGATAAAGGATGTTCCATGAATCAGGAGCAGCAACAGAACGGCAGACCTTCCAAGCTAGAACAAGCTGAGGAACCTTAATCCAAGAACAAGCTGAGGAACCTTAATCCAAGAACAAGCTGAGGAACCTTAATCCAAGCGGTCATTTGAGTCAGTCAGATAGGGTCCAAAATTCCAATCCAGCAACATTGTGATGTTAACCGACTGTTTATATACAAAGGGCTTTGTATATAAAAAAAAAAAGAAAACAAGGGCTTTGTATATAAACAAACTTAATTGACCTGGAATCGGTGCATACAGATGCCCAACTCAATAACACAGCAGGACAACAGATGGAAGTGTAACAGGTAAATCTTTATTTAGAAAATGTTTATCACAATTGGGGGCAAAAACACTTAGGGGTTAGGGGTAGGAAATGTCCTAATATACGGGCTGCTTGCTGGTGGCCTGAATGCAGCACAGTCTAGTGACAGGGACGTGCAGCAGTCAGTAAGATGGACGGGCTGTACCCTGTGGCCTACTGACGCTGGTCTGGCCTACTGACGCTGGTCTGGCCTACCAACACTGGTCTGGCCTACTAACACTGGTCTGGCCTACTAACACTGGTCTGGCCTACTAACACTGGTCTGGCCTACTGACGCTGGTCTGGCCTACTGACGCTGGTCTGGCCTACCAACACTGGTCTGGCCTATAACACTGGTCTGGCCTACTAACACTGGTCTGGCCTACTAACACTGGTCTGGCCTACTAACGCTGGTCTGGCCTATTGACGCTGATCTGGCCTACTAACGCTGGTCTGGCCTATTGACGCTGATCTGGCCTACTGACGCTGGTCTGGCCTACTAACGCTGGTCTGGCCTACTGACGCTGGTCTGGCCTACTAACGCTGGTCTGGCCTATTGACGCTGATCTGGCCTACTGACGCTGGTCTGGCCTACTAACGCTGGTCTGGCCTATTGACGCTGATCTGGCCTACTAACGCTGGTCTGGCCTATTGACGCTGATCTGGCCTACTGACGCTGATCTGGCCTACTGACGCTGATCTGGCCTACTGACGCTGGTCTGGCCCACTGACGCTGATCTGGCCCACTGACGCTGATCTGGCCTATAGACGCTGGTCTGGGGTCACCGGAACGCCCAAAATGGTGGCACACACAACCAAAATAACAATTAAAAAGAAATTAGAAAAGAAAGGGAAAAAACGGGCTGCCACTAAATTATAAATAATTACAAACAAAACAACCAATAAATCATCAACGCACACACCGACACCCAATAGTCACACACACAGAAATGTTGTCTGTATTTACTCACGCTGTTTATGAATTGCCACAGGGCTAAAGATGCACTCAACCAAATGCCCATGATCAGGCATGCACAAACACCCAGCCCAGCGACTGATATTAACTCATTGACTGCCACGCTGTTTTCCCATCTTTAATATCTGGCGCCAGTGTTTCAGACCGTTTTAACGATGTTTGTAGACCCATCGTATATTCCATATTATAGCTATGGAGACATACTATGGCTCATTTGAAATGCTTATATTTATACTCCCAACAGGGAACAAACCGTTTGTTTCTACTAGGGCTGACCCCTATTAGTCGAATAATCGATCGAAAGGAGCCGTAGTCGACTGCCAACCTCTTAGTAGATTTTTTTTAAATGTATCATTCTTTCCAAAAGAAAAGAGGCCTAGAAGCGTGGCTAACGCTAATGGCACGCATACCAGAGGCTAACTGCCTAAGAAAACAGGCACAGAGGCACTGAAAGAGGATTTCACCCATCTAATGAACACACTAGACTAGACAAATAAAGATGTATCCATCAGTGGACCAATTGCATGCTTTTGCAGAGGACAAGAAGCCTTCCGTTGACTCCTTCAGACATTAAGCACCCCAACAGCCCAAATGGAATGATTTTTTTTTTCATAGTCGACTATCGGCTAATTTCGACCAATCATAGTCGACTATCCAAATCCTTAGTCGGGGACAGCCCTAGTTTCTACAAACATCCGTTCCTGCACAACCCCAGCTTAAATAGTGGTAATTTCCCTAGGAAGCGAGATATCGCGTCTTTTGTGAATCATGCGCCTGTCTTGGCCCGGCGGTGAGATTTTGAGTTGGACAAGACCCCGCCATTTGTAATCCATAAACAGATATAAACAGACCCGGTGTGCCCGGAGGTCTGACGATGTAATTCGGTCCATCGAAAAATATGGAAATATCCAGTAATCAGACATGTGAACCAATGTCCAGTAGCTCTTGTCTTGTGTACAAAGGGTCAGTGCGAATATACTGGGCGAATAGGCTGAACATGAGTAATGCAAATAATATTTGATCTGCCATTTCTGGTGGCGAGACAAAAAGCTGATGTAGGCGAGACTGCCACCTATCGGGATTCGATCGTCATCACAGTTTTTTACAAAATCCATACAGAATGTCAAGGGGACTATCTAGTATCATAATAAAAAATTTAAATCATAAAACCAGTATACTCGTTTTTGGCGATCAGAGCATGGGCGCCAAAAACGAGTATACTCGTTTTTGGCAGTCAATGAGTTAACAGGGGCGCACGGCACTGTGTGTTGAGCAAGCAAACAATGGGGGCGACAAGGGAAAACATCTTGTTGTTTTCCATCCTTCAGGTGAGATGTTAAACCGAGGTCCCGACTGAATTCGATCGTTAATGAACCCAGGGCGCCTATCGCAAAGAGTTCAGTTCAGTTCAGTTCAGAGTTTTTATTTGCCACATGGAATAATACAATCATAGTTTCTTCATTAAAAAATCATAAATAGCCATTCCATGGACAAAAGGAGCAGGAAGAAGAATACATCTTATAATTACCTGCCCCTTGTAGTAGAGTAGAGAGTAGAGAGTTCCCCCATCGTTCCTGGCCAAATTCCCAATCAGGTCTCTGACAACAAGTGTGATGTACGCCATAGTGCCAGTTTATGGCAGCCATTGAGGGTTGGGTGCTAGTGCTACACAGTGGTGGTGAAGGAGGCCATTTCCACCCTACATTGCAAAGCACTTTGAGGGTCTAGAAAAGCTCTATAAATGCAATTATCATTCATTCATCATTCAACACACAAGGAACTAGATTAAAAAAAAGTGCGCTAACTAAACACAGATAACGGGGCAAGGGGTAGGGAAAGGAAACCAACGTGGGGAGACAGCTAGGGACCGGGTAGGAAAACATAAAGAAATAAATATTAAAAGGTGATAATGCAGCCGCACGGGATACAGAGCTGGGCCAACACTGCCCCATTGGCCCAACTAGTACAGTCTAGTATGTGGTGTGTTTGTGTCTCTGTCGGTTCCGTCCACGTCTGGGCGGTTCCGTTGGGTCGACACCTAATGGAAAGGAAACTGCTGTCAGTAGCTTGCTGTTTCCAGTTTAACCCTTTCACTACCACACTACCAAAGGGTTAACCCTTTCACTGCAACAATACAGAAGGTTAACCCTTTCACTGCCACACGACAAAGGGTTAACATCCAACCATACACACTTACACAGCAAGGTAACAAAAGGCACTTAGGGGTAGATGGTGCATTGAGGAGCCCGGGATGAGTTGTCTCAGCGCCCGCAGTGGAGGAAGAGATGGATGGGTAGAGGACGAAGTTGGAGGTTGCAAATGAAGGCAACGTCGCCTTCAGAGTTCGGAGCATTTCGCCAGGTCTGACATGTTGACTGTGGGCTTCCATTATAAAGCCCAGGTGCATCTCCATGATTTCATCACGCACCTATAAATTTCGCAGAGTAAATTGTACTCAAACTGAGTCCATTTGAGTCCAAGTGAGTACAATTTTACTCAGTTTGAGTAAAATGTACTCAGTTTGAGTAAAATTTACTCAGCGAAATGTACTGTGACTAGCAGAGAGCTAAGGGGAGGCACCCAGGGGTGGTTATGAGCGAATCCCCGGGTCCTCTTCCAACACAATTGTCCATCCACAGCTGTGCCCGATCATGTATCAATTAGTCAACAATGTCCAAATGTTTTGGTCACAGCTGTGGGGGAGGCATCAAGCAACACACACAGTTCATAGTTGTGCCTCGGTTATGTAAATCCCAGGTATATATCCATGGCACAATAAAGTATACACAATCCACATGAGGCGTATTCCAACATTCTTTAGATGTAAGAAATGCAAGTATTCATGGAAAAAAAGGAAAAGTGCACATTCAAAATGTCAATATTTAATAGTGTTTACAGAGGAGCCTTGTCCTGTCAACCTGTGACACGAATACCAATGTAAGATGAACAGGTGCTTCATGGAGGGCATTAACCGTCTGTAGTGTGGTAGTGAAAGGTTAACCTTCTGTAGTGTGGTAGTGAAAGGTTAACCTTCTGTAGTGTGGTAGTGAAAGGGTTAAACGAATATTGAAGAAGTTGTACAGAATCAACAATACAATACACAATAGTGTCGTCAGGATAAAGATGGGCTTGACAACCATTAAAATAAGAGAGAATATCATTGATAAAAATAGTGAAGAGGAAACACATGTATCGGAGGACGCATGTGGTAATCTACACGCTCCCCAGACCGACAGTAGGGTAGTGCAACAACTATTTCATGCTATATTAACTTGACTTTGATGTGGTCAGACCCGAACACAGAAATGGCTGGGCTTTAGAGCTGTGCCATATCATATTATTCAGGATAATACTAGTATAAATTTGTACACAAAAGAAAAGTGTCATATCATGATATTAACAATATAGCAGCGTGATGACATGTTGATGCATCTCTGTGTCCTCCGTCGAGACTGTGCTTACTTTTGTTAGTTTTATAGTTTTAAGACTTTTGTTTGTTGGTGCATTTAATGTGTATGACCGTCAGTCACGCATAGACATTGGATTACGGAAAATGTACCAACTGGATTGCTCTCTGGATCAGCTCGCCGAACAACAACAATGGCACGCTGAGATCTTGAGAAGGACAGGACCAGACCTCGGCCCAAGCAAGAAGGGGGGCAGACGGCGAGGAAGGAGAGCCGGCGTCCGAAACAGACTGCGATCCAGATGTCACAGAACGACATTGCCCAGCATGCCAATGTGCAATCAATAGAAAATAAACTGGACGACATCAGAACACGGATTCAATTCCAAAGAGACGTTAGAGACTGTAATGTTCTCTCCTTCACCGAGACGTGGTTGACGGCGGACATCCCAGACCACGTCATTCAACTGGCCGATCACTTCTTCATCCACCGCAAAGATTGCACAGAAGAATCCGGTAAAAAGTGGGGAGGTGGGATAGCTTTCATGTTGAACAACAATTGGTGTGATCCAGGCAACGTGAAGGAGCTTTCAAACCACTGCTCCCCAAACCTGGAGTCTATATCCAATTATCCATCAAGTGCCGGCCATTCTTTCTCCCGAGAGAATTAATGTTGGTCATTCTGATCGGAGTGTATATTCCCCCCCCACGCAAACACTGGAGTCACGTTGTCCTTGCTTCACGACGAGGTAAATAAACTCCAAGCAGCTAACGTTGACGCTGCTATTGTGGTTGTGGGTGATTTCAATAGCGCTAATCTGAGAAAAGTGTTGCCAAACTTCTACCAGCATGTGACTTGTTCTACCAGAGGCGGGAATATTTTAGACCATTGCTACTCGCAATTTAAGAGCAGGTACAAATCACATGCTGCCAGTCATTTCGGCAAGTCAGATCACAACGCCATCTTTCTTGTACCACAGTATAAACAAAGTCTCAAGCGCATTCCTGTAGTATCGCGAGAGGTGAAGCGCTGGACTGTGGAGTCGGAGGAAATGCTCCAGTCGGCACTAGAATGTACAGACTGGGGTGTGTTCCGTGACAACACAGATAATATTAATGACTACACGGAAACAGTGCTGGACTTTGTTTGTACTTTGGTAGAAGAATCAATCCCCTCTACCACAATTAGAGTTTACCCAAACCAAAAGCCCTGGGTAGACAAATCCGTCCGCGAAGCTCTGAAGGCGCGCACCTCAGCCTACAACACCGGGCTTGTGGCAGGCAACATGAATGACCACAAGGTGGCGAGATACAATGTTAGGAGGACAGTAATAGAAGCAAAAAGGCGCTACAGGGATAAAATTGAACTTCAATATAAACAGGCTGACTCTAGAGCAGTGGTCACCAACCTTTTTAAGCCCAATATCATTTTTTTTTTTGGTGAAGGCAAGATCTACCTATTGAAGCGTTGAGAGAAAAAGACAGCCAAGATTGTACTTTAAACTAAATTACTTGTATTTGCCTGTATTCTAATTACATGCAATGCTTTGGTCCAACATTAAAACGTCAAAGTAGAACTATTATGTACTTTCTCAGTCAGTGCTAAGTGCAGTCATCTTATGCAGCATCACTTTTCACATCAAAACAAAAGTAGAACTGTAATGTGGACTCTCATATTATTAACATTGACAAACATATTTACAATTAGCATTTTATAAAGTAGAACTGTAATGTGTACTTTCTCAGTCAGTGCTAAGTGCAGTCAGTGCTAAGTGCAGTCAGTGCTAAGTGCAGCATCATTTTCACATCAAAACAAAGGTAGAACTGTATGTGTACTTTCTCAGTCAGTGCTAAGTGCAGCATCACTTTTCACATCAAAACAAAGGTATAACTGTAATGTGGACTCTCAGGGTAAGATCTAAAAAAAAAAAAAAAAAAATCGACGGGTTGGTGACCACTGCTCTAGAGCTATGTGGCAGGGCCTCAGAACGATGACAGATTACAAAGGCACCTCCCTCAAACTGAACAATGACATCCAACTGGAGAATGCTATTCATCGACTACAGCTCAGCATTCAATACCATAGTCCCCTCCAAACTCATAGCCAAGCTCAGGGACCTGTGCTTGAACTATGACCTCTGCCAGTGGGTCTTGGACTTCCTGACGGGCAGACCCCAGGTGGTGAGAGCAGGCAACTGCACCTCCTCATCCATCACTCTCAACATAGGGGCCCCCCAGGGCTGTGTCCTGAGTCCCCTCCTCTACTCCCTGTACACACATGACTGTGTAGCACAGCGGAACAACAACACAATCATCAAATTTGCTGACGACACAGTAGTGGTGGGCCTGATCTCTGCAAACGACGAGAGGGCCTACCTGGAGGAGGTTAAGGTTCTAGTGGGATGGTGTCAAGAGAACAGCCTATCCCTGAATGTCAGCAAAACAAAGGAGATGATTGTGAACTTTAGGAGGTCGGGGGTCAGGGACTACAGCTCCCTCAGCATCGACGGGGCACCGGTTGAGAGAGTGAACAGTTTTAAGTACCTCGGAGTCCACATATCCGAGGACTTGACATGGACCACACACATTGACAGTGTTATCAAGAAGGCACGACAACGCCTCTACTTCCTACAAATCATGTTAAACCCAGATTCGGCTCAAACAAGGGACTAAACACGTTTAGCAATTATGCCACATCAATGTGGAACGCCCTACCCAAAGCTGTAAAGGAATGTGAATCACTAACCACTTTCAAAAACACTCTCAAAGAACACCTACGGGAGACTGCAATTCGAAACTGGCCCCTACAAATGTCCTAACCCAGTTGTACAGTAAATGACCAAGTATGGCTTTGTCAGTATTCCAATGTACAGTGTACAGTGTCCCCCACCCACCCCCTACCCAACCACTTTATCACTTTAGACACACTTTACACTTTATATTTATATTTATATTATTGGTAAGGAAATTGCACATCATTCTCATTCCTTATTGCACCTCACCACTACAAGGTGGCACCACAAGCTAAGCTATACCTCACCATTTTTGTACCAGCTGTACATACTGTATATATAGATACACTGAACAATTTTGTTGTTTACACTTGTTTACGTACTTGACTTCTTGACTTTCTATTTTATACTTATTATACTTGTTTTATACTATCTTGTTATTATCTAGCACACTCTCAGGAGCAACACAGAAATAAACATTTCATGCAAAGTATTCTGTATTCTGTATGACAACTAATAAAGAAACTTGAAACTTGCATTGGCATACCCTAGGTTGCATAATATCCTACAGTGTTCTTGTCACCAGAATGATTTAAGCATGGCTGAAAGCCAGAGCAGAGCGTCAGCCTCTGGCGAGGATTTGATAGCTAAGAGTGTGGAAGTGGTTTGGCTACAAGAGGTTAGACCTCCAACAAAGCACAACAAGTTTCAAAATATATGCAATAAAATGGTTAAGACTAAAGGTGGAAACACAACGAAATTGTTTCACCACTTAAAGCAAAAACACACACACGAGTACGAGGAGAGTCAGAAGTTTCAGTCAGAGTTTAGCAGCTGGGGATGTTTATATTTTGACTTATGTTCTCACTATTTCCACTAATAAATGTTGCTGCAATCACCAATAAAACATTGTACAGTGTATTTCTTTCTTTCTTTATTTTTATCATGAATGAATATTGTTACCACAAATTACCTACTACTGGGCCTCTGAAATGGTCCAGTCAACGGGATACCCTGATCCCGCCCTTATGGGTCGGTCTGGATGCAGTCACATAAATGTTTGTAACCCTACTCTATTCTAGTGTAGACCTGTTGCATTCTTCTGATAAATGAGAAACCTGCCTCTCTTGCCACTCAGCATCTGTTCCTTCTAATAGGCTACTGTAGCCTACATTACTCATTCAACATTGTTAAGTTTCAGTATATGACATTTATGTGACTAATGCCCCCGTGTGGTTCACACACACTTGTAGCAGACATACAGATGTTTTCCGAACAGAGAGGCGTTCCTTTTTGGGGGGGGGGGGGGGGGGGGGGGGGGGGGGGGTACTTGTCCTGGTACGTATTTCACCTATTCACAGGAAACCTGTTGAGCTTGACGGCTGCTCTCAGGCCAAGACAATGCTCTTTCCACTGAAATGGGGCTGTGGTGGATATCTTGTCATTACCTGATCCATAGCAGAGATAAGAATCCCCTCACAGTTTACCGACACTATCTACTGTATGTACACTGTCAGGAATCATTTGTGTACATGACAGCAGAGACCCTTGTGTTTGCCTTTACAGTGTGTGCCGATAATGAATGCCGACACATACCCTGACTCTACCCTTGGTAAATAGATGACCGCAAAATAATTTCACATCCCCTACATAAAGTTCCACATATTATTTGGTGCCTATGTACACTTTGATATTTTTAGTTATACATTCAATGATGGCATAAACTAGAGTTGCTGCCAGTGATTGTTTAATAAAACAATGGACATGATCTAAGGAAGTCTAGAGGAATGCCTGGCATCCTGGGATCAGAACAGAAGACTCTGGTTGTGCTACTAGTCGAGTCAGAGGAGAGGAGGCCCTGCCTTAGGAAAGGAGGAGCTTCAAGACCGGCCCTGTATATGAACCATCAGCAGAGTGGATTAATCCTGACGAGCACTCAAGAAATCCTTGGGTCTGTCGTCCCGGCTAAGACAAGCCATTCCACAGTATCTACTGACTAGCACACTAAAGGTAAGTGTAGTATTCTTTAGATTGGTGAATGAAAATGCACTACTTGTCTTTTTGCCTGTGCTTCCATTTATTCAGTAATGTAATGGCACATGTTCTTAAGGAAACGTTTACTGTTCTCAATGAAAAGTCATTAGCAACTGCTAAATATGTCAAAAATATGTTTATTTTCTGTGGCATGGCAGCTTTTAGTGGGACAGTGTGGTGAAAATGAAAAGAAAACATTAGTGATCCTGTCCTGCAGGCCGGCCAACTCCCTCCCGACAAAACGAAAAGCAAACATTCCACAGAGATTACCTTTAACCGCTCTTGTCTACACAATGTTTTATCACAAAGTTCAATATATCTCAGACTGGCGGACAGTGGAGGCTTTCAACGACAAGTCTGCACAGTGGTGCATATGTCAACATACACTCTACACAATAGTCAAGACTATTCTACCATGGTTCACAGCTGCAGGTTCAAAAACAAAGATTATGTAACATCCAGCACAATAAGGAAACTTCATTGTCTTCATTCATCCCTTGCTTTGTTAACTGCTGATGGTGTTATGACTACATGGGATCATGTATTTTCATGCCGGTGCACATACTAAGAACATTAGGACTGACTAAAGAATTTCACACTATGCCATTCAAGATTCAAGATTCAAGATTCAAGAGTTTTAATTGTCACGGCATACAGGTATACAATGAAATGCGGCTGGTCTTGCCCGCGACGATGTGCAATACAGTGGTACAACATATAATAGAATCCAATAAAATACAGTGGTACAACATATTAATAGAATCCAATAAAACAGTGCAATAAACAGGTACATGGTGTGCCATCTCGGTATCTGTACATTAGTATTTACAGAGCATATAGGACATGCTAGTTAGCTTTAGAGAGATAGGAGAGATAGGAGAGATAGGAAGATGTGTTTGATTGCTTTTCAACCTCTCTATAAGATCCTAGTTGTAAAGAGTTCAGGGGCTTATTGACCATAAAATGACCATAAAGCCATTCAATGTATCAGTACAGTACGTATCAGTCATTCACTCAGGGGGGGAGTGGTGGCCTAAAGGTCACACTCCTATGCAGACCTGTCTCTACACCTGTACATCGCAGCCTGCTAAACACCTCTGCCCAAGAGAGCGAAAAATCTGTAAAAATCTGTATCTGGACATGCGGCTATAACTTTGAATTGGGTGTATACAGAGTGTCATAAATAACCAGAAATTAAGCTTGTCTTAACATTTATGAGTTATGCAGTGATGTAGTTATCAGAGAAGTAAACAGACTATAGTGCTATGTCTTTTCTGCATAAGGAAACCATAACCTTTATGGCTGTGTTCATCTTCCTTTCCATGGACACAGTGAATAAACAAGGCTGCACAGAGGCCGTGAAACTTAATTATTTCACTGTTTTCGGTGTAAAACAGGGAGATGTGCTTTCTCCCACTTTGTTCGCCCTTTATGTTAATGACCTGGCACAAGAAATTAACTAAAGCCAATCTTGGTATTCCAATCGATAACATAATCCTAAGTATTTTATTGTACACTGATGATATTATTCTGTTTGCAGAAAATTAAGCAAATTTACAAAACATGTTGAATATTATGAGTTCTTGGTGCAGGAAATGGAGACTTGCGATTAACAGTGAAAAAACACAGATTATGCACTTCAGGAAAAAAACATGAACAGCAGAGTAACCATAAGTTTCAATTTGGACCAACGCCCCTGATTTACACATTCTTATAAATATCTTGGTTTTATCTTTAACACTAGCACAGCCATGGAGAAAATGTCACTGATTCCTGCCGGAACGGGTCAGATGACCCGACAGCTTATATGAGAAATATGAGAAAAATAAACAGTGTAAACTATATAATTACCTCTGAATATAAAAATATGAGGTTTACCACAGGTTTGAGTGACAAAAAAATATAATAATAACAATAATAATAACAATAATAATAATAACAATAACAATAACAATAACAATAACAATAACAATAACAATAACAATAACAATAACAATAATAATAATAATAATAATAATAATAATAATAATAATAATAATAATAATAATAATAATAATAATAATAATAATAATAATAATAATAATAATAATAATAATAATAATAATAATAATAATAATAATAATAATAATAATAATAATAATAATAATAATAATAATAATAATAATAATAATAATAATAATAAATAAAAATATTATAATTATTATTATTTTTTGGATGGAAGAGCCACACATTGACGGGCAAAGAGCCACATGCGGCTTGCGAGCCACGGGTTGGCCACCCCTGCGCTAGATGCTCGCAAAGTGCTGTGACTTTCCACATATATATTCCATATATATATATGTGAAATAACATTCTAATTACATTTTCCTGAATAAAACGGGTACTTTTAGGAAAAGTCATTGAGTGACAGAGCTGGAGCTCGACCGAGTGACGAGGATACATTTATTGAAAATGCCTGGCTGTGCTAGTGTTAATGAGTACAGTACATGAGCTTCATAGAAGGAAGGAAAATACTGTCTGAGTCAGCAGGAAGGGCGCTAGGGGGTGTGTTGAGTAAAATGAAAGTGTGCACTGACCTTGGGTTTTCAACATTTACACAACTATTTGATTCAATGGTTGGTTCCGTTTTATTTTATGCTGCTGGAGTATGGGGTTTTGATGATGCACCTGAATGTAATGCTATCCAGAACCGTGCCGAGAGATACTTCTTGGGAGTCCATAAATATACAGCAAAAGGGGCTATAGAAGGGGCCATGAGTTGGGACTCATGCTTCATGGTCAAACAAAAAGGTGAAATGGTTATGGAACCGCCTGGTCCAGCTGCCAAATGACAGGGTGAAAAAAAAGATATGGGACAGAGCACATGGTCATCCCTGAGATGACCCCAAGAGATGTCCATGATTTTTTTCTTCTGCTGACTTAAGTATGATTTTTATGAACAATCTGCAGTGTAAGGTTCACAAATTAAAACAAAATTATCAACAATCCATCAGGATAAGTGGAAGGTGGAGATATGGAAAAAACCTAAACTTGATGAGATGAGTATTTTACTGAACCTTATGTAATGTTAAACTTAAAGAGAAGACGGAGGTCTCTGTAATAATAATAGAGCAAAGGTACTGTAGCACCAGTTAGTTTACTTTCTCTTTGGGCAGAGATATTTGACAGTGGAACATCGTCCAACTCTCGGTGTAAGAATACCTAGGGTAAAGCACGCTTGTGACTAGAGCGCTAAAACTCTAAACTTGTGATGTCATTAAGAATAAAGTGTTGATAAAACTGATTTTATGGACCCACAGAACGTTTGTTTTCTTTTTTATATCCAAATGAGCTTCTATTGTAGGTTCTCAGTTCTGAAACAGAAAACGTACAGTACCTACAGTATGAACTCAGAACATTCCCCTGGAGCCTGGGTGCTCTCAGTGTCACCTATAATATGTTCCCCAATGCATTGTCTATGGAGCAGCTTCAGACTTTATACTTGATGACATCACAAGTTTTGAGTTTTATAGCTCTATAGTTTTTGGATTTGGGAGAGAGTTGTTTGTTCTCACTAATATTTTGACCAGAGGAATAACATGTATGAATTCTGAAATTGGGTGTAGTTCCCCTTTAATGTTTCTGTTGCACCTAAGGGTATTGTATCTCTGACACACCTTTCTGAGGCATGGTTGCATCATCTGTTAGACATTTTGTCCATCATCAAGACTGTGGGAGTTTTTACCTCCTTTCCAAAAGATAGTTGCATTTCCAATGAAGCAATGCTGTGATAAGTGTGTGCCAAATGTCAAAGTACTCTTTATTTGAAGGGAGTATTTTTCTTATGAAATCAACTTTCTTTAATGAATATAACTTGTTTCGTCAACATAAATAATCCAATAAGGGCACGGTTGGTACGAAAGTGATGGTGACGTCTTGATGGAGCGCCGAGTGCCAAGCGGATGCAGATAGGCTAATATGTTTTATTAACATTTTTATGACGAGTCATATACTATAATACTATAATATTAGTGTAGCCTAATTGGTTTAAACAGAATGAATAGACGCATACAAAATATATATATATAACATTTATTAAAAATGTAAAATTCGAATGTTGATTTATAATTCGAATGTCAACATTATGAACGAAGCTTCAAACTATTTGGTACAGCCCTAGTTACAGCATTGTCTTTTCTTTTCATTCCGTTTCTTGATACCAATTTCTAGATGTCCTAATGGAATAAATTATCTTTCTTGGCATTAATCCTATGGCACTAATCCTATGAGAGACAGACCCAGGATCTTTGATTGATTGAAACCTTTATTTATTCTTGAAATGAACATTGAGGTTTTACCCTAATTTGCAACATTGTTGAGATTACAGTTAAAGAGATTACAAGTTTAAACAATTATAATAACAGGTATATATAAAAGGGAAAACACATTTGCATAAATATAACATAACTATATAAATTATAAATGAAAGAGAGATTAAATTAAAACAGTTACATACTGAGGTAGGGAGATTTGTGATCATGTTTTTATATTGTCCATATAGTGGAGTATTGACTTTTAGTGTGAGTAGATCATTCAACTCACACTAAAATCTTAGAAATAGTGACAGTATAAACACCAGAATGATGTAGCTCTATGATAAAACCGGTTCTGGTCAGTTTGATAGTCAATGTATTTTACTTTAGAATATGCTTTAGTGAATGGTCAATATCTTTAATCATAATCTAACATGGACAAAGCAGTCAGCAATGATGTCAAGTTGCACTTTAGGATACACTCACACACAGTGCAATACATTTGAAGTGAATGGTCAATATCGTCAATCATAATCAAACATTTACAAAGCACTCTGCAATCATGTCAAGTCGGGTGCTATCGTACATGGAGCTCTGTAAAACTGCTGTTGGGGTATTTGCATTTCTGTACCAGCATACAGCCTGTCATCCCTGAGATAATTCTGTCTCTTAGTCTGGCGGTCAGCACGAATAGGTCATCAGTTCAAGCTAGAGCATTGGTTCTCAGGGTGAGGAGGAGATTTAGAACAGTTTGAATTCACTATTATTTAATTATAGTGTATAGAAGAGTAGAGTCTTATATAGTAGATGTTTAGCCCAATGAGAGCATGTATAAAATTATGGTCGTTAGACCCCCCTAGGCATGGTTTATTGTTCACAAATCACGACTGCAAGTGGTGTAAAGCTTTTATACAACTGCCACATTCATCCAACCTTATTTCTATACAATAAACACACATTAATCGAAGATTTATTGAAAAAACCATCCGCCAGAAAAAGTAGTTCCCACAACTACAAAAAAGACAATTTGCCTCCATGTGGAAGCAGATCGGAAGTGCATCCAACCAACTAACACATCCAACTGTGTATTATTGGAATGATTGAGAGAAGTTGCCTCATGTGGAAGCAGCTTGAAGTGCATCCAACCAACTAACACATCCAACTGTGTATTATTGGAATGATTGATTGAAAATTTTATTACCAGCTGCAGAATGGGTACAATACAGTACGGCTCAATACACACAATTGTTAAGGGAATGCAGACCTACTTTCCATAGAACTTCATTCTTAGATGCTTCTATAGAAAGTAGGTAAAACAAATTAAAAAGTTTTCTTTGCCCTATGGGAAAAAAACGTTTTCTTCGCCTTATTTTTTTATTTATTTTTTTAAACCTACTGTAGAGGGCCTAAACTTAACCAGTTGGAAACCAAGCGTACAGTAATAAAATTAGCAATCAATCAATCAATCAACTCAATAGGCCATGCTCACTTAGAACAGCGCAGCACCCAGCTCTCTCTGTCTGACTATCCCCCGCGTTGCAGACAGGAGTGTGTGTGTGTGTGTGTGGGGGGGGGGGGGGGGGGGGGGGTGGCGGTGGGTGGAGACTAGAGCTAGCGCTGACAGTCAGAGAGAAGGAAAAAGAAATTGAAAAAAAAAAAAAATGCAAATTAATCAATCAATCAAATCGCGATTTTTCTTTTGTTCTAGAATGACTCAAGACCCATCAATTACATCATCCAACATTGTTTAAAGGACTAACACATTCGCAGTGACAGAATCGCTTCATATTTAGTCGTTATGGCGCTATCAACATATCCATTTGTTGTCCGCGATCTTGTTTTCTCCCGGAGTGAGCCGGCGGAGTGATATGTGATTCGGTTGTGGGCGGGTCCTGAGCCCAGGACCGTGGATTGTTGCCAATAAAGACGTGTAAATGGACTGTTTCAGCCAATCAGAATCGAGAAATTTGCATGCCGTTGTATAACAATGACTATTCAACTTTTCATTTCTCCACTGCTATTTTTAAAGGGGCACTTCACCAAAAACAATGCTGATTTGTTTTGCACATAATCTCACATACTGGACTAGAAGCATACACTGGATGCTTTCTGCTGAGATACTGAAGCATTGGCAAAGTGCTATTGTGGTTGGCTAGTTTACAATAGACACACTATAGAGTTTTCCTTTTCTTTCAGCTTAAAATAATCACAAACTTTTGACAATTTCTGGCATTTTCTAGGGCCTGTCTCTCTTTGCTCATCGCTAATTTATTTTCTCATCTTCCATTTTGCAATCCATGCCTGAAATATCTTCACGTTCACATTCCACAGCGGAAGTTAGATCGGGCCTCGAGACAAAATAAAGTTACTCAAGGAATTGTTTCAGCTCTGCACAGTAGTTCAACCTGAAAGATGCAGGAGCCACACATGTCTTCTCTCTCTCAAAGAGCACACAAACACAACAATACAATATTTAACAAATACACACACCAACTATTACCACTAACTATAATTACCAGTATCCAAACACACTCATACAACATACACATCATCCGCTGTCAGATCATCCGCTGTTGTACAACCGCTAACTTGTATTTATTTTACCCCCTGCCTCTTATCCCTCAAAAGGCTGAATTAATTTAACTTATTTTTTAAACACACTCTGATTGGTTATTTGTTGGGCATAATTAAAAAAAAGTCCAATTTTATAAATTATTTTTAAATGTGCCAAACTCCACATTGGATTTCTTTTTCAGCCTATAGTCTTTTTTCATGAAAAGTGGGACCAACGGTATGTCACCAAACTGGGGTGGGAGGTCTATATCCTTGTTTGGCAGTGACCAGTGACTGGATGAGTGGTCTCAGTATATCCTGCTTCTGTGCCGGTCAAATTTAACATTACACAACATGTCGGTGTGGAAGTTCCTCACCATTAGAGAAAAGACACAAAGCTCACAATCTGTAAGGCAGAGCTATGATAAAACATGGTTAGTGATAAGTCAGTCTCTCTCCCCCTGCCACTCCTGTGTCTATCAGGTGCTTCTCTCCATGTTTTTGAGTTGCAAACAACATTAGCTCATTAGCTAACTATCTACCGAAACTAGTTGCAAAGGCAGTTAGTTCTTTAGATTGCAAGGTTAAATAGACCTACCATTGTGGCTCAACCAAATCTGAACCTTCCTGAACTTGAACTTCATGGGTTTGTGATGGATTATTTGTTAGTGGGTATTTCAAAGTACCTCATATTTGGTCCCATTTTGAAGCTAACAACTAGGGCTTTCCAATGATATAAAATATGTGTATGATTATCATCATTATTATTGTTATTATTCTTCATATGTAGTTGAACTTGAACTTGTTGAACTTGAAGATAAAAATGAATTTTCAACCCCTTTACTCACATTGGATAAGAAAAATTATAGTGTATGTAGACAATCTTCTCGGCAATATAGAACAGCTGACAGATTAGAAATATCATCTATTGTTCAAAAGTTATGAATGAATGAATGAAACTAAATATAGAAAATAATTTTGGACTTCCAGAGAATTTTGTTGTTGTTATTGCTATTTATATTTATATATATATATTTATATAATAATGTAATGTGTGTGTACATTTTTTTATTCAAACTTACCCCTTTCTCTTCCTCGAGCCTTCCTCTGCCTCTCTGCCTCTCTTACAAGCCTCATTTCTCGGGTTGGGAAAGGTAGGGGCGAAGGCTGGTTCTTGGGCTAGCTGAGCGTGGAACAAATTACCTGCCGTCGTCAGGGGCGCCTGCTCTCTCGAAGCTTTTAAATCCCTGCTTAAGACCCATCTTTTCTCTCTCTCCTTCAACCTACCCTGATCTCAGTCGGGGACTGACCCTTAGATTAATCTCTCTAGTTTAGTTAGGATGTCTATTTGCTCCCTTGTCTGCTTGCCTGCAGACATAGGAGAACCTTTTAACCTCTGTCTCTGTCTTCACAATTTTCTTATATACTATGATTCTACTGTCACCATGTATGCATATGCTCACTACATGTATTTATTGCTCCATCTCCGCCCACTACAAACATGCCCCCCTCCTATTGCTAGGTTTTAGTGAGTTTTTCCTTACCTTTGCGCGGGGTATGTCTGGGAGTGTTGCATTTATTTATTTTGCATTTATTTAAAAAAATTTGGACCTTATGGTGTTCTTGTTTTGTTCTTGACTTATTGTGATGTTTCTTCTTGACTTGTTTAAAGAAGAAGTGTACGGCCCATGGGGACATTAACGTGTGTTGTCGGGCCTTACAAATAAATTTGATTTGATTTGATTGGATTTAGCTTCGAGCCAGGTACGAGCAGGCCGCAGCTAGCTCGGGGCTAGCTGGGCTAATCACTGCTTGCCGACTAGAAGCGTAATCTCTGGGCATGTGGGCTGCACGGACCCGGTCACACACATCTTCTGTTCTGGGCTGATGAAATATATTATATATAGAATATGACCCAGTAATGAATAAACAAATAACAGCAAATACAGTATTTGAGAAAAAGAATTTGGCTGAATAAGATACATTTACATTTAGTCATTTAGCTGACGCTTTTATCCAAAGCGACTTACAAGTTCTGTACGACAAGTCATCAGGAAGGGTACAACTCTATCAGCTGAGTAACAATGTTCATCAAAGTGTTGAGTGCTAGTTTCAAGTTTCTTTAATAGTTGTCATACAGAAGTACAGAATACTTTTATACAAAATGCTTCTTACTGTTACGCTCCAGAGACTGTGCAAGACAAGATAAGTATGAAATAAAATAACATGTAACATGTAAATTAGAAGTAAAAAAATGAGGTCACAGTGTTCAGTATAGACATATGTACAATGTTCGATGCAGAGTAGACGTAACTGAGTTACCATATAATATACAATACTGTGTAGTGTACTAATATACAATACTATATAGTGCAAGGCAGAAATAGGATGAGGTGCAATTTAGGTACAATTTACAGTAGGTGTACGAGTTGTAGTGCAAATCCTTTATTAATAAATATAAAGTGTGTTTGTGTGATCTAAAGTGTGGAGAGTGGGTGCTGCAGTGTGTTGTTTGTTTAAGTGAGTGTGTGCGTGTGGGTGTGTGTGCTGTGTGCATTTGATGGTTGTTGCATAGTGTTTATTGTTCGTTTAGCAGCCTGATGGCCTGGGGATAGAAGCTTCTTCTGAGTCTTTCTGTGCTCGCCTTAAGACTCCGGTATCGCTTGCCTGACCGTAGCAGTTCAAAGAGGCAGTTGTTCGGGTGGCTCGAGTCCTTAATAATTCTCTTAGCCTTCCCCTTGCACCGCTTGTTGTAAATGTTCTGGAGCGTGGGAAGCCCCCCTCCAATTGTGCGTTCGGCTGAACGTGTCACTCTTTGTAGTCTGCTACGGTCTTGTGCAGTGCTATTCCCAAACCAGGAGGTGATGTTGCCAGTCAGGATGCTCTCTATTGTACATGAGTAGAAGTTCCTAAGGATCTTCTGACTGACTTGGAACTTCCTTAGGCGCCTGAGGAAGTAGAGGCGTTGTCGTGCCTTCTTCACAACACTGTCATTGTGTGTGGTCCATGTCAAATCCTCGGATATGTGGGCTCCGAGGTACTTGAAACTGTTCACTCTCTCAACCGGTGCCCCGTCGATGCTGAGGGGGCTGTAGTCCTTGACCCCCGACCTCCTGAAGTCCACAATCATCTCTTTTGTTTTGCTGACGTTCAGGGAGAGGCAGTTCTCCTGACACCACTGTGACAGGTTCTCTACCTTTTCCAGGTAGGCCCTTTCGTCGTTGGCAGAGATCAGGCCCACCACTACTGTGTCATCAGCAAATTTGATGATGGTGTTGTTGTTCCGCTGTGCTACGCAGTCATGTGTGTACAGGGAGTAGAGGAGGGGGCTCAGAACACAGCCCTGGGGGGCCCCTATGTTGAGCGTGATGGATGAGGAGGTGCAGTTGCCTGCTCTTACCACCTGGGGTCTGCCCGTCAGGAAGTCCAAGACCCACTGGCAGAGGTCATAGTTCAAGCCCAGGTCCCTGAGCTTGGCTATGAGTTTGGAGGGGACTATGGTATTGAATGCTGAGCTGTAGTCGATGAACAGCATTCTCACATAGTTCCCCTGCCTCTTGTCCAGGTGTGATGCTGCTGTGTGCAGCACATGGGCTATGGCGTCCTCCGTGGACCTGTTGGGGCGATATGCAAATTGCAGAGGGTCCAGGTTGATGGGGAGGGAGGAACAGATGTAGCCCTTCACTAGCTTCTCAAAGCACTTCATGGCTATGGAGGTGAGGGCTACAGGGCGGTAGTCGTTGAGGCAAGCGGGCGTAGATTTTTTGGGTACAGGGATGATGGTGGACTTCTTCAGACAGGTGGGGATGACAGCCTGTTCCAAGGACAGGTTGAAGATGTCAGTGAATACCGGGGCCAGTTGGTCGGCACAGACTTTTAGGACGCGGCCGGGGATGCCGTCCGGTCCTGCTGCCTTCCTGATATTCACTTTTTTAAAGATCCGTCTCACCTCATGCTCTGTTACCCTGAACACTGAGTCTCCATCAGCAGACCCCCCCCCCCCATTGCCGTGGTTTGTAGGCTGGTGTTTTTATTCACAGCCTCAAACCTCGCATAGAAGGAATTGAGATCATTTGCTAAGGAGATGTCATTATTCAGTTTGAGGGAGGTGCCTTTGTAATCTGTCATTGTTCTGAGGCCCTGCCACATGCCTCTAGAGTCAGCCTGTTCGAACTGAAGTTCAACTTTATCCCTGTAACGCCGTTTTGCCTCTTTTACTGCTCTCCTGACGTTGTATCTTGCCATCTTGTGTTCTTCCATGTTGCCTGTCTCCAGCCCGGTGTTGTATGCTGATGTGCGCACTTTCAGAGCCTCACGGACGGATTTGTCTACCCAGGGCTTTTGATTTGGGTAGATTTTAATTGTGGTGGAGGGGATTGTTTCTTCTACCAGAGTACAGACATAGTCAAGCACCGTTTCAGTGTATTCGTTAATATTGGCTGTGTTATCACGGAATACACTCCAGTCTGTGCATTCAAGTGCAGCTTGGAGTGACTCCTCTGACGTCACGGCCCAACGCTTAACCTCTCGCGAGACCACCGGCGTTTGCTTGAGACTTTTTTTATACTTTGGCAAAAGGAATATTGCGGCGTGATCGGACTTACCGAATGGACTAAGAGCCTGTGACTTATACCCATTCTTAAATTGCGAGTATACATGGTCTAATATGTTCTCGCCTCTGGTGGGACAGGTCACATGCTGATAGAAATTCGGCAACACCTTTTTAAGACGCGCGCTGTTGAAATCACCCATCACTACAGTGTAGGTTAGTTTATTAGGACAAGTGCATGACGGTAAGGTTAGTTAGGGTTAGATTTCATTTTTTTACGAGATACGTAAATGAACCCTCGTGGGTGCGGGGAGACTCACACTTTTGCTGGCTGTATTCTAGAGTCGCCACGCTTGATTGATTGATTGATTGAACACTTTAATTAACAGATTGCAGAATGGGTACAGTACAGTACAGCTCAATACACACAATTGTTAAGGGGATGCAGACCAGAGAAAGACTTTCGTCTTGTTTACAGGGTCACCACCACAGCTCATTGGGAGGGGGGGGGGGATAGGGTCAAGAGTTTTAATTGTCACGGCATACAAGTATACCTCTACCATCTGTTCTCTCCCCTCCAGGTAGGATTGCATCCAGCTCACTGATAAACTATCAAAACCAATTGCTTTTAGCTTGTCAATCAGAATGGAGTGATTGACAGTGTCGAAAGCCTTTTGGAGGTCCAGCATGACCATGCCGCAGTATTTGCCCGCGTCCACCTCTTATTTGATGTGGTCGTTCAAATAGAGAAGGCATGTGTCAGTGGAGTGGGATGTTCTGAAGCCAGATTGGAATTCGTAGATTCGATAATTTTTTTCGTGAGGTACTTTTAGACCTGTTCGTAGACTATTTTTTCCATGACTTTCGAGATGGAGGTAAGAATAGAAACAGGGCGGTAGTTGCCTGGGTCGAATTTGCTGCCTTTTTTGTGCAGGGGGGTCACTCTCACAATTTTGAAGTCTTTGGGGACGTGTCGCTGTTTTATGGAGAGGTTTATTATGTGTGTGATGACTGGGGTGATGGCGGCTGCTGAGTCTCTGAGGAATTTGGAGGGGATATTGTCATGGCCAGTGGCCTTGTTAGGTTGGAGGGCGCTCAGCTTTTTGAGTACCTCATCTGTTGTTACCATTTCAAGTTTGAAGTTGTCTTTGCGGACCCCTAAGTTTTTGTAGTATGCTAGGATGTGTTCTACCCCAAAATGCCCTGAGTGGGAGGGTAGTTTATTAACCAGTGTTCTGGCTATGTTAGTGAATAATATGTTTAAGTATTTGGCCACATCCAGCTTGTGTAAACCTGGTTTATAGTTTTTTGCTGCAGCCTAGTTGGTTGTTGAGTAATTTCCAAAGTTCACAGGGTTTGTTTTTGTTTTCCTCAGTGTTGTCATTGATGAATTTTTTTTTCACGGATTTGATCATGGTGTTTACATTGTTTCTTAGGCTGTTTCTTTGTATTTTGAGTTCACCATTTTCTTCGGTTCAAATAACAAACTCAGCAAGACCGACGGCTTCTCAGTTACAGTGGGTGACAATATTGTCACAAGGAAAGATGAAATTACCTACCTGGGTTCCATCCTAGAGGCTAATCTCTCCTGTGACAAAATGGCATCCAATGTAATAAAAAAAGTCAACCAACGAACTCGATTCTTGTACCGGATCTCCTCTCTGGTAAACAAGAACACCCTGAAGACTCTGGCAGGAGCACTCATTCAGGGGTACTACGACTATGCTTGCACCTCATGGTACCAAAGCACCTCAAAGGCGCTAAAAACAAAATTACAAACATCTCAAAACAAACTGGTCAGACTACTGCTTGACCTTACTCCTAGAACCCACCTCACCCCTGCCCACTTTGACAACCTAGGATGGCTTAGAGTAGACGACAGAGTACAACAACTTGCAATGGGCCTGGTCTACAAGATACACTACACGACCAAGGTACCCATGTACATGTCAAAATACTTCCCAAAGGTCAGTGAATACCACGATCACAACACCAGAGGGAGCTCCACAAATCATGTTAAACCCAGATTCGGCTCAAATAAGGGACTAAACACGTTTCGCAATTATGCCACATCAATGTGGAACGCCCTACCCAAAGCTGTAAAGGAATGTGGATCACTACCCACTTTCAAAACCTCTCTCAAGGGACACCTACGGGAGACTGCAATTCAACACTGGCCCCTGTAAATATCCTAACCCAACCCCCTCCAATGTACAGTCATTTACCTAGTATGGTTTTGTCAATAGTTCAATGTACAATTGTGTTTGTTTGTACAGTGTCTCCTCCCCCCCCCCCTCAATGTACAGTGTTACTGGTTTATACAGTGTGCCCCCCGGCCCCCCCCCCCCCCCCCCCCAACCACCTCCAATGTAAATTACCCAGTATGGTTGTCAATATCCCAATGTACCCAACCCCCCCCACCCAACCTCCTCCAATGTACAGTTTCTACGTCAAATGTATATACTCCCTTTTCTTGACTCCTTCTGTATCACAAACAGTACTGTATTTGCAAATCTGGTATGTCATAAATGTATAGATGTAGCAGTACTGACTATCTGTATGTCATGTATGTCATATATGTCTATATGAATTGAAAATGGGGGACCCTGATGGAAACAAGACAAACGTCTTTCTCAGGTCTGCATCCCCTTAACAATTGTATGTATTGAGCCGTACTGTATTGTACCCATTCTGCAATCTGTTAAATAAAGTTTTCATTCATTCATTCATTCATCCATGTGGGCTTGGAGAACACTGTTTTAGCTTTTGGCAAGCTTTGTCTGACTTTTATGAAGTTCAGAGCATTTCTCTGTCTCTGGTTTTCATAGAGGTCAGTATTTCAGAGTGCATCCATGGTTCAGCACGATTTTTAACGCTGGTGGTTCTTAGGGGGGCCATGTTGTTAAAGGGGAACTATCTTATAAATGGCCGTTTCCAGTGTTTAGCATTGTTTAGCAATGTGGGGTTGTACCAACATTGTCTATGTCTCAAATTCTAATTTTTGCGCATTCCTCCAGTTCAGATGTGACAAGGTCTTCCCCAGTGAACTAAGCCATTCTGAATTTAGCGTACCTGTGACGTGTAAGGATTCTGATCTGCATACATCAGCTCTGTCTGTGGTTGTAGCCACTGCCCACAATCAACAATTCGCTCAACAACAAAGCGAGTGGAAATAATGTGAAATTATTATCCCTGTCCCTGACACTTCCTCAAAAAGAGAGAAAAAGAGAGAGAGAAAGAACGAGAGAGAGAGAGAGAGAGAGAGAGAGAGAGAGAGGGAGAGACAGACAGATAGAGAGAGGGAGAGAGAGGCTCTAATACGGTGCGATTAGTCTCGGAGCATTTACACACTCCTCTCTCTCTTTGATTGATTGATTGATTGAATTTATTGATTGAAAACTTTATTAACAGATTGCAGAATGGGTACAATACAGTACAGCTCAATACACACAATTGTTAAGGGGATGCAGACCAGAGAAAGACTTTCGTCTTGTTTACAGGGTCCCCCATTTTCAATTCATCAGGACATCTCTATCCCTCTCATCTCTATCTCTCTATCTCTCTCTCTCGCTTGCTCGTTCTCTCTCTGGCTCTCTCTCGTATCAGCACTCGCGTCATGTCAACCTGTTGCAAAATATCATAGCGCACACTCCCACGCGTATTCCGATCCGTGCAATAATATTCATGGGGTATATATTGTCATTTGAAACAAGTTACCGATGCAAGTTACCGATTATGCCCCCCCCCCCCCCCCCCCCCCGCAGGAAAATTAATTAGTCTCCCTCTCTATCTCTCTCTCTCCCCCCAAAGTTATCTGCCAGTGCAGACTGTGGGTGACTGTCACTCAAAGCGCATTGTGAGTATGGGCGGAGCCTGCAGCCAAAAACAGCTTGGAATCTGGAAGTGCAGAAAATTTTGCTCTAGAGTACTTGATTAGAAATACAAAAGAACTGGAGGCGTGGCGGCAATTTTATTGACAGGAGTGACGATGCCGTCTACTACAGAAGAGTTAAATGAAATGTCTCTAAGAGCTATTAATGTCATTTTCACCTTGATATTAGTCCAGTAAACAGTGCGTGCAGCATGCCAGAATGGTTCTAGCATATCACACTAGGCTGTCAATTGAAATCATTGGGGTGGGAATAATCTTTTGAACTGGCCAGGTTTGAGGCACCACAGATGCCATTAAACTGGTTACACAATAAGTATTGGCTGTTATGTTTATGTATATCGAAGATGAATGAAACATCCCAATGTTTTGATGCCTGGAGCACTTCCTCTTATCCAAAGCAACTTACAAACAAGTCAGCAGCCATTCTCTGAGTAGTGTTGATCAATAAAAATGATGATTGATATGAGCATATCACTGTAAGGCCCACTGTCGTGTCAGAAGATGCAACAATATCTTCTATTGGAGCGCTGCACGTGGTGTTGTTGGTTTTTGAAGCAATAGTGGGTGTCTGCGCCTTTGTTTTCACAATATCCGTCTCCGCCATGTCCACACTGCCACACAACCCCGGATTTTGCATATGAAGATGGGGTCGGCAGCGTCTTCCAAAGTCTCTGTCTTTGGAGCTCAAAAACACCAGTGGCCACTAGGTGCAAGCATAGCAAATCTTCTGCGCTTTATAACGAAAACATATTAGTCTAAACGCAGCCTAATTGTGGTATTGTTCGTCTAGCAGTGCCGCACTTGTGTGCTTCATAGACATATTAGCATAGTAGGTAGTAGTATAGGCGCATAGTATACAGTATGTTGTGAGAGAGGAGTTGATGGTTGCAGTCAGGAATGGGAGGATGTCTGGTGCGATGGTCTGGAGGAGTGGGGAAGGTATCGTGTCCAGCTGGGACAGTTCGATGTCACCAGTGTCAGAACTTAGGCATCTGTAATGAATGAATGAATGATCATTACATTTATATAGCGCTTTTCTAGACACTCAAAGCCCTCCCCACAATGTAGGGTGGAAATTGCCTCCTTCACCACCACTGGTAGCACCAAACATTGGGCTATGCAGGCTCAATGGCTGCCATACACTGGCACCAGGCACACATCACACTACACAATGGCTGAACGGCTCAGGAGACAGGGATTGATATCAGCCAATGAAGGGAGAGGGATGATTAGGTGGTCTTGATGTCAGAAACCTGATTGGGAATTTGGCCAGGAACGTCGGGGAACCCCCTAATCTTTGCAATAGGCGTCCTGCATGGGTTCTTTAATGACTGAATTCAGTCAGGATCTCGGTTTAGCGTCTCATCCGAAGGACTGCACTCGCAGCTGTACGGTGTCCCTATCACCGTAACAGGGGCATTGTTACTGACGAGTAATGGGAGAGAAAGATGACAATGTGAAAGATGCGGCTCCTGTTTCAGCACTTGGAGTGGGTTGGGGTTGGCTGAAGCAGCTGCAGATGTTCTCAAAGACTGTGGTAAAGAGAGTGGATGGAGGAGGGGAAGTGAGGAGGGAGGACATGGTGGCGTGCAGTTTGTGGAGGTTCTTAGCCGAGGTCTCAATATTATGTTGAAAGAAAGAGGCTTTGGCAGTGGTAATGTTTTTGGAGAATGCTGACAAGAGGTCATGATAAGAGGTGATGTCACCAGTGAGGCGGGACCTTTTGCACTTCCTCTCTGCAGCTCTCAGGCTGTTTTTCCTCTCTAACTGCATCCGTCAGCCACGGTCTGGGTGTGGAACGGGGGGACAGAGCTTGTCGAAGGAGGTTCAGAGGACTTAAAGGAGGGTGGAGGTTGCACTTGGCCATCTTCCCCTGTAGTTCCCAGTCTTAGAAAAAGCATGTGTCATTAAAATCATAATGCTAGAGTTACAGTATATGGTCAAATTATGTCTAGACATGCAGCTGACACATTTGCCTTTATGGTACGATAAGCTTACTCAAACAGCACAATACATTTGAATGAAAGATTTAAATATCTCGCATATTCAAAGGACTGGGTGATAATATCAAGTTAACAAATATAGGCTATTACTGGAACATAGCATGTTATAACTGCTGTGGGGATATTTGCATTCATGTGCTACATAGCCTACAGCCTGTTATTCCTACAGTGGACTGATAATTACCTTGGTCAGGTGGACTATAATGTCATGATTGAAAACAAGAGCACTTTCTGGTGTTGCCTGAGATGGTGAGCATGGTGGTACAGTAGCTACACATATTTGTGTGATCATGAGCTGTGTGTCAGGGGTGTGGTGCAATGGCCATACTGTATACCATAATTCTAGTTTGGCTGGAAGTCTGAATTTCAAGATTCACTGCATTAAAATTGTGTCATCAATCCAATGGTGATACATTTTGAAAATGTTGAAAAATGCTATTTGTTAGGGGGGGGGGGCAACAAAGACCCATCCCCCAGCTGTTTTCAGTTTCCCAAAATGTTGCCCTAGGATTTATTACATCATATTGATGCAGTAAATCCTGAAATTCTGATTTAAAGGTAGAATCTGTAATGTTATCAAACAGCGATCCCCAGGCAAAGTGCTCCTATTGGTATTGCATTTTTTGTTTTGGTTTCAAGATTCAAGATCACTTTATTTGTCCCTATATAGGGAAATGTATCATGCACATAATGTGGTCTGATGAGTGGGTTGGAGTTGAGTCGGGATAAGGGGAGGGGAGCCCCTTTTTTCCAGTGTCGAAGCTCTGTATCGGCGGCCTGAGGGCATTAGTTTGTAATGGGTGTGTGTGTGTTGTCCTCAACTATTTGAGAGGCCTTCTGTCTGTTTCTTGTGGATACTGCTGAGTGCCTCCTGGTCCTTCCCAATGATCTCGCTGCTGATCTTAACAACCCTGTTGAGAGGTTTCCGGTGGATGGCACGCATCACTCCAAACCATGATGTGATGTTGAAGGTCATTATTGATTCCACAAAGGACTTGTAGGAAGGATTGATGGTCGGACCTGTAGCTTCCTCATCTTCCTGAGGAAGAACAGTCGCTGTTGGCACTTAGAGTGAATATTCTCTGCGTTGGTCTTAAAGGTGAGCTTGTGGTCGATGGTAGTGCCAAGGTATTTATACTCGTCAACACGCTCTATTGTCTGGCCATTATCTCCAGAGCCGGGGGAGTTGTCGGGTCACGCCTGAAGTCCACCAGCAGTTTCTTCGTTTTGCTGGGGTTTTGCCTAGGTCCAGGAAGTTGTTCTCACACCACTCTGCAAACCTGTCCATTACTCCAATGATGCAGTCATTGAAGTTGGTGGTGTCAATGATAACTGTGTCATCAGAGTATTTGATGAAAAGCATCTCAGGGTCTGAGCTGTTACAGTCATCTGTATACAGGGTGAAGGACGCGTGTAGTCTTTTACCAACAAACTTGCAGTTCCGCGTTTGGGTTCTGCGATCTGATTGGCCACTGACATACTCTCGCTCTACGCCCAAACAGCGCGTTACGCTAGTTCTGCCTCTAACCTCTAACAGCCTGCAGCCTGCTAGCATTATTCAACGGTATTGGGTCTTTGGGTGAATACTTCATTGGCGGGGAAGAAGAACACTGATAGCGGTGTGTGGACCGTCCCGTGGCAACAACTACCACACTACCGGTAGAATAAGTGCCGAGAACCGTGGGAAGTGATGCAAACTGTCTTGTCGTGTTTTGAACATTTATGTTGTGTTGATAGAATCACGTTAATATAGAGAGATGAAAACGTTATTTCGATTGATATGAATTGGATAATGCTAGCAGGCTGCAGGCTGTTAGAGGTTAGAGGCAGAACTAGCGTAACGCGCTGTTTGGGCGTAGAGAGAGCGTACGTCAGTGGCCAATCAGATTGCGCAAACCGAACGCGGAAGTGCAAGTGTGTTGGTAAAAGACTAGACGCAAACAGGACTGGTGAGATGACAGATCCTTGTGGTGCCCCAGTAGATACAGTTCTGTTAGAGGTGTAGTTGCCGTTGAATCTAACGGTCTGGTGTCTATTTGTGAGGAAAGAGAGAATGAGCAGTATGAGGTGGGGGTTGACATTCATCTGGAGGAGTTTCTGTCCCATCAGATGAGGTTGCACGGTGTTAAATGCACTTGAATACCGAATACCATCCTGACACAGGACTTGGATTTCTCCAGCTGTGTGTAGGTGTGATGCAGCAGGGTTATCACTGCGTCATCCACCCTTTCCATTTCCCCTTTCCACCTCCCTTGGGTGAAACTCTAGGTTGGTGTTAGTCGCTGCTTTACACAGGAGATTGGTGGTCAGCTCATCCCTCTCCTGAGTGAAGGTGTGTGTATGAACCTGCAGTAGAAGCTGTTCAGGTTCTCCGCAAACTCCACACATTCCTGTTCATAAATGGGATGGATTTGGTGTTGAAATGTGAATTTGTCATCAAACCTGATTCCAAGATATTTATATTCTTCTGTGACCATTTCGATATTTGAATCATTTATAGTATAGATATGCAAGTTGCTATAGTCTATCTTTCTGGATTTTGAGAAAAAAATTATGGAGGGAGTTAAATGAAAGCTGCAGGTTCTCCATCATATAAATGGGCCTGACAATCTTTCAGTGGTGAAACTATATAATTGATTTAAATAGTAAAGAGGACAGGACCTAGAATTGAACCCTTTGTTATGTGTTAAAACTCTGATTTGGTACAGTATTTCCGAACTTCACACACTGACGTCTTTCAAACAAATAATCCTGTAACCAGTCACAAGCCTTCTACCATACCCATATTACACAATCTTTGCAAAAGCAATGAAAATCTATCAACTGTGTCAAATGCATTAGACAAATCCACAAAAAGGGCAGCACAGTGCTTATCATCTAGTGCAGACACAATGGGACAGATGGGACAACTTGCATGGGCTGGTCTAACCACAGCATCTTATCATTTAAGTAGGTGTACAGTACTTTCACTATAACACGCTTTTACAGCAAACTTCATATAGTGTATCAGTGTAAGACCTACTGTACTGTAATGCAGGCCTTTTGCTTTCATTGGGGACCCACCATTAGCCTATAGTGACGTTATCAAAGGCAGGAACATTATGTTTAAAGGAAGGCAATACTGCAAAAGAATATACATACAGTTGTGATTGGAGGATCAAGAGAAGAGGGTGATGTTTGAGATGGGTAAATTCTCTTACACACTGGTTGAGCATCGCAGTGAGTAACGCAAAGTTAAACAAATGTCCAGAGACCTTTCAAAGGGAGACAAACAAAGTCATTGTCACTTCCTGTAATATGTTACATGACTTACACAAGGTGCGGCATTCGCGGCCTTACTGCCAGGGGTGTAAAGTACTTGAGTAATTGTACTTCGTTACAATACTTAAGTACTGTTTTGGGGGATTTGTACTGATAAATAATACTGAATTAAGACAATAGACAATTCTAAATGACACAACACATAGGCCAGAGCAAGAGCTCCAAGCACATCTCTCCCCCTTCACTCTCTCTCTCACTCCACACACACAAATAAACCACGCTGGACACTGCTGCATCTGGCAAAGCTCCAGACCAGATCAAAAGGTTAGGCACAGCCATTTGCATCCACTTAAGTCCATTAGAACCTTTGGTGAGGGATCTCACCAGATTAGCTCAGATCAAATAATTCAACTCATTGTCACAAAATGCCACAAGTCACTAATATACGACTAGCCAAGGGATTATAAAACCCCGGTCAGATACTGGTCAAATACCACACTCTCCATCAATCACAGATCGTTATCGATAAAGACACACGCACATATGTGCACGTAATTGTGCGTACCACGCACTCATGCACACCTGACATACAGGCTGACCAATACACAAGACACACGACGTGCACTCAGGACCGAGACCACATACACACTGGACTATGGGGTCACTAATAAAGAGCACCCTGACAGGGAAGGAGGACTTCTTCTCTGCTTTGACTTCTACTGGACACTGCTTCACTGACTGGACGAGACTGCTGGACGGACTGACTGGACTCCACGGACGAGACTGCTGGACGGACTGACTGGACTCCATGGACGAGACTGCTGGACGGACGGGACACTGACTTGACTGCATTTTCCTTTCTACACGACCGGCCGGTTGTACCAACTTGATTTCAATTTTACCTTGCTTATTCACTTTTTATAATAAATACCCTCAAAAGTGTTTCATCTATTTTATCTTTAAATATCTTATTACAACTTTCACGTATCCGAGTCTAAAACGTGACAGTACTTTACTTGAGTATTATTAGGTTTGTATACTTGTACTTTTACTCAATCACATTTCAGAGAAAAAAACATACTTTTTACTCCTTACATTTAAAATGCAGACCTACAAAGTACAAATCTCGCAGGTCCAACTATTTTAATTAGTATATTTGTTTCTCTGGCTGAACTAACGTTAACGTTATTAATCCTGCCGTCGTTCTTTATTTAAAAACCGCCAATCAAATCCCCATCAATAGACAATTAACCCGCACATACCCATGCTAATTGATCCTTGTGCAAGACTAGAAAGCGGGGATCTTTGATTAAACACTTGCTATCAGAAGAATAGACAGTCAGAATTTTTTTTTAACTTTAACTTTTTAGTACTTAAGTACATTTAAAAGTAGAAACTTTTTTACTTTTACTCAAGTGTTTTTAGCCAGATACTCTGACTTTTACTTGAATAAGATTTTGAGATAGTACCCATACTTTCAATTAAGTATAATTTCTGGGTACTTTTTACCAGTGGCGAATCCTTATGGAAGCCAACGGAAGCCATGCCTCCCTAATATTAAAATATGAATTAATATCAAATATGAAATATGAAAAAAAAAAAAAAAAATATAGTTTACATTCTTTTTCATCTGTGCATCTGTGTTATAATTTTTTTAATTTTTTTTTAATGTCTCCCTCTTCTCCTTCTCACTCCCTCTAACACACTGTCAGACTCACTGTGCTCACTGATGCTAGTATAGGAGAGAGGCAGGGGGTAGGTCTCTTTCTCCAGGCTTCCAGCATTATAGAGTCCAAAATCCGATCCTAGCCAATCAGATTCGAGCTGACTGCCACACCCTAAAAGTTTAAAACGGGGCTGTGAGGAAAACACTCAGCATATTTTCCCCTCTGCACTCTGAACATTGTATTAACCCGTAACTGTTCCCACGGGCCGAATATTGCCCCGATCCTCGCGAGATTAAATCCACGGGGACCTCTCGGCGTGCCGAAGCTTTTCCTAAATCACTTCCATCATCGAAAACGAGGGGAAAAGGTCGGCTCGCGACCCTGAAAATGTCGCGTGATTTTAAAAACGCTGTATTAAGTGAGCCTTTTATGGGATCCACGCGAGCTTTCTATCGTGGAAACATCTGGGCGTCCCGCAACTTTTACTTATTCACATGTAGCCCCGAAAATGCTTAGAAAAGGAAAACAGAAAGCGTGGAATAAACTCGCCGAAACGGAAAAGTGTCCCACGGGCGCGCCGTGATTCCGATCCGCGTGAAAATATTCACGGCCATAGAGGAGACCGTGGGACACCGAATATGTGTCTCGAATTTGCTCCCACGCGGCGCGCAAAATCGTGCAAGGAAAAATCGGACCAAAAATGAACCAATGCTCCAGCAGTATTAATGACCCTGATGTAAACAAGACAAATGTCTTTCTCTGGTCTGCATCCCCTTATACAATTGTGTGTATTGAGCCGTACTGTATTGTACCCATTCTGCAATCTGTTAAATAAATAAAAATAAAGTTTGACTGGCCGCCGAGCCATACTGTAGTGTACATGGTGACTGCTTGACTAAAAAAAAAAAAAAAAAAAAAAAAAATATTAATAAAAATATTGAATAATTATTTTTTTTATAATTTTTTTTTGGCTTCCCCTGTTATTTTACCCACGCGACGCTACTGCTTTTTACACCCCTGCTTACTGCCTAGTCCCGCTCACTTAGGCAGGCACATGCACAGATAGGGCCCAAGGGGGGCTTGAGCCCCTGCCCTTTTACCCAGAGTAAAAAAGTACCCTTTTACGGACTGGTGTTAATTGTATTAAAGGGGAACTATCTTACTATTTCTTTCACTATTTGGGCAATTTTACACAATTCCTGTGAGTCTATGGAACACATCTGTAATCTTTTTTTTCAAAACAATTCATTGTTTTGTATTTCTAATCAAGTAGTCTAGACTCTAGAGCAGCATTTTTCCACTTCAAGATTCCAAGCTGTAATATATCAAGAAATATCTACAGCAAGAATTCTGGGTCTCAACGAATCCAAAATGTCAATGTGGGTAGAAGTGGTGGAGAGAATAAAAGCTAGCTTATAATGGTAGTGTCTGGTTAGGAGTGAGGGATAATGGAGGTATTATCCAAGGAGGGGTCCGGGAGGGGGGGGTTCGAGCTGGAGCATATGTGTGTAGGGTTTTAGAAAATAGGTATTAGGGGTATGTCCTATATAAACATTTATATAATTGTTAATTTCGCTGGATATACACTGTATACAGTTAAAATGTTATTATAGACTTTTTTTTGTCTTGTTTCTGTACTTGCATGTAATTTTAACCACCTTGACTGTTAGTTTCATTATGCATTATGTGTTGAGTACTGACTTTTAATCATTTTTGTTTTGCAATAATAAAAAAAAATATATAAAAAAAAAAAAAGATTCCAAGCTGTTTTTGGCTGGGCTCCGCCCATACTCGCAATGCGCTTTGAGTGACAGTCACCAACCTGCACTATAGCAAATAGTTTCAAGTTTCAAGTTTCTTTAATAGTTGTCATACAGAAGTACAGAATACTTTTATACAAAATGCTTCTTACTGTTACGCTCCAGAGACTGTGCAAGACAAGATAAGTATGAAATAAAATAACATAGTAAAATTAGAAGTAAAAAAAAATGAGGTCACAGTGTTCAGTTTAGACATATGTACAATGTTCGATGCAGAATAGACGTAACTGAGTTACCATATAATATACAATACTGTGCAGTGTACTAATATACCATACTATATAGTGCAAGGCAGAAATGGGATGAGGTGCAATTTAGGTACAATTTACAGTAGGTGTACGAGTTGTAGTGCAAATCCTTTATCAATAAATATAAAGTGTAAAGTGTGTTTGTGTGATCTAAAGTGTGGAGAGTGGGTGCTGCAGTGTGTTGTTTGTTTGAGTGAGTGTGTGCGTGTGGGTGTGTGTGCTGTGTGCATTTGATGGTTGTTGCATAGTGTTTATTGTTCGTTTAGCAGCCTGATGGCCTGGGGATAGAAGCTTCTTCTGAGTCTTTCTGTGCTCGCCTTAAGACTCCGGTATCGCTTGCCTGACCGCAGCAGTTCAAAGAGGCAGTTGTTCGGGTGGCTCGAGTCCTTAATAATTATCTTAGCCTTCCCCTTGCACCGCTTGTTGTAAATGTTCTGGAGGGTGGGAAGCCCCCCTCCAATTGTGCGTTCGGCTGAACGTGTCACTCTTTGTAGTCTGCTACGGTCTTGTGCAGTGCTATTCCCAAACCAGGAGGTGACGATGCCGGTCAGGATGCTCTCTATTGTACATGAGTAGAAGTTCCTAAGGATCTTCTGACTGACTTGGAACTTCCTTAGGCGCCTGAGGAAGTAGAGGCGTTGTCGTGCCTTCTTCACAACACTGTCAATGTGTGTGGTCCATGTCAAGTCCTCGGATATGTGGGCTCCGAGGTACTTGAAACTGTTCACTCTCTCAACCGGTGCCCCGTCGATGCTGAGGGGGCTGTAGTCCTTGACCCCCGACCTCCTGAAGTCCACAATCATCTCTTTTGTTTTGCTGACGTTCAGGGAGAGGAAGTTCTCCTGACACCACTGTGACAGGTTCTCTACCAATAGCTCCGCCCATACTACTCTATATACGTTACATCCAGGAACTTACATCCAAACAGCCTGTTTGAAAATACTAGAATCCAACATAGTCTGGTGAAAACGCACCTTATGTTATGGATGGATCATCACCGTTTGTCCTCTTCCTCTTCATAATAATATTCAATAGTTCGCTCTAGGCGATCGCCTAGTCATAAATCGATAAAGTGGACAGAAATGCAGGAACGTTTTGATTATATTTAAAAGGCTTTGACATTGTAAAACGAAATAAGTGGAGTTTCGAAGCTGTAAGCTGAATACAAGTCATAGGAACACCCACAATAGTGTTCTTCCCCCTTCCTACTATAAAAAAGAATAAAAAAATGCATTGCAAGGAGAACAGAGGTTATTTGTTGAGTTTATGTGTATACAAAACCGACAGAAATCTGATAGTGTATGCGCCAATAATAACGAGTTGAGTTCTAACAAAGAACGTATTACATGCTGGGTAGGCTGATAAGAGTGTATGAGCGTTCACGTGAGGGGGCAACAGGGGATACCTTTCCGAGGGGGAGGCGGATTCTGGCATGCAGTCCGAATTCGGCACAACACCTGTTTGACTATAGTATTTTTATGATTTACCAGAAGTGCTGAGTCCAATGTAGTCTGGTGAAAACGCACGTTATCATCCATAAGTGATTGTTTTGTCCTCTTCTAATAGTCTCCACAAGTCGCGATCGCCATAGCTCACAAACTTGGCCCATTGCTGGCGGATCACAACATCATCAGGAAATGAATGCAAGGACGTATTCGCTGCTTAGCAGTCAGGAACAGCACAACATATCTTGCCCGTTTTGCTCATAACATTTTTAAATGCTAACCCAATGCTAACTCACTGTTAAACTTCAATTCCACGCATTTGCTTGCATACTGCAATAAATAATGGTTGAGTATGGGCGCTGGCTACAACCATAGAGGGGGCGTTAGGTATACAGATGAGAATTATTACACGTCAGAGGTACTCGTAAATTCAGAATGGCTTAGTTCAGTGGGGGAGGATCTCGTGACATCTGAACTGGACGAATGTGCCAAAATGAGAATTAGAGACATAGACAGTGTTGGTACAACCCCATATTGCTAGAAAACAATGCAAACCCCTGGAAAAGGCCATTTATAAGATAGTTCCCCTTTAAATGTTTTTTCTTTTTTTATTGAAATGTATTTGTATTCATTTTTTTATTTAACCTTTATTTACCCGGGCAAGCAATTAAGAACAAATTATTATATACAAAAGCAGCCTGACCAAAAAGCAAAGGCCTTTTGAGGGAAGGGGGGGGGGGGAGACTGCAACAAAAACAAGGTTATGTACGCATACAAGTAAATAAAATACAAAATTACAGTAGCAATAGTATACGAGGAAAATTACAATAAATAAAGGAGAGAAGGAAAGAGAGAGAGGGCGAAAGGGAGAGTGAGAACCAGAGGGAGAGAGAAAGAAGAAAGGGGGAGGAGGGAGGGAGGTATAGGTGAGGGGGCTTAGGGGGACGAGAGAAGAGTCTGAGGGCTATGCGTGTGATTGGGAGGCAGTCAGCAGGTGCAACAGTCGGTTATGATCAGTTGCAGATTTTGTTTAAAAGCAGTGAGCGATGTGAGGGCAGTGAGTTTATTATGGGTGTTTTGGAAGGTGTTCCAGTCAGATGCAGCAGCAAATTAGAAGGCGTTGCGGCCAGAAACCGTGCAGGCTTTGGGGATGGTGAGTTTGATGAAGTTGCTGGACCTTAGGTTGTAATCAGAAGTGGAGATGTGCAGAAGGGAGGAGAGGCAGAGAGGTGTTTTACCAAGTATGGTTTTATAGATGACTTGAAGCCAGTGAAGAAGCCTTCTGGTGTGAAGAGATGTCCAGTCCACCAGGTTATAAAGGTCACAGTGGTGAGTGGTGCACTAGTGGCAAAACGGATGGAGTATGACACTGGGATACCATTCTATAGATGATGTCGCCATAGTCAAATATAGGGAGGATGGTCATCTTGACAAGAGTGTGTTTGGCCGAGCGGGTGAAAGAAGCTTTATTATGGTACAAGAAGCTCAGACGAGCTTTGAGCTTTCTATCAAATATAAAGAGGCAAATGTATTGTAGTATCCAAAAATACAAAAACACTATACATTTAAAAAGTACTCCACTCTCCAAGCCCATGTGGGCAGAGTCGGGGAGTGTCACCTCATTGTGAAAGAGATAGAGACCGTTAGGGCTGTTTGGTCTTGGGCTGGCTCAAGCCTGTGAGGATGTGGCCAAGCGGTGGGAAAATATATTCTGAGACAGGTTGTCATCACCCGGTGGTTGGTTTCTATTTTTCTAGTTTCTTTCGTTCCCCAGTGGGGAAAAATGGCTAAAACATAATTAAATAAGAACAAGAATACAAAACAATTAAACCTCTCCTACAAACAAAATATCACCCAACAACAACGAGGCTTTAGCACAACTGTGTCTCTGCTTCTCCTTCTACTTTTCCTTTCTCTCCCAGAGGAGCTTCTACCCAGGCTTTATCCTGGAAGCTCCTCCTACAAGGACAAACCAAAAGCACAACAATCAATTAAACAATACAGACATTATTTTACAGCTTAAAGAACTCTGTACCACATGGATACAGCACTACATACTGATCTACCCTTATAAAAACACTACACAGTGTTTAGGGCACTGTATAGGTATATTCCCTTCTTATTATGAACCCCCCCCCCCCCTCTCTACCACACTTGGTTCCTTCCAAATCTCCCCTCCAGAAAAGGCTTTGGCCTCTCCCAGTTCTGGTTGGGAAGCCAGGGATTCTACACAGAACGGTTGAGCAGAGCACAGACAAACAGGGTATTTGTTAACAATTTACATAAACATAACATATTTGCCTGGGTTTTTTACCAGTACCTACATACAAAATAAACAATGCCAAAGGCCTAAACTAAATGTTTGGTAGTATGACCACATGTGGGGACCAGGGCTAAACCAATTAAGACTGTCAGGCCACCATTATAGGGCATGGGATAACACAGCACACCTGCTCCCCTCTTTAAAAAGCCCTGCTCCAGTTTAGCTCTTGGACACGGTGGGTAATGACCTATCCAGGGCACCACAACGCCTGCTTCGTTTAGCCTGTCGGTGGTGTGAATAGTCTGTGTTGGTGGGGTGAGTGAACTTTTTTTTTTGCTTCAGCCTAGCCCCTTTCGTGACTGCGGTTTGCAAGCCTGGGGCTTTTGTGACTGCAGTCACTTGTTTATATGACGCCACCACTTCAGAAAATACCAACCAAGCGTGATCGGGGGGCTCGGAGTGTGTCAAAAATATATCAGATATGAATTTCAAAGATACCCAGCGTACAATATGGGTTTAACACAGCTTTACGATGGGGTCTGGAAGCTCGGAGTTGCTAATAAACAGTTTAAAACATTGTTGGGAAAAAAGAGTGGTACTCACACCGAACTCTGGCAAGATGGCGTCTTCTTCTTCTGCACCTTTTTTTGTCGCATGCCTGGTGCGTCCAGCAATCACTGCGCTCCCTATCCCCAAAAAAGTTGCAGAAGAAGAAGACGCCATCTTGCCAGAGTTCGGTGTGAGTACCACTCTTTTTTCCCAACAATGTTTTAAACTGTTTATTAGCAACTCCAAGCTTCCAGACCCCATCGTAAAGCTGTGTTAAACCCATATTGTACGCTGGGTATCTTTGAAATTCATATCTGATATATTTTTGACACACTCCGAGCCCACCGATCACGCTTGGTTGGTATTTTCTGAAGTGGTGGCGTCATATGAACAAGTGACTGCGGTCACAAAAGCCCCAGGATTGCAAACCGCAGTCACGAAAGGGGCTAGCTTCAGCCCCTGCCCACCAAAATGTCTGTGTACGGCCCTGGGAGTCCATTTGGAAGACAAATGGTGATGTCACAGTCTTGCATGATTTTGAATGGTGGTGTGAGATGAAAAAGATTTGTGCATGTGTACTCCTTTGTTTTGTGATATGAATCACCTTTAACTGCGTGGGAAGTACCTGAAACTGAAACAAATTATTGAATGTCAGCCATTCATTTCCATATCTTGAAGTAAAACAATGCAGTAATGCTAACAAGATATCTGTTATGAGGCGGCTGGGTGGCGTAGCGGAGATTGCGCTCGTCACCAATGCAAGAGGCTGCGGTCTCGACTCCCGGAGTCAGCATTGCCTGCGGCTTGGGCCAGTTGTCATACTATCTCAATTGGCAGAGGTAGCGGGTGAAAGGTCAATGGGTGGGGATTGGACGTTGTGGACAGTGACTCCTACAGGTCGGTTGGGTGACGCCTGTACAGCAGAGTCAGGAAGTATCGGGGGCAGCGTGAGCCTCTCACGCGTTACTCCTCGCCACTGAGAGACCGCGCTGTCTGGTGAAAAGATAGACAGGCTGCCTCCTCGTGTCCCGGAGGGGACACGTGATGCAAGGCTTCTATCCTCACTACAGTTGACCAGTGGGTGGCATAGTCTAGCAACGTTCAAGACAGGGGAGGGGAGAATTGAAGGGGAGAATTGGCGATACAAAATTGGGATGGAAGAAAAATAGAAAATAAGGAGAAAAAGTGGATTAAAAAAAAATATGTTATGATCAAATTTGTTTTATTCTTTACAAAATGCCCAATGACAGCTTATGTGACTACTAATCATACTAAATGGCAGAGCTTTCTCTAGTCTACAACTTATTTTCTTAACTTGGGTCTTTTCTATACTACTCTGAAAGCTGCATGCTTTACAATGCCAGAATCTCCCTCCTCCCTTTTCATGTAAGATTGATGACATGCACGCCCACTGCACTTGACTGTTGGCAATTTATCCAGCATACACCGTAATAAAATCAAATACACTCTCGGCACGGCACGGTGGTGTAGTGGTTAACACTGTCGCCTCACAGCAAGAAGGTCCAGGGTTCGATTCCCGCTTGGGGACCAGGTTTCCATGATGCCAGGTACCCAGGTGGGGTATCTCCCAGGCCTTTCTGTGTGGAGTTTGCATGTTCTCCCCGTGCTCGCAAGGGTTTCCCCCCCGATAAGATAAACCCAATGGAAAAACATGCACAACAACAGATCGCTAACGCTGTGGCATCCTTGACGAAGACGGACAGGAGCACTTGGATTGGTCCCCTGGCGCAGCTCACGTTGACGCCTGTCTGCTCCCGGCTGCCCTTGGGGGGGAAGGACGACGGGATGGGTTAATCGCAGAGACGAATCGCATCGGCGATTCTAAAGAGACAATGTGTGTGTTCCGGTGTGTGTGCTAAAAAAAAAAAAAAACTAACCGCTGTGTGTACCGCTAAAACATTGAGTGTCGTTGCATGCCGAATAAAGACCTCCGCAACAGGTCCTGCATTAGAAATTAGATTACCACTGGTCCAATAAAACGGCCTTCACTTAGGTGTTTGCATGCCTACTGGCCGGCTAGTTTTACAACATTGGCAAGACTGACATAACTTCAGGCTATTTTTGACACGGAACATACTATGCGTCTGTGTGAATGCAGTATTTTCCCCTATAAGAAGCAGTACAATTGAGAGCTGATGTCATACCTTTCCACAGGAAAGGCCATATTTTAAAAATAAGAAAAAAAAAGCATGCCAATAGTGAATGATGTGGCGTTTTCTGCTACTGTAAGACCTATATTCACAGATATTCTAGGTGTATTGATTACCTATAGGTGTATTGATTACCAATATGTATATGGGATCATGTTGTGTACTTCCCTGTTTTATGTGCCTTTTTGTGTTGAGCCTATGCTATGATGCATCTCTATAATTTTGCCCATATTGATCCGATTCCTCCAGTGACTATTTCATTTTGTGCCCCTTTAATCCAACTGAATGTACAGCATCCAATCACAGATGAAAGAGAAACTTGTTGACAAACATGTTGACAGACAGCTATGATGGAGAATGGGGTATTTGTGTGCTGCTTTAAAAAAAAACGTATTATCGTTTATAACTTATACTGTGATATGGATAGTCAACAAAAGAGAATTAAGGTCTGCTATAAGTGTTTTACATTCAGTCAAGTCAAGTGTTCCTTTATTAATCCCCTTGGGGAAATGCAGGTGTCATAACAGCATGGGGGGGGGGGGGGTATAGGCAGAAAATAAAATAGTAGCATAATGGCATAGTGTGTGTGTGTGTGAGAGGATCTCTTCTCACCATATCTTGAAAAGTAATGGCCGGATTGCCACAAGAGGAAGAAGGCCAATCATTTTGTAACCCCACGTAGGGCTGGGCGATATGGCCAAAAATGATATCACGATAACTATCATATCACTCAATATTGCTAATTATCGATATTGTTATAAGTATTACATTTTATTTTTATTTATTTTTTAACAGATGTATGTTTATTTTGCAGCAATTCTTTGTCGTTGCCGCCATCTTTAGTGTTACATCCCCTCACACTCCAGTTCTCAGGCTGCAGCTGGTTTGAAAGCGAAAGTACACAAGCTTCTCTGCTGGCTGTGGCTCCAGGGGAGTTGAATAGGTCTGGCTCTGCTAGTTTCTTTTCTATCTTTTGGCACTTTTCTGGTGGACAAACCACTGCACATGTGCACCATGACTTGTGACTGGAGACTAGCTCTGCTAGCACACATAGCCTACTGTGTACAGACGGTTTCAACCTGTATTTTAAATTAGAAAGCAAACAAAATAAATGGACAAGATAAAAATAAATCTCAATTTGGTCAGTATTGTCATTTGGACAAGCAAAGCCATTACTTTAAGTTGCAGGCAAGAAATACAAGTCTGTCCACTGTCCCTGTTGCAGGTCACAACAAAATAAAAAAATTATAATAATTATAAATTCTATTAATTAATTAATTAAAAAGAAATCCCGATATATATTTTATATTAAAATATATCGCGATAATTATCGTTATCATTTTATCGCCCAGCCCTCCTCTATAGTGACCCCATCGAGGAAAAATATTCAAATGAGCATATCTCCTGTTTGTCATACAAATCTGCTGTGAATGTTC
>NC_140168.1:48017948-48145448 GCF_963971535.1 Notolepis coatsorum
ATCAAATTTAATTTATTACCTTTTTTCAACTGCAAAGTAAAACTGTCAACATGTTTTATCTAATAAATCAATCAATAAATCAAGCAGACGGATGTAAACGCTGTAATCTGTGTTGCGCCTGACAAACTGAACTGTTTGTATTAGTCATATTCCAACTTAACTGAATGCACATGTGTGTGTGTGGACTACTGTACTATTACAGGTATTGAAATGAACAATGCAACTTCCTTATACAAAATATATATATATATATTTTTTTATGAATAATTAAATATCGATATTGCAGGAAATGAGTATTGAAACCGTTTTAAATATTCAGAATCGATATGTATCGAAAAATCGATATTTTTGACCACTAATACGGTGTGAATACTCGTCTCGGAGCATTTACACACTCGCGACTGCGTGTGTGTGGGGGGAAACACATGCGCGCTCTCGGAGCAATCTTTCCTCTCTCTCTCTATCTGCCTCTCCCTCTCTCTCTGTCGCTCTCTCTCATATCAGCACTCGCGTCACGTCAACCTGTTGCAAAATATCATAGCGCACACTCCCACGCGTATTCCGATCCGTAAAATAATATTCACAGGGTATCTATTGTAATTTGAAACAAGTTACCAATGCATTGTCCTGTGGGATTATGCCCCCCCGCGGCGAAATTAATGAGTCCCTCTCTTATCTCTCTCTCCCCCCAAAAGGTATCTGCCAGTGCATTGCAGTGCAGACTGTGGGTGACTGTCACTCAAAGCACATTGCGAGTATGGGCGTAGCCAAAAACAGCTTGGAATCTTGAAGGCAGAAAATGCTGCTCTAAAGTACTTGATTAGAAATACAAAACAATGAATTTATTTGAAAAAAAACGTACAGATGTGTTCCATAGACTCACGGGAATTGTGTAAAATTGCCCAAATAGTGAAAGAAATAGTAAGATAGTTCCCCTTTAATTATGACCTTTCCTCTAGCCACCATGTTTCTACCGAATTTGGTTCGTCTAGGATTTATGGTATTGAAGAATAATCTTAACCGATACAATAGGGTTCAACTTCCAGTGGATTTATACTTCAGATTGCAACTTTGGTCAGCAACCTTTACTATCAAAAGAGCCACTTTTCCCCCCTCCCACAAAAAAAAATGCTCAGGGAGCCGCACAACCTATTTACCCTTAAAATGAAGATAACAGTGTATAATGTTTTATATATCCCCAAGCATACCCCACATTTAGCATAAAATGCCTGACAATTGCATACCCAAAGTAATTTGCGATTTATTATACTTTATACTTAGCACACAGTTTGTTGCATTAATGGAATTATAAAGCAACAAAAAGAAAAATGTTGACTTTTTATTGCTGTTTTTACCTGTTATAACAAAGGAAAACCTCAAACTCTTATGAAGAGGAGAAAAAAGACTGGATGTGTAGACCTATTTTTTAATAAAACACAGAAGAGGAGACAAAACACTGGTGTCTGTAGACCGACTTTGAAATAAAACCCTGAACTATTCAGGTATATTTGAGTCCTTCCCTTATTTGTGGAACATTTATAAAATAAAAAGTAGTCTAATTTGAAAAAAGACTACCATGTGTAGACCTACTTCGAAATAAAACACAGAAAAGGAGAAAAAACATTAGCATCTGTAGACCTACTTTGAAATAAAACCCTGAACTATGCAGCTCTATTTGAGTCCTTCCCTTATTTGTGGAAAATCTATAAAATAAAAAAATGCCGTTCGCAAATTTTGCACCACATATCAGGCATACAGGTAAACCTGCATCGTTAGTCGTGAAAGCAAATGAATCTGTCCACGCTGAATTAAACCCTGTAGTTTCCTCAGACTTTCCTTTTTTTGGATTTATCCATGGTTAGCTTACTGGGGGGTCGAAAACTCAAGATTAGCCACTTGCAGATGGCAGGGAGAGGTGCGGGGTGTGACGTACTGTATATTTTAGTTGATGAAATATTTTTGTTGACTAAATATTTTAGTTGATGAAATATTTTTTCATTTCAGTGTCACATTATGGCATCGATCTCTAAAATAAGAGAACAAAACAAAAGTAAAAAATAAATAAAAAGTAAAAAAAATTAAATACCTTTTTATTTTTTTGGGGGGCCAGGGAGCCGAAGCTGATTGGCTAAAGAGCCGCATGCGGGTTGCCGACCCCTGCCCTAAGCCCATTCAGTGGTCTGTCAAAATGTAGGGAAGGTAGAGCCTTCCTTACAGTAGCCTATGTTACACACCTATGTATCACAGCATATAATATCCAAACAAACGTATGGCTTACAGTGAAGTGACTATTTGTTTTGTATTTACACAGGTTATCGGGTCAAGATGGAGTCCATCACTCAAGATAAACAAGGGAAGCAAAATGGCCACACAAAAGACCATGCTGCTGTGGCTGGAATATTTCTGGAGAAGACCAAGATGAAGATATCCATATATGATGCCATGAAGAAACGTCTTCTGAAGCCAGGGACAGCATTAGCCTTGCTTGAAGCACAAGCTGCCACTGAGGGCATCGTTGATCCTGTCAACAATCGAAAACTTTCTGTTGAAGATGCTGTCAAAGAAGGAATAGTTGGACCAGAGATGAAAGAGAAACTCCAAGCAGCAGAGAGAGCCGTCAGTGGTTACATTGACCCCTACACCAACCAAACTATCTCCGTATTCCAAGCAATACAAAAGGATCTGGTTTCAAAGGATTATGGATTGAGGCTGCTTGAAGCACAGATATCAACACGAGGCCTGATTGACCCTGTTGAGAAGAGATACATTTCAATGGAGTCAGCGATTGAGAAGGGTTACTATGAGAAAGGTTTACTTAGTGACCCAATGGAAGAGCTCAGAGTATTCTATGATCCAAACTCACAAGAAAATCTAAACTACCCACATCTGATGGAGAAGTGCATGGTGGATCCAGACACAGGTCTGCTGCTGCTTCCTGTTTGCATCACCTTCAAAGGCTTGCGCAGAGGCGTGTCCTCCACTGAACTCCTGGAATCAAAGGTCATTGACAAAGAAACATATGATGACTTGCAGAAGGGTAAGACTACAACACAGGATGTGATGCTGATGGAGACAGTGAAAGAATACCTGCAGGGTAAAGGGAGTATCTCAGGTGTAGCCATGCTCTCATCCAATCAGAGAATGAGCATCTATCAAGCAATGAAGCAAGGCAAACTGATGCCTGGAACAGCACTAATTCTACTTGAAGCACAGGCTGCAACTGGATTCATGATTGATCCTGTTGAAAACAAAAACTTCAGTGTGAATGAAGCCATCAAACACAAACTTGTTGGCCCAGAATATCATGCAAAACTGCTTTCTGCTGAGCGGGCTGTAAATGGATACAAAGACCCATATTCGGATGAAACCATATCCCTCTTTCAAGCACTGAAAAAGGACCTTATCGTGAAAGAACATGGAATTCGTTTACTTGAGGCTCAAATCGCTACAGGGGGAATAATTGACCCCATCAAGAGTCACAGAATTCCTGTAGAAGTGGCCTACAAGAGAGGTTTCTTTGATGAAGAAATGAATGCCATACTAGAAGAAACAGGAGATGACACCAAAGGGTTCTTTGACCCTAACACAAAGGAAAACCTCACCTATCTTCAACTGATGGAAAGGTGTGTCATTGACCCTGCCACTGGACTCTGCCTGCTGCCCATCCTTGAAAAGTCAGATGGGCTGAATTGTAACTTCATTGACTTCCAAACTAAACTGGCTCTCAAAGAAGTGAAGGTGGGTGTGACATGTGGGAAATACATGGGAATGACAGTATCCCTGTGGGAACTGCTGATGTCTGAATACTTTGATGAGTGCCAGAGACAGGAAATCCTTAAACAGTACAAACAGGGAGGCCACACAATCAAGATGATCATCACAATAGTTCTGGAGACAATAGAGAAGTCTGTGAAAACCACCAAAGTTGTCTTTGAAGGCATCAGGGAGACTGTCACAGCAAAACAGCTGGTAGAGGCAGATATTATCAGTGAGCAGGTCCTGGAGGACCTTAAAAAGGGAAAGAAGACCGTGAAGGAGGTCACAGAGGATGAAAATGTAGCCATGTACCTGCAAGGGAAAGACAGCATTGCAGGCATTTTGCTTCCTGATTCTCGGATCATGACCATCTACCAAGCCAAGCAAAGAGGAATGCTGATGCCTGGAACTGCTCTGATTCTGCTCGAGGCCCAGGCAGCAACAGGATTCATCATCGATCCCATTGGAAACAGGAAATTCACAGTGGACGATGCTGTGAAGGCAAAGATTGTAGGGCCTGATTTTCATCAAAAGCTTCGCTCAGCAGAGAGAGCAGTGACTGGGTACAAAGATCCATACAGTGGCAAAATAATCTCTTTGTTCCAAGCCATGCAGAAAGACCTCATCGTACATGATCATGGAATTCGCCTACTAGAGGCCCAGATTGCCACTGGTGGACTCATTGATCCTGTGAACAGCCATCGTATTCCTGTCCATGTGGCTTTTAAGAGGGGATATTTTAACGAGGAAATGAGTCAGATTCTGCATGATGAAAGTGATGACACCAAAGGATTCTTCGACCCCAACACTCATGAGAACCTGACATACTTGCAGCTCATGGCCAGATGCATAACTGATCCCAGCACAGGCCTGTGCCTCCTACCCCTCAAAGGCAAAAGTAACAAGATTAACTTAAACGATAATATCAAGGAAGCATTTAGAGCAACGACAATCACTGTTAAATATGGGAGATTCGCCGGCAAGCATGCAACCCTGTGGGACCTCATCAACTCAGAATATCTGTCTGAGAGCAAAAGGCAGTTGTTATTCAAGCTGTATAAATCACGGAAGATCACAATTGAGCAAATCACTGTCACCATCTTGGAGATCATTGAGCGGAAGGAGATAAAACAGCAAGCTGAGCTGAGTTTCGAGGGACTCAGAGGAGAGATCTCTGTTGTGGACCTTTTAAATCTAGAAATTGTGGATGAGAAAACGTACAACAGTTTGGTAGAAGGAAAGTTGACGAGCAGTGATGTGATGAAGATGGACACTGTGAGAACCTACCTTAAGGGAAACGGCTGTGTAGCAGGGGTGATACTTCAACCATCCAATCAAAAGCTGAGCATCTACGAAGCCCAAAAACGGGGCATTCTAACACGTAGTACTTCCCTCTGCCTCCTGGAGGCTCAAGCAGCCACAGGATTCATTGTCGACCCTCTACAGAACAGAAAGCTGACTGTGGAACAAGCGATGAAAGATAAGGTCATTGGCCCAGACCTTTATGAAAAACTTTTGTCTGCAGAGAAGGCCGTCACCGGTTACAAAGATCCATACACTGATCAAAAGATCTCCCTTTTCCAAGCCTTGAAAAAGGATCTGGTTGTGAAAGAGCATGGCATCCGTTTACTCGAGGCCCAGATTGCCACAGGTGGCATAATTGACCCTTTAAAGTGCCTTCACTTACCCCTTAATGTTGCATACAGAGAGGGATACTTCGATGCAGAACTCAATCAGATTCTCTCAGACCCAAGCGATGACACTAAGGGATTTATTGACCCAATGACAAAAGAAAACCTGACATACCTGGCGATGCTGGGCCGATGCATAAAAGATGCAGAAACAGGCCTGTATCTCCTGCCACTGACAGACAAAGCTGGAATTACAGAAATTAAGGAGAAACTGTATACTGATGCAGAGATAAAGCAGGTGTTTGAAAAGACAGCTGTGAGCATTTCAGTGGGCCGGTATTCAGGAAAGTCTGTTTCTCTTTGGGACTTGATCCACTCTGGATACTTCACAGATGATCAGCAACTCGACTTCATTGAAAAATACAGAACAAAGAAGATAACCATTCAAAGTATAGTCACACTGGTGATCTCCAGCGTTACAAAACTGGAGCAGAGTAAAACTCTGAAAACAACTATGGGTCTGAGAAACCGTGTCTCTGCACAACAGCTACTGGATTCCAACATCATTGATGTCAGTACATTCAAGAACATAGAAGAAGGGAAGGTGACTCTTGATGAAGTGGCTCAACAGGAGTCTGTGAGAAAATATCTGAGGGGAACCGGAAGCATTGCTGGAATTCTGATTCACCCATCTAAAAAGGTGATGAGCTTCTATGAAGCAAAGGTGCAGGGTCTGGTGACACCTGGGACAGCACTTGTGCTACTTGAGGCTCAGGCTGCGACAGGATATGTAATAAACCCTGCCGAGAACAAATTCTACACTGTTGATGAGGCAGCAAGAGAAAACATAGTGGGACCAGATGTGCATGAGCAACTGCTCTCAGCTGAACGAGCCGTCACTGGCTATGTGGATCCATTCACAAATGCGACAATCTCTCTATTTGAAGCCATGAGTAAAGATCTGATAGTAAAAAGCCATGGCATTCGTATTCTTGAGGCGCAGATAGCTACAGGGGGTATTATTGACCCTGTTCAAAGTCATAGGCTCCCATTAAATGTCGCTAAAAACAAAGGATATTTTGACGAGGAAATGAGCAACATTTTGTCAGACTCTAGCAATGACACAAAGGGATTCATTGACCCCAACACCAACCAAAACCTCAGTTACCTCCAGCTGATTGAGCGTTGTGAGAAGGATCCTCAGACAGGACTTCTACTTCTACCACTGTATGAGGAAGGATCACGTGACTTTCACACAGATGAGCAAACAGAGTTCACATTCAAAAGCAAAAATGTGGTGATAAAAGCAGGGAAATTTGAAGGCAAAAAGGTGACACTGTGGGAAGTAATGCTCTCTGAATACATTTCAAAACAAAAGAGGGAACAGCTTCTTCAGCAATACAGGACAAGAATGATGACAATAGAAGAGATTATTGAAATAGTAACTGTAATCATTGTGGAGGTGACATCAAAGGAAAAGAAGTTCAAAGGACTAAGGAAGCAGGTCTCCGCCAGTGAACTGTATGAGTCAAAAATCATCTCAAAAGACGTCTTCACACAAATTATCAAAGGTGAAATAACAGAAGACAATGTCAGCCAAATGGAATCCATTCAGAAGTATCTCGGGGCCACCAATTGCATAGCAGGCGTCAGGCTTGAATCAACAAAAGAGATAATGAGCATCTATAAGGCCAAATCCAAAGGCCTTCTGACGCCTGGCACGTCTCTGATTCTGTTGGAAGCCCAGGCTGCCACTGGCTTCATAATTGATCCAGTCAACAACAAGAAGCTCTCAGTAGAAGAAGCTGCAGCTCAAGGTGTGGTTGGAAAAGAATGGGAAAAGAAATTGCTGTCAGCAGAAAGAGCAGTAACAGGCTACAAAGATCCATACACAGGAAACACAATATCCTTGTTCCAGGCCTTGAAAAAGGATCTGATTGTCAAAGACCATGGAATTCGGCTCCTTGAAGCCCAGATTGCCACGGGGGGAATCATCGACCCTGTGCACAGCCATCGAGTGCCGGCAGAGGTAGCTTACCAAAGAGGATACTTTGATGAGGAAATGAACCAGATCCTGTCTGACCCTGATGATGACACTAAGGGCTTCTTTGATCCCAACACACAAGAGAACCTCACATATCTGCAGCTGGTGGAGAGATGTGTCAGAGATCCCACTACTGGCCTCAGCTTGTTGGTCATCGTAAAGAAGGGAGAGTTTTACTTCTTTGTTGATGAGGAAACCAAACTCCTTCTAAAATCTACAATCACCACCAAAGCAGTAGGAAGATATCAGGGACAGACGGTGTCTCTGTGGAATCTGCTTTACTCAAAATACATCACTGAAGAGAGGAGGAGAGACCTTGTGCAGCAGTACAAGTCTGGAACCATCACTATTGACCATTTCTTGAAGATCATATTGACAATGATTCAACAGCAGACAACAACGACGACAAACATAACCTACACCACAACAACAAAAACCGAGACAAGCAAAGATACACATTTCCATGGAATAAGGAAGGATGTCACTGTTGATGAGCTGCTTGAATCAAAGATCATTGATGAGCACATTTACAAAGATCTCACTGCAGGAATGGTCACAGTGAATGAAGTGAGTGAGATGTACTCAGTGCGCAAGTACTTACAGGGGACCAACTGCATTGCAGGGGTCTATGTGCAGTCAACTAAACAGACGATGAGCATCTACGAGGCAAAATCCAAAAGCCTTCTGACTCCCGGCACTTCTCTGGTCCTCTTGGAGGCCCAGGCTGCTACTGGCTTCATCATCGACCCTGTCCGAAACCAGAAGCTCTCAGTAGAGGAAGCTGCAGCTCAAAATGTGGTTGGTGAAGAGTGGACAAAGAAATTGCTTTCAGCAGAAAGGGCAGTAACAGGCTACAAAGATCCACACACTGGAAATACCATCTCCTTGTTCCAGGCCTTGAAAAAGGATCTGATTGTCAAGGACCACGGAATTCGCCTCCTTGAGGCCCAGATTGCCACAGGGGGCATCATCGACCCTGTGCACAGCCATCGAGTGCCTGTAGAGGTGGCATACCAAAGAGGGTACTTTGATGAGGAAATGAACCAGATCCTGTCTGACTCTGATGATGACACTAAGGGCTTCTTTGACCCCAACACACAAGAGAACCTCACATATCTGCAGCTGGTGGAGAGATGTGTCAGAGATCCCACTACTGGCCTCAGCTTGTTGGTCATCATAAAGAAGGGAGAGTTTTACTTCTTTGTTGATGAGGAAACCAAACTCCTTCTAAAATCTACAATCACCACCAAAGCAGTAGGAAGATATCAGGGACAGACGGTGTCTCTGTGGAATCTGCTTTACTCAAAATACATCACTGAAGAGAGGAGGAGAGACCTTGTGCAGCAGTACAAGTCTGGAACCATCACTATTGACCATTTCTTGAAGATCATATTGACAATGATTCAACAGCAGACAACAACGACAACAAACATAACCTACACCACGACAACAAAAACCGAGACAAGCAAAGATACACGTTTCCATGGAATAAGGAAGGATGTCACTGTTGATGAGCTGCTTGAATCAAAGATCATTGATGAGCACATTTACAAAGATCTCACTGCAGGAAAGGTCACAGTGAATGAAGTGAGTGAGATGTACTCAGTGCGCAAGTACTTACAGGGGACCAACTGCATTGCAGGGGTCTATGTGCAGTCAACTAAACAGACGATGAGCATCTACGAGGCAAAATCCAAAAGCCTTCTGACTCCCGGCACTTCTCTGGTTCTCTTGGAGGCCCAGGCTGCTACTGGCTTCATCATCGACCCTGTCAGAAACCAGAAGCTCTCAGTAGAGGAAGCTGCAGCTCAAAATGTGGTTGGTGAAGAGTGGACAAAGAAATTGCTTTCAGCAGAAAGGGCAGTAACAGGCTACAAAGATCCACACACTGGAAATACCATCTCCTTGTTCCAGGCCTTGAAAAAGGATCTGATTGTCAAGGACCACGGAATTCGCCTCCTTGAGGCCCAGATTGCCACAGGGGGCATCATCGACCCTGTGCACAGCCATCGAGTGCCTGTAGAGGTGGCGTACCAAAGAGGGTACTTTGATGAGGAAATGAACCAGATCCTGTCTGACTCTGATGATGACACTAAGGGCTTCTTTGACCCCAACACACAAGAGAACCTCACATATCTGCAGCTGGTGGAGAGATGTGTCAGAGATCCCACTACTGGCCTCAGCTTGTTGGTCATCGTAAAGAAGGGAGAGTTTTACTTCTTTGTTGATGAGGAAACCAAACTCCTTCTAAAATCTACAATCACCACCAAAGCAGTAGGAAGATATCAGGGACAGACGGTGTCTCTGTGGAATCTGCTTTACTCAAAATACATCACTGAAGAGAAGAGGAGAGACCTTGTGCAGCAGTACAAGTCTGGAACCATCACTATTGACCATTTGTTGAAGATCATATTGACAATGATTCAACAGCAGACAACAACGACAACAAACATAACCTACACCACGACAACAAAAACCGAGACAAGCAAAGATACACGTTTCCATGGAATAAGGAAGGATGTCACTGTTGATGAGCTGCTTGAATCAAAGATCATTGATGAGCACATTTACAAAGATCTCACTGCAGGAAAGGTCACAGTGAATGAAGTGAGTGAGATGTACTCAGTGCGCAAGTACTTACAGGGGACCAACTGCATTGCAGGGGTCTATGTGCAGTCAACTAAACAGACGATGAGCATCTACGAGGCAAAATCCAAAAGCCTTCTGACTCCCGGCACTTCTCTGGTTCTCTTGGAGGCCCAGGCTGCTACTGGCTTCATCATCGACCCTGTCAGAAACCAGAAGCTCTCAGTAGAGGAAGCTGCAGCTCAAAATGTGGTTGGTGAAGAGTGGACAAAGAAATTGCTTTCAGCAGAAAGGGCAGTAACAGGCTACAAAGATCCACACACTGGAAATACCATCTCCTTGTTCCAGGCCTTGAAAAAGGATCTGATTGTCAAGGACCACGGAATTCGCCTCCTTGAGGCCCAGATTGCCACAGGGGGCATCATCGACCCTGTGCACAGCCATCGAGTGCCTGTAGAGGTGGCGTACCAAAGAGGGTACTTTGATGAGGAAATGAACCAGATCCTGTCTGACTCTGATGATGACACTAAGGGCTTCTTTGACCCCAACACACAAGAGAACCTCACATATCTGCAGCTGGTGGAGAGATGTGTCAGAGATCCCACTACTGGCCTCAGCTTGTTGGTCATCGTAAAGAAGGGAGAGTTTTACTTCTTTGTTGATGAGGAAACCAAACTCCTTCTAAAATCTACAATCACCACCAAAGCAGTAGGAAGATATCAGGGACAGACGGTGTCTCTGTGGAATCTGCTTTACTCAAAATACATCACTGAAGAGAAGAGGAGAGACCTTGTGCAGCAGTACAAGTCTGGAACCATCACTATTGACCATTTGTTGAAGATCATATTGACAATGATTCAACAGCAGACAACAACGACAACAAACATAACCTACACCACGACAACAAAAACCGAGACAAGCAAAGATACACGTTTCCATGGAATAAGGAAGGATGTCACTGTTGATGAGCTGCTTGAATCAAAGATCATTGATGAGCACATTTACAAAGATCTCACTGCAGGAAAGGTCACAGTGAATGAAGTGAGTGAGATGTACTCAGTGCGCAAGTACTTACAGGGGACCAACTGCATTGCAGGGGTCTATGTGCAGTCAACTAAACAGACGATGAGCATCTACGAGGCAAAATCCAAAAGCCTTCTGACTCCCGGCACTTCTCTGGTTCTCTTGGAGGCCCAGGCTGCTACTGGCTTCATCATCGACCCTGTCAGAAACCAGAAGCTCTCAGTAGAGGAAGCTGCAGCTCAAAATGTGGTTGGTGAAGAGTGGACAAAGAAATTGCTTTCAGCAGAAAGGGCAGTAACAGGCTACAAAGATCCACACACTGGAAATACCATCTCCTTGTTCCAGGCCTTGAAAAAGGATCTGATTGTCAAGGACCACGGAATTCGCCTCCTTGAGGCCCAGATTGCCACAGGGGGCATCATCGACCCTGTGCACAGCCATCGAGTGCCTGTAGAGGTGGCGTACCAAAGAGGGTACTTTGATGAGGAAATGAACCAGATCCTGTCTGACTCTGATGATGACACTAAGGGCTTCTTTGACCCCAACACACAAGAGAACCTCACATATCTGCAGCTGGTGGAGAGATGTGTCAGAGATCCCACTACTGGCCTCAGCTTGTTGGTCATCGTAAAGAAGGGAGAGTTTTACTTCTTTGTTGATGAGGAAACCAAACTCCTTCTAAAATCTACAATCACCACCAAAGCAGTAGGAAGATATCAGGGACAGACGGTGTCTCTGTGGAATCTGCTTTACTCAAAATACATCACTGAAGAGAAGAGGAGAGACCTTGTGCAGCAGTACAAGTCTGGAACCATCACTATTGACCATTTGTTGAAGATCATATTGACAATGATTCAACAGCAGACAACGACAACAAACATAACCTACACCACGACAACAAAAACAGAGACAAGCAAAGATACACGTTTCCATGGAATAAGGAAGGATGTCACTGTTGATGAGCTGCTTGAATCAAAGATCATTGATGAGCACATTTACAAAGATCTCACTGCAGGAAAGGTCACAGTGAATGAAGTGAGTGAGATGTACTCAGTGCGCAAGTACTTACAGGGGACCAACTGCATTGCAGGGGTCTATGTGCAGTCAACTAAACAGACGATGAGCATCTACGAGGCAAAATCCAAAAGCCTTCTGACTCCCGGCACTTCTCTGGTTCTCTTGGAGGCCCAGGCTGCTACTGGCTTCATCATCGACCCTGTCAGAAACCAGAAGCTCTCAGTAGAGGAAGCTGCAGCTCAAAATGTGGTTGGTGAAGAGTGGACAAAGAAATTGCTTTCAGCAGAAAGGGCAGTAACAGGCTACAAAGATCCACACACTGGAAATACCATCTCCTTGTTCCAGGCCTTGAAAAAGGATCTGATTGTCAAGGACCACGGAATTCGCCTCCTTGAGGCCCAGATTGCCACAGGGGGCATCATCGACCCTGTGCACAGCCATCGAGTGCCTGTAGAGGTGGCGTACCAAAGAGGGTACTTTGATGAGGAAATGAACCAGATCCTGTCTGACTCTGATGATGACACTAAGGGCTTCTTTGACCCCAACACACAAGAGAACCTCACATATCTGCAGCTGGTGGAGAGATGTGTCAGAGATCCCACTACTGGCCTCAGCTTGTTGGTCATCGTAAAGAAGGGAGAGTTTTACTTCTTTGTTGATGAGGAAACCAAACTCCTTCTAAAATCTACAATCACCACCAAAGCAGTAGGAAGATATCAGGGACAGACGGTGTCTCTGTGGAATCTGCTTTACTCAAAATACATCACTGAAGAGAAGAGGAGAGACCTTGTGCAGCAGTACAAGTCTGGAACCATCACTATTGACCATTTGTTGAAGATCATATTGACAATGATTCAACAGCAGACAACGACAACAAACATAACCTACACCACGACAACAAAAACAGAGACAAGCAAAGATACACGTTTCCATGGAATAAGGAAGGATGTCACTGTTGATGAGCTGCTTGAATCAAAGATCATTGATGAGCACATTTACAAAGATCTCACTGCAGGAAAGGTCACAGTGAATGAAGTGAGTGAGATGTACTCAGTGCGCAAGTACTTACAGGGGACCAACTGCATTGCAGGGGTCTATGTGCAGTCAACTAAACAGACGATGAGCATCTACGAGGCAAAATCCAAAAGCCTTCTGACTCCCGGCACTTCTCTGGTTCTCTTGGAGGCCCAGGCTGCTACTGGCTTCATCATCGACCCTGTCAGAAACCAGAAGCTCTCAGTAGAGGAAGCTGCAGCTCAAAATGTGGTTGGTGAAGAGTGGACAAAGAAATTGCTTTCAGCAGAAAGGGCAGTAACAGGCTACAAAGATCCACACACTGGAAATACCATCTCCTTGTTCCAGGCCTTGAAAAAGGATCTGATTGTCAAGGACCACGGAATTCGCCTCCTTGAGGCCCAGATTGCCACAGGGGGCATCATCGACCCTGTGCACAGCCATCGAGTGCCTGTAGAGGTGGCGTACCAAAGAGGGTACTTTGATGAGGAAATGAACCAGATCCTGTCTGACTCTGATGATGACACTAAGGGCTTCTTTGACCCCAACACACAAGAGAACCTCACATATCTGCAGCTGGTGGAGAGATGTGTCAGAGATCCCACTACTGGCCTCAGCTTGTTGGTCATCGTAAAGAAGGGAGAGTTTTACTTCTTTGTTGATGAGGAAACCAAACTCCTTCTAAAATCTACAATCACCACCAAAGCAGTAGGAAGATATCAGGGACAGACGGTGTCTCTGTGGAATCTGCTTTACTCAAAATACATCACTGAAGAGAAGAGGAGAGACCTTGTGCAGCAGTACAAGTCTGGAACCATCACTATTGACCATTTCTTGAAGATCGTATTGACAATGATTCAACAGCAGACAACAAACATAACCTACACCACGACAACAAAAACAGAGACAAGCAAAGATACACGTTTCCATGGAATAAGGAAGGATGTCACTGTTGATGAGCTGCTTGAATCAAAGATCATTGATGAGCACATTTACAAAGATCTCACTGCAGGAAAGGTCACAGTGAATGAAGTGAGTGAGATGTACTCAGTGCGCAAGTACTTACAGGGGACCAACTGCATTGCAGGGGTCTATGTGCAGTCTACTAAACAGACGATGAGCATCTACGAGGCAAAATCCAAAAGCCTTCTGACTCCCGGCACTTCTCTGGTTCTCTTGGAGGCCCAGGCTGCTACTGGCTTCATCATCGACCCTGTCAGAAACCAGAAGCTCTCAGTAGAGGAAGCTGCAGCTCAAAATGTGGTTGGTGAAGAGTGGACAAAGAAATTGCTTTCAGCAGAAAGGGCAGTAACCGGCTACAAAGATCCACACACTGGAAATACCATCTCCTTGTTCCAGGCCTTGAAAAAGGATCTGATTGTCAAGGACCACGGAATTCGCCTCCTTGAGGCCCAGATTGCCACAGGGGGCATCATCGACCCTGTGCACAGCCATCGAGTGCCTGTAGAGGTGGCGTACCAAAGAGGGTACTTTGATGAGGAAATGAACCAGATCCTGTCTGACTCTGATGATGACACTAAGGGCTTCTTTGACCCCAACACACAAGAGAACCTCACATATCTGCAGCTGGTGGAGAGATGTGTCAGAGATCCCACTACTGGCCTCAGCTTGTTGGTCATCGTAAAGAAGGGAGAGTTTTACTTCTTTGTTGATGAGGAAACCAAACTCCTTCTAAAATCTACAATCACCACCAAAGCAGTAGGAAGATATCAGGGACAGACGGTGTCTCTGTGGAATCTGCTTTACTCAAAATACATCACTGAAGAGAAGAGGAGAGACCTTGTGCAGCAGTACAAGTCTGGAACCATCACTATTGACCATTTCTTGAAGATCATATTGACAATGATTCAACAGCAGACAACAACGACAACAAATATAACCTACACCACGACAACAAAAACAGAGACAAGCAAAGATACACATTTCCATGGAATAAGGAAGGATGTCACTGTTGATGAGCTGCTTGAATCAAAGATCATTGATGAGCACATTTACAAAGATCTCACTGCAGGAAAGGTCACAGTGAATGAAGTGAGTGAGATGTACTCAGTGCGCAAGTACTTACAGGGGACCAACTGCATTGCAGGGGTCTATGTGCAGTCTACTAAACAGACGATGAGCATCTATGAGGCAAAATCCAAAAGCCTTCTGACTCCCGGCACTTCTCTGGTTCTCTTGGAGGCCCAGGCTGCTACTGGCTTCATCATCGACCCTGTCAGAAACCAGAAGCTCTCAGTAGAGGAAGCTGCAGCTCAAAATGTGGTTGGTGAAGAGTGGACAAAGAAATTGCTTTCAGCAGAAAGGGCAGTAACAGGCTACAAAGATCCACACACTGGAAATACCATCTCCTTGTTCCAGGCCTTGAAAAAGGATCTGATTGTCAGGGACCACGGAATTCGCCTCCTTGAGGCCCAGATTGCCACAGGGGGCATCATCGACCCTGTGCACAGCCATCGAGTGCCTGTAGAGGTGGCGTACCAAAGAGGGTACTTTGATGAGGAAATGAACCAGATCCTGTCTGACTCTGATGATGACACTAAGGGCTTCTTTGACCCCAACACACAAGAGAACCTCACATATCTGCAGCTGGTGGAGAGATGTGTCAGAGATCCCACTACTGGCCTCAGCTTGTTGGTCATCGTAAAGAAGGGAGAGTTTTACTTCTTTGTTGATGAGGAAACCAAACTCCTTCTAAAATCTACAATCACCACCAAAGCAGTAGGAAGATATCAGGGACAGACGGTGTCTCTGTGGAATCTGCTTTACTCAAAATACATCACTGAAGAGGAGAGGAGAGACCTTGTGCAGCAGTACAAGTCTGGAACCATCACTATTGACCATTTGTTGAAGATCATATTGACAATGATTCAACAGCAGACAACGACAACAAACATAACCTACACCACGACAACAAAAACAGAGACAAGCAAAGATACACGTTTCCATGGAATAAGGAAGGATGTCACTGTTGATGAGCTGCTTGAATCAAAGATCATTGATGAGCACATTTACAAAGATCTCACTGCAGGAAAGGTCACAGTGAATGAAGTGAGTGAGATGTACTCAGTGCGCAAGTACTTACAGGGGACCAACTGCATTGCAGGGGTCTATGTGCAGTCTACTAAACAGACGATGAGCATCTACGAGGCAAAATCCAAAAGCCTTCTGACTCCCGGCACTTCTCTGGTTCTCTTGGAGGCCCAGGCTGCTACTGGCTTCATCATCGACCCTGTCAGAAACCAGAAGCTCTCAGTAGAGGAAGCTGCAGCTCAAAATGTGGTTGGTGAAGAGTGGACAAAGAAATTGCTTTCAGCAGAAAGGGCAGTAACAGGCTACAAAGATCCACACACAGGAAATACCATCTCCTTGTTCCAGGCCTTGAAAAAGGATCTGATTGTCAAGGACCACGGAATTCGCCTCCTTGAGGCCCAGATTGCCACAGGGGGCATCATCGACCCTGTGCACAGCCATCGAGTGCCTGTAGAGGTGGCGTACCAAAGAGGGTACTTTGATGAGGAAATGAACCAGATCCTGTCTGACTCTGATGATGACACTAAGGGCTTCTTTGACCCCAACACACAAGAGAACCTCACATATCTGCAGCTGGTGGAGAGATGTGTCAGAGATCCCACTACTGGCCTCAGCTTGTTGGTCATCGTAAAGAAGGGAGAGTTTTACTTCTTTGTTGATGAGGAAACCAAACTCCTTCTAAAATCTACAATCACCACCAAAGCAGTAGGAAGATATCAGGGACAGACGGTGTCTCTGTGGAATCTGCTTTACTCAAAATACATCACTGAAGAGAAGAGGAGAGACCTTGTGCAGCAGTACAAGTCTGGAACCATCACTATTGACCATTTCTTGAAGATCATATTGACAATGATTCAACAGCAGACAACGACAACAAACATAACCTACACCACGACAACAAAAACAGAGACAAGCAAAGATACAGGTTTCCATGGAATAAGGAAGGATGTCACTGTTGATGAGCTGCTTGAATCAAAGATCATTGATGAGCACATTTACAAAGATCTCACTGCAGGAAAGGTCACAGTGAATGAAGTGAGTGAGATGTACTCAGTGCGCAAGTACTTACAGGGGACCAACTGCATTGCAGGGGTCTATGTGCAGTCTACTAAACAGACGATGAGCATCTACGAGGCAAAATCCAAAAGCCTTCTGACTCCCGGCACTTCTCTGGTTCTCTTGGAGGCCCAGGCTGCTACTGGCTTCATCATCGACCCTGTCAGAAACCAGAAGCTCTCAGTAGAGGAAGCTGCAGCTCAAAATGTGGTTGGTGAAGAGTGGACAAAGAAATTGCTTTCAGCAGAAAGGGCAGTAACAGGCTACAAAGATCCACACACTGGAAATACCATCTCCTTGTTCCAGGCCTTGAAAAAGGATCTGATTGTCAAGGACCACGGAATTCGCCTCCTTGAGGCCCAGATTGCCACAGGGGGCATCATCGACCCTGTGCACAGCCATCGAGTGCCTGTAGAGGTGGCGTACCAAAGAGGGTACTTTGATGAGGAAATGAACCAGATCCTGTCTGACTCTGATGATGACACTAAGGGCTTCTTTGACCCCAACACACAAGAGAACCTCACATATCTGCAGCTGGTGGAGAGATGTGTCAGAGATCCCACTACTGGCCTCAGCTTGTTGGTCATCGTAAAGAAGGGAGAGTTTTACTTCTTTGTTGATGAGGAAACCAAACTCCTTCTAAAATCTACAATCACCACCAAAGCAGTAGGAAGATATCAGGGACAGACGGTGTCTCTGTGGAATCTGCTTTACTCAAAATACATCACTGAAGAGAAGAGGAGAGACCTTGTGCAGCAGTACAAGTCTGGAACCATCACTATTGACCATTTGTTGAAGATCATATTGACAATGATTCAACAGCAGACAACAACGACAACAAATATAACCTACACCACGACAACAAAAACAGAGACAAGCAAAGATACACGTTTCCATGGAATAAGGAAGGATGTCACTGTTGATGAGCTGCTTGAATCAAAGATCATTGATGAGCACATTTACAAAGATCTCACTGCAGGAAAGGTCACAGTGAATGAAGTGAGTGAGATGTACTCAGTGCGCAAGTACTTACAGGGGACCAACTGCATTGCAGGGGTCTATGTGCAGTCTACTAAACAGACGATGAGCATCTACGAGGCAAAATCCAAAAGCCTTCTGACTCCCGGCACTTCTCTGGTTCTCTTGGAGGCCCAGGCTGCTACTGGCTTCATCATCGACCCTGTCAGAAACCAGAAGCTCTCAGTAGAAGAAGCTGCAGCTCAAAATGTGGTTGGTGAAGAGTGGACAAAGAAATTGCTTTCAGCAGAAAGGGCAGTAACCGGCTACAAAGATCCACACACTGGAAATACCATCTCCTTGTTCCAGGCCTTGAAAAAGGATCTGATTGTCAAGGACCACGGAATTCGCCTCCTTGAGGCCCAGATTGCCACAGGGGGCATCATCGACCCTGTGCACAGCCATCGAGTGCCTGTAGAGGTGGCGTACCAAAGAGGGTACTTTGATGAGGAAATGAACCAGATCCTGTCTGACTCTGATGATGACACTAAGGGCTTCTTTGACCCCAACACACAAGAGAACCTCACATATCTGCAGCTGGTGGAGAGATGTGTCAGAGATCCCACTACTGGCCTCAGCTTGTTGGTCATCGTAAAGAAGGGAGAGTTTTACTTCTTTGTTGATGAGGAAACCAAACTCCTTCTAAAATCTACAATCACCACCAAAGCAGTAGGAAGATATCAGGGACAGACGGTGTCTCTGTGGAATCTGCTTTACTCAAAATACATCACTGAAGAGAAGAGGAGAGACCTTGTGCAGCAGTACAAGTCTGGAACCATCACTATTGACCATTTCTTGAAGATCATATTGACAATGATTCAACAGCAGACAACGACAACAAACATAACCTACACCACGACAACAAAAACAGAGACAAGCAAAGATACACGTTTCCATGGAATAAGGAAGGATGTCACTGTTGATGAGCTGCTTGAATCAAAGATCATTGATGAGCACATTTACAAAGATCTCACTGCAGGAAAGGTCACAGTGAATGAAGTGAGTGAGATGTACTCAGTGCGCAAGTACTTACAGGGGACCAACTGCATTGCAGGGGTCTATGTGCAGTCTACTAAACAGACGATGAGCATCTACGAGGCAAAATCCAAAAGCCTTCTGACTCCCGGCACTTCTCTGGTTCTCTTGGAGGCCCAGGCTGCTACTGGCTTCATCATCGACCCTGTCAGAAACCAGAAGCTCTCAGTAGAGGAAGCTGCAGCTCAAAATGTGGTTGGTGAAGAGTGGACAAAGAAATTGCTTTCAGCAGAAAGGGCAGTAACGGGCTACAAAGATCCACACACTGGAAATACCATCTCCTTGTTCCAGGCCTTGAAAAAGGATCTGATTGTCAAGGACCACGGAATTCGCCTCCTTGAGGCCCAGATTGCCACAGGGGGCATCATCGACCCTGTGCACAGCCATCGAGTGCCTGTAGAGGTGGCGTACCAAAGAGGGTACTTTGATGAGGAAATGAACCAGATCCTGTCTGACTCTGATGATGACACTAAGGGCTTCTTTGACCCCAACACACAAGAGAACCTCACATATCTGCAGCTGGTGGAGAGATGTGTCAGAGATCCCACTACTGGCCTCAGCTTGTTGGTCATCGTAAAGAAGGGAGAGTTTTACTTCTTTGTTGATGAGGAAACCAAACTCCTTCTAAAATCTACAATCACCACCAAAGCAGTAGGAAGATATCAGGGACAGACGGTGTCTCTGTGGAATCTGCTTTACTCAAAATACATCACTGAAGAGAAGAGGAGAGACCTTGTGCAGCAGTACAAGTCTGGAACCATCACTATTGACCATTTCTTGAAGATCATATTGACAATGATTCAACAGCAGACAACAACGACAACAAATATAACCTACACCACGACAACAAAAACAGAGACAAGCAAAGATACACGTTTCCATGGAATAAGGAAGGATGTCACTGTTGATGAGCTGCTTGAATCAAAGATCATTGATGAGCACATTTACAAAGATCTCACTGCAGGAAAGGTCACAGTGAATGAAGTGAGTGAGATGTACTCAGTGCGCAAGTACTTACAGGGGACCAACTGCATTGCAGGGGTCTATGTGCAGTCTACTAAACAGACGATGAGCATCTACGAGGCAAAATCCAAAAGCCTTCTGACTCCCGGCACTTCTCTGGTTCTCTTGGAGGCCCAGGCTGCTACTGGCTTCATCATCGACCCTGTCAGAAACCAGAAGCTCTCAGTAGAAGAAGCTGCAGCTCAAAATGTGGTTGGTGAAGAGTGGACAAAGAAATTGCTTTCAGCAGAAAGGGCAGTAACCGGCTACAAAGATCCACACACTGGAAATACCATCTCCTTGTTCCAGGCCTTGAAAAAGGATCTGATTGTCAAGGACCACGGAATTCGCCTCCTTGAGGCCCAGATTGCCACAGGGGGCATCATCGACCCTGTGCACAGCCATCGAGTGCCTGTAGAGGTGGCGTACCAAAGAGGGTACTTTGATGAGGAAATGAACCAGATCCTGTCTGACTCTGATGATGACACTAAGGGCTTCTTTGACCCCAACACACAAGAGAACCTCACATATCTGCAGCTGGTGGAGAGATGTGTCAGAGATCCCACTACTGGCCTCAGCTTGTTGGTCATCGTAAAGAAGGGAGAGTTTTACTTCTTTGTTGATGAGGAAACCAAACTCCTTCTAAAATCTACAATCACCACCAAAGCAGTAGGAAGATATCAGGGACAGACGGTGTCTCTGTGGAATCTGCTTTACTCAAAATACATCACTGAAGAGAAGAGGAGAGACCTTGTGCAGCAGTACAAGTCTGGAACCATCACTATTGACCATTTCTTGAAGATCATATTGACAATGATTCAACAGCAGACAACGACAACAAACATAACCTACACCACGACAACAAAAACAGAGACAAGCAAAGATACACGTTTCCATGGAATAAGGAAGGATGTCACTGTTGATGAGCTGCTTGAATCAAAGATCATTGATGAGCACATTTACAAAGATCTCACTGCAGGAAAGGTCACAGTGAATGAAGTGAGTGAGATGTACTCAGTGCGCAAGTACTTACAGGGGACCAACTGCATTGCAGGGGTCTATGTGCAGTCTACTAAACAGACGATGAGCATCTACGAGGCAAAATCCAAAAGCCTTCTGACTCCCGGCACTTCTCTGGTTCTCTTGGAGGCCCAGGCTGCTACTGGCTTCATCATCGACCCTGTCAGAAACCAGAAGCTCTCAGTAGAGGAAGCTGCAGCTCAAAATGTGGTTGGTGAAGAGTGGACAAAGAAATTGCTTTCAGCAGAAAGGGCAGTAACGGGCTACAAAGATCCACACACTGGAAATACCATCTCCTTGTTCCAGGCCTTGAAAAAGGATCTGATTGTCAAGGACCACGGAATTCGCCTCCTTGAGGCCCAGATTGCCACAGGGGGCATCATCGACCCTGTGCACAGCCATCGAGTGCCTGTAGAGGTGGCGTACCAAAGAGGGTACTTTGATGAGGAAATGAACCAGATCCTGTCTGACTCTGATGATGACACTAAGGGCTTCTTTGACCCCAACACACAAGAGAACCTCACATATCTGCAGCTGGTGGAGAGATGTGTCAGAGATCCCACTACTGGCCTCAGCTTGTTGGTCATCGTAAAGAAGGGAGAGTTTTACTTCTTTGTTGATGAGGAAACCAAACTCCTTCTAAAATCTACAATCACCACCAAAGCAGTAGGAAGATATCAGGGACAGACGGTGTCTCTGTGGAATCTGCTTTACTCAAAATACATCACTGAAGAGAAGAGGAGAGACCTTGTGCAGCAGTACAAGTCTGGAACCATCACTATTGACCATTTCTTGAAGATCATATTGACAATGATTCAACAGCAGACAACAACGACAACAAATATAACCTACACCACGACAACAAAAACAGAGACAAGCAAAGATACACGTTTCCATGGAATAAGGAAGGATGTCACTGTTGATGAGCTGCTTGAATCAAAGATCATTGATGAGCACATTTACAAAGATCTCACTGCAGGAAAGGTCACAGTGAATGAAGTGAGTGAGATGTACTCAGTGCGCAAGTACTTACAGGGGACCAACTGCATTGCAGGGGTCTATGTGCAGTCTACTAAACAGACGATGAGCATCTACGAGGCAAAATCCAAAAGCCTTCTGACTCCCGGCACTTCTCTGGTTCTCTTGGAGGCCCAGGCTGCTACTGGCTTCATCATCGACCCTGTCAGAAACCAGAAGCTCTCAGTAGAAGAAGCTGCAGCTCAAAATGTGGTTGGTGAAGAGTGGACAAAGAAATTGCTTTCAGCAGAAAGGGCAGTAACCGGCTACAAAGATCCACACACTGGAAATACCATCTCCTTGTTCCAGGCCTTGAAAAAGGATCTGATTGTCAAGGACCACGGAATTCGCCTCCTTGAGGCCCAGATTGCCACAGGGGGCATCATCGACCCTGTGCACAGCCATCGAGTGCCTGTAGAGGTGGCGTACCAAAGAGGGTACTTTGATGAGGAAATGAACCAGATCCTGTCTGACTCTGATGATGACACTAAGGGCTTCTTTGACCCCAACACACAAGAGAACCTCACATATCTGCAGCTGGTGGAGAGATGTGTCAGAGATCCCACTACTGGCCTCAGCTTGTTGGTCATCGTAAAGAAGGGAGAGTTTTACTTCTTTGTTGATGAGGAAACCAAACTCCTTCTAAAATCTACAATCACCACCAAAGCAGTAGGAAGATATCAGGGACAGACGGTGTCTCTGTGGAATCTGCTTTACTCAAAATACATCACTGAAGAGAAGAGGAGAGACCTTGTGCAGCAGTACAAGTCTGGAACCATCACTATTGACCATTTCTTGAAGATCATATTGACAATGATTCAACAGCAGACAACGACAACAAACATAACCTACACCACGACAACAAAAACAGAGACAAGCAAAGATACACGTTTCCATGGAATAAGGAAGGATGTCACTGTTGATGAGCTGCTTGAATCAAAGATCATTGATGAGCACATTTACAAAGATCTCACTGCAGGAAAGGTCACAGTGAATGAAGTGAGTGAGATGTACTCAGTGCGCAAGTACTTACAGGGGACCAACTGCATTGCAGGGGTCTATGTGCAGTCTACTAAACAGACGATGAGCATCTACGAGGCAAAATCCAAAAGCCTTCTGACTCCCGGCACTTCTCTGGTTCTCTTGGAGGCCCAGGCTGCTACTGGCTTCATCATCGACCCTGTCAGAAACCAGAAGCTCTCAGTAGAGGAAGCTGCAGCTCAAAATGTGGTTGGTGAAGAGTGGACAAAGAAATTGCTTTCAGCAGAAAGGGCAGTAACGGGCTACAAAGATCCACACACTGGAAATACCATCTCCTTGTTCCAGGCCTTGAAAAAGGATCTGATTGTCAAGGACCACGGAATTCGCCTCCTTGAGGCCCAGATTGCCACAGGGGGCATCATCGACCCTGTGCACAGCCATCGAGTGCCTGTAGAGGTGGCGTACCAAAGAGGGTACTTTGATGAGGAAATGAACCAGATCCTGTCTGACTCTGATGATGACACTAAGGGCTTCTTTGACCCCAACACACAAGAGAACCTCACATATCTGCAGCTGGTGGAGAGATGTGTCAGAGATCCCACTACTGGCCTCAGCTTGTTGGTCATCGTAAAGAAGGGAGAGTTTTACTTCTTTGTTGATGAGGAAACCAAACTCCTTCTAAAATCTACAATCACCACCAAAGCAGTAGGAAGATATCAGGGACAGACGGTGTCTCTGTGGAATCTGCTTTACTCAAAATACATCACTGAAGAGAAGAGGAGAGACCTTGTGCAGCAGTACAAGTCTGGAACCATCACTATTGACCATTTCTTGAAGATCATATTGACAATGATTCAACAGCAGACAACAACGACAACAAATATAACCTACACCACGACAACAAAAACAGAGACAAGCAAAGATACACGTTTCCATGGAATAAGGAAGGATGTCACTGTTGATGAGCTGCTTGAATCAAAGATCATTGATGAGCACATTTACAAAGATCTCACTGCAGGAAAGGTCACAGTGAATGAAGTGAGTGAGATGTACTCAGTGCGCAAGTACTTACAGGGGACCAACTGCATTGCAGGGGTCTATGTGCAGTCTACTAAACAGACGATGAGCATCTACGAGGCAAAATCCAAAAGCCTTCTGACTCCCGGCACTTCTCTGGTTCTCTTGGAGGCCCAGGCTGCTACTGGCTTCATCATCGACCCTGTCAGAAACCAGAAGCTCTCAGTAGAAGAAGCTGCAGCTCAAAATGTGGTTGGTGAAGAGTGGACAAAGAAATTGCTTTCAGCAGAAAGGGCAGTAACCGGCTACAAAGATCCACACACTGGAAATACCATCTCCTTGTTCCAGGCCTTGAAAAAGGATCTGATTGTCAAGGACCACGGAATTCGCCTCCTTGAGGCCCAGATTGCCACAGGGGGCATCATCGACCCTGTGCACAGCCATCGAGTGCCTGTAGAGGTGGCGTACCAAAGAGGGTACTTTGATGAGGAAATGAACCAGATCCTGTCTGACTCTGATGATGACACTAAGGGCTTCTTTGACCCCAACACACAAGAGAACCTCACATATCTGCAGCTGGTGGAGAGATGTGTCAGAGATCCCACTACTGGCCTCAGCTTGTTGGTCATCGTAAAGAAGGGAGAGTTTTACTTCTTTGTTGATGAGGAAACCAAACTCCTTCTAAAATCTACAATCACCACCAAAGCAGTAGGAAGATATCAGGGACAGACGGTGTCTCTGTGGAATCTGCTTTACTCTAAATACATCACTGAAGAGAAGAGGAGAGACCTTGTGCAGCAGTACAAGTCTGGAACCATCACTATTGACCATTTCTTGAAGATCATATTGACAATGATTCAACAGCAGACAACGACAACAAACATAACCTACACCACGACAACAAAAACAGAGACAAGCAAAGGTACACGTTTCCATGGAATAAGGAAGGATGTCACTGTTGATGAGCTGCTTGAATCAAAGATCATTGATGAGCACATTTACAAAGATCTCACTGCAGGAAAGGTCACAGTGAATGAAGTGAGTGAGATGTACTCAGTGCGCAAGTACTTACAGGGGACCAACTGCATTGCAGGCGTCTATGTGCAGTCTACTAAACAGACGATGAGCATCTACGAGGCAAAATGCAAAAGCCTTCTGACTCCCGGCACTTCTCTGGTTCTCTTGGAGGCCCAGGCTGCTACTGGCTTCATCATCGACCCTGTCAGAAACCAGAAGCTCTCAGTAGAGGAAGCTGCAGCTCAAAATGTGGTTGGTGAAGAGTGGACAAAGAAATTGCTTTCAGCAGAAAGGGCAGTAACAGGCTACAAAGATCCACACACTGGAAATACCATCTCCTTGTTCCAGGCCTTGAAAAAGGATCTGATTGTCAAGGACCACGGAATTCGCCTCCTTGAGGCCCAGATTGCCACAGGGGGCATCATCGACCCTGTGCACAGCCATCGAGTGCCTGTAGAGGTGGCGTACCAAAGAGGGTACTTTGATGAGGAAATGAACCAGATCCTGTCTGACTCTGATGATGACACTAAGGGCTTCTTTGACCCCAACACACAAGAGAACCTCACATATCTGCAGCTGGTGGAGAGATGTGTCAGAGATCCCACTACTGGCCTCAGCTTGTTGGTCATCGTAAAGAAGGGAGAGTTTTACTTCTTTGTTGATGAGGAAACCAAACTCCTTCTAAAATCTACAATCACCACCAAAGCAGTAGGAAGATATCAGGGACAGACGGTGTCTCTGTGGAATCTGCTTTACTCAAAATACATCACTGAAGAGAAGAGGAGAGACCTTGTGCAGCAGTACAAGTCTGGAACCATCACTATTGACCATTTCTTGAAGATCGTATTGACAATGATTCAACAACAGACAACAAACATAACCTACACCACGACAACAAAAACAGAGACGAGCAAAGGTACACGTTTCCATGGAATAAGGAAGGATGTCACTGTTGATGAGCTGCTTGAATCAAAGATCATTGATGAGCACATTTACAAAGATCTCACTGCAGGAAAGGTCACAGTGAATGAAGTGAGTGAGATGTACTCAGTGCGCAAGTACTTACAGGGGACCAACTGCATTGCAGGGGTCTATGTGCAGTCTACTAAACAGACGATGAGCATCTACGAGGCAAAATCCAAAAGCCTTCTGACTCCCGGCACTTCTCTGGTTCTCTTGGAGGCCCAGGCTGCTACTGGCTTCATCATCGACCCTGTCAGAAACCAGAAGCTCTCAGTAGAGGAAGCTGCAGCTCAAAATGTGGTTGGTGAAGAGTGGACAAAGAAATTGCTTTCAGCAGAAAGGGCAGTAACAGGCTACAAAGATCCACACACTGGAAATACCATCTCCTTGTTCCAGGCCTTGAAAAAGGATCTGATTGTCAAGGACCACGGAATTCGCCTCCTTGAGGCCCAGATTGCCACAGGGGGCATCATCGACCCTGTGCACAGCCATCGAGTGCCTGTAGAGGTGGCATACCAAAGAGGGTACTTTGATGAGGAAATGAACCAGATCCTGTCTGACTCTGATGATGACACTAAGGGCTTCTTTGACCCCAACACACAAGAGAACCTCACATATCTGCAGCTGGTGGAGAGATGTGTCAGAGATCCCACTACTGGCCTCAGCTTGTTGGTCATCGTAAAGAAGGGAGAGTTTTACTTCTTTGTTGATGAGGAAACCAAACTCCTTCTAAAATCTACAATCACCACCAAAGCAGTAGGAAGATATCAGGGACAGACGGTGTCTCTGTGGAATCTGCTTTACTCAAAATACATCACTGAAGAGAAGAGGAGAGACCTTGTGCAGCAGTACAAGTCTGGAACCATCACTATTGACCATTTCTTGAAGATCATATTGACAATGATTCAACAGCAGATGACAACGACAACAACGATAACCTACACCACTACAACAAAAAGGATCTGATTGTCAAGATCCATGGGATCCACCTCCTTGAGGCCCAGATTGCAACAGGGGGCATCATCAACCCTGTGCACATCCATCGAGTGCCTGTAGAGGTGGTGTACCAAAGAGGCTACTTTGATGAGATGAACCAGATCCTGTCTGACCAGGGGCGGACCTAGCCCATTTGGCGCCCTAGGCGAGATTCACCACTGCGCCGCCCCCCCCCCCTATGGCTTTTTTCTTCATAGTTATCTAACGTTAGTCTTTCTTTCCTCAACGTTCAATTCTATAAACACTTGACCGATACCCATCAATGCACAGCGCTCTAGCATGTTCTGACTGTGAACACCTAAAGCTGAGGCTCAGACCGACCGACCGTTTTAGATTTTTGGCTCATTTTCCCTTATGTTAGAATTTTTTTAATGTAAAAATAATGGTTGTAGATATAGAGGGGGGCGCCAAAACTGCACAGAAAAAAAAAAAAAAAAAAATCTTTTTTTTGGCGCCCCCCTCTGGGTGGCGCTCTAGGCGACCGCCTATATCGCCTGTAGGAAGGTACGCCCCTGTGTCTGACCCTGATGATACTAAGGGTTTTATTGACCCCAACACACAAGAGAACCTCACCTATCTGCAGCTGGTGGAGAGATGTATCCAAGATCCAAAATCTGGCCTCAGCTTTCTTCCAAGAAACAAATAAATAAACAAAAACGAAATAACAATAATGATTGATTTACATTCTCTTTCCCTCTGTCCTGCTTGTAATTAGGGTTGGGCTATAAAATATTTAAATCCTCCAGACATAAACCCAGATAAATCTGCTCGGTTTCCATATGATCAATGTATTCTATTATCTAAAGATGGCAAGTCTAGTGTCATGATGTACCATACATTCATAGTTAATGAATGTAGTGGGTAAAGGAATATTTCACTTTAGAACTTGTCCAAATTCAGTCTTACCGCTATCTATGGTTACAAGTAAACTAGTGACCACTGATGTCCGTCATCCCGTCAACACCACCATTCCTCTCGGGTGTCAGGATCCTCATTCACTTAAATTCATCTTGAGGACTAAGTCTAAATATCATACTTCAGAAGGATAAACCAACTACCCATAATAATTGTGTAATATATTGTTTGTGTCAAAGGTACTTGGTTTATGTCAAATATAATTATACAAATTTGTCATTTGAGGTGTAGTTTGACCAACTGTCAACTTTTCACACAATGATTATTAGGTATTTTCCAAGACAAGCGGATAAACATGGTAACCACTCCCAACCATTCCATGCAAGGCAGAGATACACGGCACACTCAAAGTTATAACAAATGTACTGGATCTGCTCTTATTCATCAAGGGTAATAACTAATAAATCTGTAAACACACATCGAATTTAAAAACAAAGACACACCTTCTACTCAGAATTGTCTGTTTTATTGAAATCGGCACTGATATTTTAGACTGGGAATAAGAATGGAAGTGAATGAGGGGCCGTCAAGGAGGAATAGTGGTGATTACAGCAGAGGTCTGTAGTCTACTTGTAGATGCACTTTGATTGAGGTAAGACTGCTGAAACTAAAATATCACTACTTTTGGTTGATGTATCATTCACATTTCAAGTGATATGGATTACAACTGCAAATTCATGGCTGTCCAAAATAAATTCTTATATAGTTAGACCTGTATGGTTCTTTATCTTAAGGGTTAATTATCATGTTTGCTACAATAACAATTATCAAACAAAGATCAAATGTCATTTTTATGCATATAACTAAGATGTGATGTTTTGAATATAAACATGTTTTGACATGACATTGAATGAATGACAATGAATCCCCAGGTTTCTTCAGACTCTAATCAGAAGGAGAAATTAAAATGTAAAAGCTGTTTTCAATATATTGAGTCTATTGTTATTCAAGATATATTGTGCCCACATTAACCAGCCCTTCTTGCAATGTATGGTGAGGGTCTACAGTGGTTTGGGTATTCCAAAACATAATATACACCATGAATTTTGTTGCCTATTCTTACTAAATGATAGCTGCCTCATCCAAGAAACACTCACGAACCAATATTGAAATATAGTATAGGATCTATAGTATTCTAGGATTAAAACAGTCATATGCCTATGCAGCTGTAACAGTTTTGAAATATTTTGCAATGAATGATTCTAGCTTTCTCTAAGATCTAATCTCACATTTAGGAAATGCCGTTTTAAGTGAACTGCTGTAAACCTACCTAATCACAATAAAAAAAAATTAAAGAAATCTTGTTTGTGTTCATTTACTATCAGTGTCTTTTAATGTTGAATGTTTCTGTAAAGAGCTTGGACAAGAAAATGATATCAATTTTTAATCAAATGCAGTACTTCACAAAGTGCTACAGTTGAACGGAGATTTTGGTATCTGAGAAAAAAATCATGAATCCTTATATATGATTGACAACCTGGAATGAAAACCTATACAGAATGCAATGGGTTAAATGGGCCCTACAGTCATGACATGCACAGAAAGTACTGTGGACATTAAGTAGGAAAATAATTAAATATATATATACGTTTTGTAGTGTTCACAGCTGAAATATTGATTCACACAATTGTCAGAAAACAGAAATTGTGGTCACGTGCACAATACTTTCTCAATTTGGTCTGACCTGGTATGAATGATAATGCATGTGGAGTACAAATAAAATGCCATGTGATCTTACCCCAGAGGAGAGGCAGACAAGACTTAATGCTGTCTAGTAATATTAGGGATGAGTCTCCCTCTTGTGGATATAAATGTATCCCTCACATTACAAAAAAAGGATATCAGAACCAGTGAATTACCCAATTCACTTTTATTATTATTTGTATTTTGTATAAAAAAGGAAAGAAGGCAAATATTACCGAGTGGTCCTGGTAAAGTCCCCTCACGCTTAAGGAGATTAAAATAGCCTATATATACACACACAAAACATATCTGTATCCTTGTTCGATGTCATGCACATAAGCTTTATCTGCTGATTCTAATGCTTCCTCTGAACTCTTTCTAGATTTTACAATGATAAATTCAAACTTGAAACGCCATTTGTTATGGCAATGTATTCACTTCACATAATGAAATAAGCAACCAACAGTGTTCAAAAACATTGCAAAGAAACAGGTTTTTATGCCGTGAAACTATAGAAATAGTTTACAATCAATCCAAAATGTTTGTATTACTCACTGTTAATTTATGTAAAGAAAATGTGGATAATGATCAAACAGCATTTCATATCTCTCATCCTCAGTCAGACAGCAGAGCAGTTATTTTTGTTAAATATGATTTAGTCTAGATTTCCACAACTGTCCATATACCATTGGTTCCCAAACATTTTCATGTCAAGGACCCCCAAATTGACATGTAATATGTGAGCGACCGCCATTTTATCTCATATGGACCCCCATCTGAGAAGATATCTGTTGTTATGTGATTTAATCCAGAATTCCATAACTGTCTAAGTGAGGGGATAACAGAGCGAGTGAAACCTATGATCAGAATAGTGACTATTATACATTCTCTCATTGTGATAACATCAATAAAATATTAGTGATGTTAGTGTTTATTTCATTTAGTCAATATTTCAGTCTATCCTAAAACCAGAAATAACCAATCTTGTTGTTGTGGAACTGCTCCAATGACAGCAAAGGGAGATTTGACTTTGTGGACACGGTGACAGCACCCTGACTTTACAGGCATATGGGTGTCATCTTCTGCTGTAGAAGTTGATATGGTTGGCGTTTCTGGAAAAACTTCGAGTCTCGAAGTATATCAGCGTGGCTCAGAAAATCAAGTGTTACTAAGCCAATTATTTGCACAAAAACTTAACTGAAAACAGTGTCACTATTCTAATTTGTCAAGCAGCTGGTGGATGTCTTCTTGGCCGCGGTACACCATCTTAAGTCCTCTTGGAAGATAACGGCAGGATGACAAGTTCAGGTAGCTAAGAGCAGTAGACTGGCCGATAACTAACCTACAAAAAGAAGACAGAAAAACAAAATATTCTCTTGGGCTTGTGATATTTCCCTAATGCCAAACTTAAGATGATTGACATGTATGAATGCGTAATGCTTATTTTTAAAGTGAAGGTTCTGCATTTTTTAAGGCTATTATAACAATTACTTACCAAGCCCACTCATAGGACTGTGTAAGTATTTTTGCACCCATGTTTTTGTTTGAGAAATAAGCGTGAGCATTCTGTTAGCATTTATTTACATATGAGCTCTATTATCACTTTAATCGCCGAAGATGCTGTGCAGCGTCTTTCCCCGCCATGCTTATTCTGCCGAAGACCACGTCTTTGATATCAATATTTGAAAAATCTGTGATCGAAATCATATTTCTCCCCCGGAGACATTATATGTACTGGTGAGCCCCTCTCAACTCTCCAACGGTTCAAGAGCGCCATCTGGTGGCCGATCGGCCGATCGCCCAAACAGGAAGTGATGCGGATGAAGTGGTGCTCACCCATATTTCGTCCGGGCACTCGCTATCGTTAGCAGGACTCCATCTCGACACACTGGATGTCGATCATTTGCAAATAACTCGATAAACAACATGATTTGGACATATATACTATTATACAACCTGGAAATGGATCGGGTATTTCTACATCCCATAATAGGAATATTTCAGTTCCACGCTCATCGTCCAACGGCGCGAGGAAGATACGGTAAGATCCAGCGTTATTTTTCAATGTGTTCTTTACTAACTGCTCTAATGATCATATCACCCACACTAGATGAATGATATAACGTTGCCCACGGAATTATAAACGACCCCCCCGCCCATCCGGTCAACATCAGATCATACTTAGTAACTCCTAGAAGCACGTCCAGTTGAAATGTTTTATCGCGCACAGATTTCTATCAAACTGTATTTGATCATCAATATAATGCATTTGGGGCTATAAATCAAGTTCTGGAGAAAGCTGCAGAAAACGATAAAAACATACTTATACTTTAGACCGTATTTTAGTATGAATATGTGAATGAAAAAGTATAACGTTGCTACACCCTGAACAATAGATATAGGACGATGAATGGGCCATAGTAATGTCAATTTAGCAATACAATTTAAAAAGTTATAGCCCTGCAAAGAAGGGGAACTTCTCCATGTTAAATCTGGCTGGCGAGGGATGGTAAATTATGAATTTAACCCCGGCGATCAAAGTGTTAACACCATCAGTGCCGACCTTGTTTACCCGGTTTAATGCCATCATCCACTTCAATGTTAGCGTTAAAAACGCATAACCTATGTTTTGAATTATGACTATGTGTCTAATCTGCCCGTCGCGTATCAATGACTTGTTTGCAGTCAACATTGTCGAAACGGATTGTTTTTTTGATCGGTTCATATCCTTTTTATACAGCATTTCGAAAAGCTATCGTTCTCTTGAAAATTTCCGGGAAAATAGAAAGATTCCCCCATAAACGGCATTTTTTGGAATATTCTCGAATACACTAGACACGTTGTCATTTGTCCGCCTATTTATGAATCGTTTTCAAATAAACGCTAGATTATCGATAGTATATGTGTACTTATGCACGCTATAGAGGCGGGCTGAAAATCTATTATCCATTTCCTCAAGATCACACACACACACAGTTATCTCAGTGAATACAGCTTGGATTACCCCAAGACTGGTAACATAGACTCCTTACCTTAGATCAGATGTTCTCCAAAAAGATTATTCCAATTCCTGATCGCCATTCCAAATATCGATCACGCTTATTGATTGATTATTGGCTGCTGTAAATATATATTCCAGGCTGCATTCCAACTCGCGATCAGATCCCTCATCATCAGACAGCTCGCCAGCACAATGGAGCCAGTTGGCTCCACCTCTACAGATCTACAGATCCCAGTTACACAGGGATAGACGATAGGGGGCGGTTTTTTCCCATCGGAGCTCCTGGAGGGGCTGCTGTACCAACGGGACACTCGGTTGATGAAATATGGATTCAGATCGCTAATAAAAAAATCAAACGACATTTCTCGTCGTCGGCAATCAACGGGGGGCATGATAAAATGAGAATAGTCGTCGTCGGCATTCAAAGTGTTAATGGTAATATATATTAGCAAAACTGTTGTTGTGTAAAAAGGAACACACTAACATTATGGGAAATGCACATACCGTCTTCTCCAGTTAGACAAGAAGATGGATACTAATTTCCCCTCTGCATTTAGTACAAAGCAATCCGGCTGCAAGCTATCCTAGCTTAGCACAAATGAATGGAAGCAGATATGTGGAATAGCTGTTGGCCAAAAATAGCTCTCGTTTTAAGCTACGCTAGCTGACCCGTATCCGCTTCCATTCATTTGTGCCAAGCTAAGCTAGCTTGCAGCTGGATAGCTTTCTACTACGTACTGCTCGAACAGAGAGATTGGTATATGCATCTTCTTGACTCTGGAGAAGACGGTAAGCGCATTTCCAATAATGTTGGCATGTTCCTTTAAATTGTGAAACGTCTAAACAAAAATCAAACACTGACTACCTGAGGGCAGGTGTTGTGATCCTGGTCCCAGTGAGATGGAGTGAACGCAAGGAATCTGCACTTGTTGCGTGAGCAAGGTGGCCCATGGCTATTTCCAAGTCCTCCTCTGTGAAGAGATGGTTTGTGATGTCAAGTTCCCGCAAGGTCCCACTCCATTTTTCTGTCAGCATGTGTAGCCCCTTCTTGGACGTTGACAAAGCAACGTGGCTGTTGAAATACAGTCCCCAGGACAGGCACTCAAGCTCTGCCAAAAACCACACACACAGCAAGGGGGTTAGTACGTTTCAGTAATATATCGGCCGATATGGCTGTTTTTTTACACATCGGTATCGGTCCGATATCAAGATAGGGCCGATATTTATTAAAAAAAAATATTCTTTATTTTTTTACATGTTTTGGCCTTAAATAGTTTCAAAATATCAGTCAGAACAGCAATATTAATATCCGTTATCGGTATCGGCCACAATTTTCACATCGGTGCATCACTCATGATGTGATTACCAACTGTTGTTACTGTGAATACAGCTAATGGTTAGGTTATATATAAAGTGAAATTATTCCTATTGCATTAACGTACATACAATCAACACATTTTGAAAAATTTATCAAAACATGTAATATGGCTGTTGACTCATTTATGGTGTATACATTTAATTATGAAAAACAGTTCACTTTTAATTGGGGATTTTCATTGCCCCCTCTTCATAAAAAGATTGAAAGAATGTCAACAACAGTACAAAAAAGAATAAACAGAAAAATAGAAAATCTAGCTTAATTTCCCAATATAACCCACCATCACAGGGCAAAGCAGCGAGACCAACTGGTGTGATTCGAGAACAGCCTCGCAGATCCAGCATGCGAAGCTTGGAGGAGCCAAAGAGAATGTCTCTCAGGTATTTGTCAGTCATGAAGGACACAGACGTTGTGGCCATGCACAGCTCCTCCAGGAAGGGGAAGCCTGCTGTGGAATCTGGTCCATTCCTCATCACTTTATGCATGGGTATGACATTCAGCATCCGGAATGTCTTAAGCAAACAATACAGTAACACTCCTCAAATCAGTTAAAAGATAATAAGACAATGCTTTTTAACTAGAATCTAAAGCAGTGGTTCCCAAACTAAACAAGCTCTGACATGTTGCAAAACATGATCTTTTAGTTAAACACTTTCAGTGCCAGCAGGGGGCGCAGGATTTAGTGCTTGAATGCCCACCATCCACTTCAATGTTAGCGTTAATAACTCCTAATCTATGTTTTAAATTATGGCTATGTGTCTAATCTGCCCGTCGCTTATCAATGACTCGTTTTCCAGTCAACATTGTCGAAGCGGATTGTTTTTTTATCGGTTCATTTTCATTTTATAGCATTTTGAAAAGCCCTCGTTTAAGGAAAATAAAAAGATTCCATAATAAACGCCCTGTAATGGAATATTCTAGAATACACAAAAACTGTCATTTTTCGGCCTATTTATGAATCGTTTTCAAATAAACGCTAGATTATCGATAGTATATGTGTACGTATGCACGCTATATAGGCGATCTGAAAAATCGATTCTCTGATTTCCTCAAAGCCATCGCCCACACACACATATAGGGCGAACGCTGAGAGCTCAGCGAATACAACTCTGATTATCCCAAGACTTGTAAAATAGATTCCTTACCTCAGATCAGATGTTCTCCAAAAAGATCATTCCGATTCCTGATCGCCATTCCAAAAATCGATCGCTTTTATTGATCCAACGCTGGGTACTGGAAAAACATATTCCACGCTGTTCTGAGGGACCAGAATGACTGCGATCGGCTCGGGTTACATGCCTGAGAAGTAAAATGTGGATTCTGAATTTCTCTTTTCTCATCCATTTTCATTGAGTCCATTCCAAAAGGGTGCATTACCATCTGGGAGACGATAGGGGGCGCTTTTTTCACATCTGAGCTCCTGATGGGGCTGCGTGAATACTTTACCCAAGGCAGTTGTCCTTCCGCGTTCGGTTTGCGCGCCCTGATTGGCCTCTCGGAGACCAATCGCCTAACTACTCTGTGCTTTTTCGAGCTAATGTAACGTCATTAGTTTCCAACGGAGAGGAGAGAAAGACCTCGGCTCACAAGCAGCTCAAACTACCTGTTGGAATAAATTAATTGATTGATGTTTAACTTGTCCCTGTGTGTGTCCAGTCATTTCGACTAGCAAACGTTGTATTTAACGTTACCTCAGGATACCACTGTATTGTATTTAGTTGGTTAGCTATGTAGCTAATGTGGATAGCATTTTGAATAGCATCAATGCTAGCTGGCTGGCTACAGCTTTATTTACTAAATTATGGAGGCTTTTTAATCATCAAGGTAAGAGAGGATGTCATGATCAACTGAAGGCATATGCTATGGAACAATGTGCTTGGGTTTTCAGAAAAAGGCCAGCTATGTGACGCTAATCTCTCTAGTATCGTGTATTGCATCAAGTGTAAGCACAGCAGAGCCCTGCTCCGCTTCAGACAGAGAGCACAGGGCATAGTAGTATATTGAGCGAGTAGTGCGGCGATAGTAGGGCTAACGCGATTGGGCGCTAAGAGGCCAATCAGGGCGCGCAAACCGAACGCGGAAGGACAACTGCCTTGGGTAAAGTATTCACGCGATGGGGCTGGTTTCCCAACGAGAGACTCTGTTGATGAAATATGAATTCAGATCGCTAATAAAAAAATAACACGCCAATTGTCGTGGTGGGCATTCAGGGGGCGGGCTGATAACACGTGTTATGTCGTGGTGGGCACTGAAAGTGTTAATATTAACAACACACCGTAATTTAGCTTGTACTATGAGTCACACCAATTTATTGAGGATATAAAAAATTATAAAAACAATAATTTAGCAGAGTTATAAACACACAGGCATAGGTTATGACGGTACGTTAAAATAATAACTTGTGCATCTGGGAGCAGATAGATTGTGCTTTCTCTCTCTCTCTCTCTTTCTCATGATAGACATGTTGACAGCACTCGTTGAGCTGGAAAAAGCCATCCAAACTCAATTCACCACATGTGCACTGGCACAGCGCTGAAACGCAGTGTGGAGATAGGTCTGGCAATGCTAAGAGACTAATGTGCGTTATGTGGTCCATTTGTAGATAATTCTGTGAGTTAATATTGGGCGACCAAACTAGCACTTGATGTTGTGGAGAGAAAACCGAATGGGTCCCGGAGCTATTCGTAGTCTTCATTCATATGGGGGAAATATTTTTGAACAAATCAAGTCGAGAGTGGGAGACACTATTGCCCATTATGCGCTTGACAAAAGTTGAGAAACTATCTTTGCAACATAAATATGCATTCAGTAGAGTATAACCTATTAAATTTGATTTAAAATATGAACAACAGTATATGTGTTTAATCAGCTTATAAACTGATATTGACATTAACTGTGCGGTACAATTTATTATGTCGAATCAGAATGTGAAATGAGACGATTGTGCCGGCCTCCCTGGACAGTTATCATGGCACACCAGGGTGCCGAAGGACCCACTTTGGGAACCACTGATCTAAAGTACAGTAGCTCCATACAGCTATCATTCCCCCTTGACATTAACTATGAAGTTATTCTTAAAATGCATTTATTTGGGAGCCACTTTTAGAGGCACTGTAATTTGTGATTAATCACATGGATAAACTAATAGATATCTTGAGTGATCCATAGTTTGTACCTTTAGTTTAGGACATCCACTCTGTAAACCTTGGATGCAGATGGAAAGTTGGCAATATCCACTGTCCAGCTTTGTGTTGACCTCCAGCAACTCTAAATCAGGGCAGCATCCTCTCTGGAAAAGCAATACACAGCAGGGTTTATTGTACCAGGTTTTACCATAATGTATCATTAGTATTAATGGTGTGTAATACATATACAAAAGAACAACATTTGGAATATTAAAAAACAAAGCATTACAGAGATTGCAGCTAGGAGTCTGTCGTTCTTTGTTCCGTGGGTGAAGAGAATTTGTCTGATTTGGCTGCCATAGGTTTCCAAGAAGGTAACAAGACCTTCAACCTGAAGCTATAGCAAAACAAAGCAAAAACAAAGAATGCATTGAAACAAATGATGACACGAATAGTATAGGGATAGTTCAGATGTTTCAACATTATGTTGTATGAAATACTTGCCAGTAGTGTAGTGGATGCAATGCTATATTAGCCAGTGGTGGAGGAAGATGATTTTGTTAGAAGGTAACCCTCTTGCCTGCATGTTGTGGTGTGGATTAAAACCTTCTGGTTCCGTGACCCGGCCAGAACTCTTGACTACGGGACTTAGTAAGTAAGCTAATAGTTTTGCATCCACTACCCTACTGGCAAGTATTTCATACATTTGACACTTATTGTCCAAAAATTCAAACTATCCCTTTAAGCTCTTCACATTTCCATGTCTCTATACAACCCAACCATTAATTGCTGTGAATTGACTAGTGATAAACCAATACCTTTTCACTGCATTCCCAACATATTGTATGTACTGTATACATCATTGTTTGTAATACTATGTTCACTGGCGTGTTTTTTTTTAATACCTCTGAATACTGCACATTTATGGTCGCCAGAGACCGGCTGTTTGCACCGAGGCTCTGGAAGGTCTTCTCTGTCACACCTGTGCAGTACGAGAGCTTGAGGGAGCGTAGATGAGGGCAGGACTGCGACACAACCTATTTGGTTGATAATTTAACAAGTAAAAGAATATGATTAAAAAAGAAAACACAATATGTATGTAGGCTTAAGACACTGATACAAATGCAGACATGACTGAAATAGAAACACAGTGGAATACATTGTCACTGATATACTCTGCGGCTCCGCAGCTTCCATGTCCACACACTAGCTGCCATGGGAGCCAGTGTGTGGAGTATCCAACTAGTTCGGCTAGCGAGCCGGTGCAGAACTTCTCCGCAAGTGTGTCATTTTGTGATGGATTTGAAGGATAGGGGAGTTAAGGGATAGGGGTTAGGTGAGGCAATTGAGGGATAGAGGAGTTGAGGGATTGGGGCTGGGTAGGGGGTTGAGGGATGGGGTTAACTGAGGAAGTTGAGGGATATTGGGTGGTGGATACACATGTCCTTGTAAATACAGTCAAATACAAATATATTTGAACAACAGCTAAGCAGCAAATTGTCCAATTACTTTTGGTGCCTGAAAAAGGGGGAGGCACATATAGAAATTGTTGTAATTCCAACACCGTTCACCTGATTTGGATCCAAATACCCTCAAAAAACTGAAAAGTCTGCACTTAAAGCACACATTGATTGTTTCATTTCATCAATGGTGGTGGTATACAGAGCCAAAATAATGAAAATAGTGTTGATGTCCAAATATTTATGGACCCGACTGTATCTCGTTTTTTCCACTTAGAAAATGTAATATTTAATTTTTGCAAAACTTTGTATTACTTGCATTAACCTTAGAATGAAGCAGGGAAGTATGGCACCACTTGGCCAAACAAGATCATGGTGGTGGTGAGGTAAGTAGATTAAACATGCATAACCACGGGATATATCTGGCACACTTAGGTCGGGAATGAAAATGGGTAGAAACACATTAAAAAAATGTTTCAAGTATGCCGGTTATATCTTCATCCTGCTTTAACTTTAAACTAATACGGTTGGGTAGTTAACTGGTAAATGGCAACTGCATTTATATAGCGCTTTTATCCAAACCACTTTACAATTTGTTCCTCACATTCACTCACACATTCACACACCGACGGTGGAGGCAACCATGCAATCGGGGTTAAGTGCTCAAGGACACTTCCGACACACTGCCGGGAGGAGTGGGAATCGAACCAGGAACCTTCCGATTACCAGACAACCGCTCTATCTCCCGAGCCACTGGGTTCAGTGTCCTCCGATGACACTGATCACTGGAGGACATAGTCAAACTCAGACTCATAGAAAAGGTGTTAAGTGAGTATGACTTACTTCTACAGCATAGTCAACATTCTTTTTCCAGTGACAAAGAGAGAAGTGTCTTAGCTGGGAGAACCTAGGAAACAATAACAAATCAGTATTGTATTGTGATGAAATTATGATATCTTTGTGCAAAATTCAATTCAATGAACACAACAGCAATTGGATTGTTTATGTATTGATTTTGTATACTGTTCACATATATATATATATATATATATATATACATGTATATATATATATATATATATATATATATATATATATATATATATATATATCGATATTGTGGAAAATTCCAGATGATTATCGTGATATGAATTTCTTTCATATCACCCAGCCTTAGAACAAATCATTTTCAAATTCATCTATGTGTGTAAAACGATTTTAATGAGTCTAAAACTATTTCTACTGACCTGTTCTGTGCCAGCCAGTTCAGAGTTTCTTTAATCTTCTGCTCCGTTTTAGACAACTGGGTCTTCCCTGGTTCAATCCAGCAGTACCCCATAGACACGCTACGCCACAGAACAGGACTGGAGGCAGCAGCATTCCAGAGACGACAAACTCTCGCCATCCTGAATCAGAGACAAAAATAAAGACATATCTCAGGAAATCACAACAGAACTAAAAAAAAATTAAATAAATAAAATGTGACATTCCAGTCTGTGATGAACAGATTGAGCACTGTATCTAACTGAGGGTATAGCTATCCATTGTGCTACCTACAACCTGAACCCATATGCTTCAAATCAAATGCACTGTAGCTAGGTAGGCCCATTACCTGCATAGAAAGGGTACAGAGCCTTGGATGACCACCATCGAAAAAATATTGACCAGCACCTCCTCAGGCAGGCTTTGACCCCATCTGTCATCCATGCCCATCTGAGCCTGAGGCAGAGTGTCATCTCCTTGCACCTTCTTGTTCAGTGGATTCTTTTTCAGCTTAGTCTTGGCCACAGCTGTTTTTTTCCTCTTAATCTGAGCAGCCTTAACTTTCCCATTAATAGTCCTCTTCTTCTTGCTGCTTTTTTTCTTTGGACGCCAGGTTAAGTTATCAGTGTTGGATATTACCAGAAGCATATCTTCACCCTCTTGGACAGTGTAACCAAGTGTAGCAGGTCGGTTGACTTTGGCCTTCTTCTTCTTGGGTTTAGCACCAAGCACATTGGACTTCCTCTTTAACGATGTCTTCTTTGTTTGAGGTTCACCTTTTCCGTGGCTTGATGTAGTAGTGTCTGCAGTTTCCTTAGCTGGGCCTTGGGCTTCAACTTCTAAATCCATTTTGAGGAGAAACTTGGTCCACCCTCTGCTTGATCGCTCGACATTCATCCACAGTGCTTTGGCTCATCCACATCGATCTGCAAACAGTCAAATGTGTTTAGTGAGCAAGTTAGTTGGCTTATATTCAGCCAGATAGAAAATACGTTAAAAGCTTGCCACTAACAATCTAAAATCATAAAATAACAATCAACATAATAATGACAAGATTGTATCAAATGCAGCATCAAAATGTTAGGAGGCTCCCGTGTGAACTTAAATAAGTTAATCGACCATACTGTGTAATATAACTAACGTTATCTACTGAAATACAGAAAGCCCCATCTTTCAAAATGTATCATTATTGTACTTGTTGTATACCATGTTCAATTCAAACTTTAATACAGACTCGAGTCATGGTCCAGATAAAAAAAGATAAAAAAAATATATATAAAAGTACACACAAGAGGCAAAACATTACTTAAAATACACATCAACAATATATATCTCCGTCCTGAGAAAACTCAAGACATAACGTTAACGTGTCTGCAATGTTTTCAACGGGTTTCCGTTCAGAATGTGTTGTTGTGCCTGATGATCAACGAGTCCCGTTGTGAGCACAATAATAAAGCTAATGCTAGCTAGCTAGTAATATCACTGTACCACACCTTCGGAACTAGACTAGTTGTTACGTTAACCAATATCGACTCGTGTGTTCATAACTCAACATTTTCCACTCGACTATTTCAATATATCATTACGATATCTAACTAACGTTAGTAGCTTTAACAACTAGATGTCTGGACCCACAATACATTTCAGTTCACCCAGGCCATTGGTCGAGAGCCCGGCGTTCACCCGCCTTCTCTGCGGACGATCCAATGATCGTTTACGCTGATTACCATTCGTCGTGGTGGTGGAGGAATAGAGAGTAAGAGAGCACACTAAAGTTTGTCGGTGAAAAATAAACAGCGGTAAGGAATAATTAAGCTAGATACTGTTTTTTGTAACGTTGTGTCTATTTGAAACGATAAGCTCCCGCAACCTGTATGTCGCTACGCTAGTAGCCGGTGAATTAGCAAGCCAGCTAACATCGTTAGCTAGCTTACCGTTGGCTACATGCTAATGCATAAAACAAGCCATACGGGCTAACGTTAGCTAGCATAATATCACCCATGTTAGAGTTAGGGTGACCATATTTTGATTTCCAAAAAAGAGGACATGCTGGCCCCAGCCTCGAGATACGTAATGATACTTTGCACAATCGAAGCGGGCATGGCCACCTTCATTTCACTATGTCTTGTGTATGTACTGTAGCCTACTGTATGTGATGAATAAACCTTATGAGGGCCACGTTCATTGATAAAGAAAAATAATGTCCACAGCCGCTCCAGTGTAAAACAAAGATATCCAAATTGTTTATTTCTCTTCCACAGCGAAGTCTTTCTTTACATAAGTGATCCTAAAGCTATTTTCCTAAACTAAAACTAGTTTGGCTGTTTACTGCCACGAAATATTCACGTCACTACTACAAGTTAAGAAAACTGTATTTTCCCAGTCTCTAAAATCACTGCAGACTCGACACATGACAAAATTCCTCCACACCTGAAAGCAGTAAATATCAACTTGCAGGCTCTTTCCACAGCAAAACGGTAGGCAAGGTACCCTGATCTAGAAATGCAGGCTTCAATCTATGTTGTTTAGTCTATCGTGCTCAGCACTGTTTCAAGATGCACAATGAGCTCTTCTCTTCTTCTTCTTCTTATTTGAATTTCCGGCAGTGTAGACGCATCGTGGCGTATTACTGCCCTCCGCAATTCTTTTTATGGGCTCTTCTTCTTCTTCTTCTTCTTCTTCTTCTTCTTCTTCTTCTTCTTCTTCTTCTTCTTCTTCTTCTTCTTCTTCTACTGGACCCCGTCATCAACTACATTGTCCATTGGAGTGCAGCTAATGCTGCTACTTCCTGTCTGAGCCCCCCTCCGCGGGACCCTCCTTGCCCCCTGCGATCTTATTCTGGGCTGCTTTATCCCTCTTAACCCAGAAAAGCGGCCATTATTTTTTTTACTTGAACTTGAGGACTGCATACTTTTTTTGCAAAGCTTATCTTTATACCTTATGCTTATAGCACATGCATAAGCCTGGTCTCTTTTGAAAGATAACATTCTGAAGTTACCAATGCAAAAAAGGAAAATCACTTTTAGTGCTAATGAAATAGAGTAGCATATAGGTCTGAACTTGAGTTGAACGTGAACTTGTACTCACATTTTTCTGCAGTGGTTGCAATATCCCAAATTTAGCCACATAACATGCGCCCAGAAAAGTGGCAATTTTTTTTACTTGAACTTGAGGACTGCATACTTTTTTTTGCAAAGTTTATCTTTATAGTTTATGCTTATAGCTGTATGCATAAGCCTGGTCTCTTTTGAAAGATAACATTCTGAAGTTTCTTACACAATAAAGAAAAATCACTTTTAGTGCTAATGAGTAACATAGGGCTGAACATGAGTTGAACTTGTGTACGCACGTTTTTGTGTAGTAGTTGCAATATTCCAAAATAATATATATATATTTTTTGTATAAACTGGAAAACACAGCAAATCCATAGCTTGAAGTCTTATCCAAATGTTATAAAAATCCATTCAGAAATGAGTCTTATAGACTAGAGACATCCGGGTAAGGAAAAAAGGTCTCCATCTCTCTATTTTCTCATCCAAGTAAATTAATTCGGAATTTTTATCACATGATCCTGTCTTCGCTTGTCAATTTTCACCTAGATCCCTGATTCGCACACCCCCACGTGGGATATCACTGAAAAGCTATACACACATTGTTGGCTACAAGTTACAACGCTCACCAATCATTTTCGCAATCTGCGGATGATTGACTTCTGGAGCCTCGGGAGTCCGGGGTGATAATCTGGCGCGCAAAAAGTCGCACGCCTGACATATCGGCATGTAAGTCGAGAACCGGGGCACGGATTTTGGCGATTCAGATGGCATTCGAACGGCAACAAATAGCGCTTTAATTCGGTAATTTATACGAGAAATGCAGTCCCGAGCCTTCAGATGCTCGCAAAGGGCCGTGAAACTGAAACTGAAAAACAATGAAACCCGGACATTTCCATGAATTTATAAACCCCCCCCCGGACGCCCCGGACAGGGCGTGAAAAGAGGGCATGTCCGGGCAAAAGAGGACGTTTGGTCACCCTACATAAAACAAGCCATGATACAGGCTAACGTTAGCTAGCATAATATTGATTGATTGATTGATTGATTGAAAACTTTATTAACAGATTGCGGAATGGGACAACTCAGCACGCTCTGAGCAAAGAAAGGAACTGAGATATGAATAGAGTATTGCTTGACTTGCTATGGTCCGGTAAATACGCTGATGTTATTGAACGTATAACTATATAATGTTAATTAGGGGTGCACCGATATATCGGTCGGGTATCGGTATCGGCCGATAAGTGCCTTGTTGACTGCTATCGGCCTATCGGCCGATAAGCTCAAATGTGCCGATAGCAGTCGCCGATAACTAACCATCCATTTGTGTAGCGTCAAAAGGCAAAAAAAAATAATTCACTCGCGACCTACCTGCACAACGCCCGCCGTCCCCCCCACACACACACAAGCTACTGCATCAAAGTTACTATTTATGATTAACAAGGCATTCGTTTTGTGGCATTAACGTTATATAGTTAGTGTTACACGGACAATAACATCAGCATATTATTATTACCCATAGCAGCAAGGCATTACTCCGAGTCCGTTCATAGCCGGGAGGCAGAAGACTAACGTTACTGGTGAAAATGTGATTTACGTTGGAATACTCCTTTGCCAACTTGCTGTACTTTGCTTGCAGGTCTGCAGCCATTATTACTGGATTAAGAATAGCCCCAACTTTAGCCAACGTAACGTTATGGCTAAACCTTTAACATTAGTTAACCCTAGCTTTCGGTTAGCTGTTCAATGTTAATAACACAACCAAGCGAATCCATCAGAGCTCCCCATCAACACCGCTCTGTCGGGAGGATGGCATTTAAGAAAGTATCTGCTGTTAAAATGACACAAACATTCGTTTTGTGGCATTAACGTTATTATAGTTAGTTACACGTTCAATTACATCAGCATAGTATTTACCCGAAGATAGCAAGCAAGCCGTGCATAGCTCGGTTACATTCCGTTGCTCATTCCGTACCCAACTACACATTCTGCAATCTGTTAATAAAGTTTTCAACCAGACAAATGTATAGAAAGGCTTTGTTTTATTATAAAATTTGTTGCAGTAAAATCATTGTGTCTCGTTTGGCCATCCTGTGGAGCGCGCTGGTCGGCGGGCACTGCCGGGCAGCTAACGTATTAGCTTGTTGTGGTTCTAAGTTTGACTCGCATTCTCGCAAGCAGAATCAGATCAATGGCGGCATGCCCCGAAGTAGAAAAATGAATAAACGCTTGGTGGTAAGCAGGAGGTGGGTGCTAGCGGTGTGGCGTAATTGGCCGAATCGACTGTCAATCAAAATGGTTCCATTGCATTGGTTGAAAGCTCTGGTTGAGAGAATAGTATCCCGCTGCAGGCCGCCAGAATGGTTCCATTGCATTGGTTGAAAGCTCTGGTTGAGAAAATAGTATCCCTCTGCAGGCCGCCAGACGATACTGGGAGAGGGATCAGTGATACCATAAACATATTTCTTGATGTTTCCTTTTTTAAGTAAGTAAAGAGGCCTACAAATACAAACACACATACAAATATACAGTAGTTTCATTAAAAAAAAAAAAAATTAAAATTAAAAAAAAAATTAAAAAAAATTAAAAATACTTATTTTTTGCCACAATTATCGGTATCGGTATCGGCCGATTGTGTTAGTTGAACAATCGGTATCGGTATCGGTGGCCAATTTTCATATCGGTGCACCCCTAATGTTAATGCCACAAAACGAATGCCTTTATTATAAAGTAGTAACTTTATAGTAATAATAATAAGAAAGGGTCGGGGGGGTTAGGGGTAACCACCCCTGCCCGCGACACCGAGTGAACTGCGCACGACCAGAGGGGAAACTTCGAATCCGTGTTTCACTTTCAATAACTAATGCGTGCTTGCCGAATCCCAAACAATATTCATGCTGCAAAGTCATCCTCTAAAGATAGACATTTAGACTAGAGGCAGGCTATATGCTATAAAGAGTAGACTACTACTAAAAAAAAATGCATTCAAACTTTTTTTTTTAAATTTTTTGTGTGCGTGCGGTAATAACCGCAGCGGTAGGAAATATTTTGCAAATGTGTGCGGTAAGGAAAACATCAATACCGCGGCAGCTCTAGTTGTAACTTTTTTTTTTCTTCTTGAAGGTGTTGAGAGTGATTGGCTAATGTTAAAGCTATCTCAAGCAAGTGGCAATGGAGGAAGACCAAGACTTCTCTCTCTATGGGAAAGCAGTTGTTACTGAGGCGAATCTGAGTAAGTGTGGACTTTGGTGCAATGATCAAATGAGAGATTATAAATAAATAATGCCATTTCTTTAGATAATAATGAAATTGCAGTGGCCAACATTTTCTGTCACTCACCCAATGTTTTTTTTTTTTTTTTTAAGGAGATGACAACTTCAGGCTGCTCCTTGCAGACTTTCCTGGATCTCAAACAGGAGAAGGACTAGGGCTTGATGAGGAACCATGCAAAAATAAACTTTTGATTCAAGTAGGACTTATGAAAGAGGAGAACAATCTTTCCTGGGTTGTCGTGATAGAGTGGCTGCAGAAGATTTTCCCGGCGCATCAGTCGGCTGATTTCCGTTGTTTGATCGAAAGGGGCATTGCGACAACATTGAGCTTAGGGAATTCTTCAAGGCTGTCGTTCCTGGAATCAGATGTGAACTTCGATTTTGTTGGCCCAATATGTGACAGCATTGGTGTTGAAAGGACAGATCTTTTGGAGATGAGGGATTTCTCGGAGCAGGCAAAGTCTATTGAAGTCACAAATGGTTTGATTCTTGAGTTGAGTAACTTTGTCACCAGGGAAAAGATCGACCCGGTCATTTTAGTAACTTGGCTCAGAAATTTCAATCGCGAGTTCTGTAAGGATGGGGACCTTCAGAAAGCAAGTAAAATCCTAAAGTCCAAGATAAAAATTTTCAAACTGCATTACCGGAATTATGAGACAAGGAGTCACCGGAGGAACATAGCAATGGAAACCCTACTTCAAAGTCCATTTGAACTGGTGAAAAACAAAGCCGAACGGAGATTAGGCATGAAGAAGCGCATGAGAAGAGACGCTTTGTTAGAATATGACACAGTCAATGTAAAAGATGAGGAGGAGAGCTTTGCCATTATGATGGATGAAGACTCGCGTGAGGCTGTTAAGGATGAAAACAATTCAAGAGGTGAAAGTGATCACGAAATGCACAACTCCAACGAGGGGGAGGAAACCCCGGATGACAAAGGAGAAGCTTTAACACTCATTGACATCACCATGCTCTCTGTCCAAAAGCTAACGAGTGTGTATGGTGGGAAAACCGCTGCCTCCAAGCAAGTTTCCATGGATCTTCTCAAAAACCAATACGCTCTAACATGCAAAGAACACAGAAACATGGTCGAGTTTGAAGCGAAAATGGCTGAAGCGAAAATGGCGTCGCATTCCGAAGATTGGTCACTGGCCTCTCCCTTGCTTTTTATACACTCCAATGCCCATTTCCTTGTTGACTTACATGATGCCGTCGAACAGCAGGTAATGAGCTTTGAAAGGGAGATTGCACGGGCCCACAGAGGTAAACTAGGTCGTGATGGCAATCCCAAATTTCACAGGTTTGTGAACTTCTCTGAAAGTGCCACTTTGCGTTACATCCATATGGCCTGTGATGTCCTAAGCCCTCGTGCTCCTGCCAAGCAGAACTACAGAAGACACTGGGTGGCTTTCTGCGAAGAAATGAAAAACCCCTCCACACTCGCAGTCAATCTATCGAACAGATTTATCAACTACTTTGAAGCCGCAGCGGGTCTCGTTCACCATCACAAAGAAACCAGCCTTTTCTTCTCTGATCTGCTGCAACTGAGCAATGATGACTGCGTCAATGTCGTTCTGGAGAGTGTTACTGCTGATGCCCTTGATGACGTTATACAAAGTTTTGTATGTGTTCTTGCCATCGTTTACTGCAAAATCCTGGGTCCTTACTGGCAACTTCTGAAAAGTGGTGGAGAGTACTCACTCTTCAGTCACTACATACTCTGCCTCCACCAAAAGCTCCTGGAGTGGTCCAAAGATCCATCACCCTTGCTGGAGCCTGAGGGGATGGTGAATGTGTTCCTACAGTTCCCTTTGCAGGAGCAAACCTTTGACAGAGTGTTCAGTTACTGTGGTCAACCCAACACAAACCGTGACCTTATCAGAGCTTGCTTGAGAAAGATGGTGAAGGTGATCGCTGCTGTTACTGAGGAAAATCTGATGGATTTTCTGCCCGGTGGAATTTATTCCCAGAGCCCACCATCTAACGTATGTGCAAAGCTGGCTAGCTGCACATTCTCCATCTTGATGGGAGAATATCCCTTTGGTCATGCATACCCATACAAAAGGCAAAGACCTGACAAGTCCTCCAAACACCCGAACCATTCATCATCGGGTAGCTCTTCAGAAGATGACGACGATGACCTGTCTGGTTCATTTGTAGATGATTCAGAGAAATCTCCCCGAAGGCTGGCAAATACGCCCTCTGGTGAGCAATCATCCCAATCCGAAAAGAGACCGCAAAGCAATAAAGAAGTTGCACACAGACCTGCTTCAAGTGAAACAGACGCACCGAAGTCCATGAATAGTGGCTACATCATGGCTACAGTGAGGAAAAATGGAGGACCTTGCAAGACACAGCAAGATGTTGACAAACTAATGGTGCGTTTTGATGGAAGAAGTCGGGCAGACAAGCGGGAAGCGATGCGCTGTGAAATACTGTACCAGAAAATGGTTCTCTGCAACACGGACCCAAACTTGGATCATACTGCTAAACACTCCGAGATGATTGCAAAACTAAAACTTGCACTGCCCCGTGTTAAACCTGGTTTTAGTTTGGTCTTAGCCCCCAGACTAACCAAGCCAAAACAAGGCCCCACACAGACATCAAATCCTCCAGCTGGTGATGAGGGTGTCGGCCATGAAAGTGAAAGTGTGTTTGGGGAGTAGTAACTTTGTTATGGTGAGAACTCTAAACAGTTTTGCACACATTAATTTAGTTTGACAGTTTTTGAGAGTAAATGTGTTTGAATATGGCCACTGGTGATATCATCAGGGACGTTGAATCATTGTGTTGTGTTAATTAACCATGAAATTATGTAGACGGAAAAAATAAGCAATACATCTGGTCCTAAAGGGACTGCTACCTAAAGGGACTGATAGCTTCACAGTCCTATACAATCCAGTATCTATATACACTATAGACACACTATAAAATATAAATACAATATAATATAAAGTACAAAACAAGATAGTCCAGTGATAAGAGTCGGCCCCGTTCCCCGTACCTGGCTAACTGAGTTAGCCGGATAATTTCCAGTATAGCTTGACTTAAGCCGGACCTTTCTGTTCCCCGAAGTCGGATTTTCTAAATCACCATGGTAACAGATCAGAAAGTTTGAACCTGGTCCGGAGCAGGGTTAAGTTCAGTTAGCTGGATGAACCATGGCCACGCCCACGCAAAGAAATGCCAGCTCGCTTCCTGAAATATTTCTCACAGTCTAGATCCCATTATACCATTCTGAATTATGTTTTTGTGCTTCGTTTTCCTAGAGGGGGCTTTTGAAATGTATAATAATAGAACTAAATGCTGATAATAAATCATATTCAGCCTATAGATTTACTTTGTCCTAAATAGAATAATGCACGTCATATACGGCGCTCGGAGTCGCGATGCACGCTGCATGTGGTTATTTTAATAACGGCGCATTGCAAATGTATCCCGCAGGGATATTTTTAATGAATGAAACCTATCGGCCGTTTGGCTCTGATTAGTTTCATATATTCTCCGCTGTAGATTTGCTTAACGGAGCGCCCGGATTGTGTTTCATTCAAGCATAAAATTGAAGAGTCTATGCGTGGATTGTGGTTTTTGTGGATTATGAATTACGAGGAATCTGAGGATTGTTGAATTGTATCATCACTCACACGTTATTGTGATATTGTAACTGGGATTAAAATGTCTGATGAGAATGAGATGCGCTGTTTGACGGATTTGAGCAATTGAATGAGCCGTTGACGTCACATTAATGCATTTGAGAATAAAGAGATAAAACTTCATTCAAAAGAAAAGTATTCGAAACACGTGACTCTTGTATTGATGGATACACAATGGATATATCCCGTCTGGCACAGTGGTGCAACGGCTAGTGCTCACTCCTGTCAAGCGGACGACCCTAGTTCGAGACCCCACGTTTCCAATATACTTTTTTTGGAATATAATATTAATCAATATACGCAAAAGTAGCCTAGTTTTAAGTTAAAATATTATAAATCTACATGCATTGAGGATGTCATTCTTTATATAGCTCTCAAAGTGCACCAAATTGGAGTATTTACATTGCAAAAAGAAGAAAATAAATTAGAAAAGACGGGGATTCGAACGCGGGTCGTCCGCGTGAAAGACATAAGTACAAACCATCAGACCACGGTGCCAGACAAATAAAACATCCACCATACATCCATAAATGGATAAGAGAGCCGTATCCTTATTCTGAAATAGTTGAACTAATTATTTTCGCTAGCAAGATCTCATTTGATTATTCAATCCATAAACCTACTGCCAGCAGGCACATTTAAAGAAATATAATCTGATTGATTGGGGTAATGAGGGACTTAAAATTAGCCTATAGATTATGCATTTAACTTGTCGGCGAGGCTATTGAGCCGTACTGTATTGTACCCATTCTGCAATCTGTTAATAAAGTTTTAAATCAATCAATGCCGTTAGAAAATCAGGATTTCTGCGATCGACATCTGCTGTCTTTCCAGCTGAAGCGGCCGTGCGCAATTATCCTGAGTCTCAAGTCTGGTTCAAATGAACAAGACTGAATCAGCGTTCGAGGAACAGGAAAATCCCGGATTCAAACATCGGGTTAATTGAATCTGGATAATGGGACTCTTGATCGACTTAGTTGAACCAGGTACGGGGAATAGGGCCCAGTGATATGAGTCTCTAGTGCAAAAAGAAAAATTATATAAGTAAGTATATTCTATATTGTAATATACTAAATTATGTTATATCTAGTCAAATTAATGGAAGAACAAATATAAATGTAAGTGGGTAGGGATCAATAAGCTTAGCTTCCCTCTACTCCTTTTTTGGACATGTCTGCTAACCAAACACATTGCTCTTGACCTTTTGTTTATAATTTTTTTTTTTTGTAATGTTTTTTAATTTGTTATGATTGTTTGGTTTGACGGAGCAAGATACCGTGAATTGTTTGGAGGAATATGGAGAATCACATGTTCAAAAATAAACTTTTCATTCATTCATAGTCAGTAGTACGGTTATGTGAGTCTCTAGTTCTCAAATCCAGAGTTCTGACAGTGATAGTTATGGCAGCAGAGCCGGCCGTCTGGCCGGCCTTATCATTTAATTGAGCTGTAATTAACTCAACACAAGGATCCAATGTCCCCGATTACATCACTGGTGGCTATATTCAGACTAATTTACTCATTTAATAACTCAAACTAAATTAATGTGTGCAAAACGGTTTAGTGTTTTTGGATGTGTAAATAAATCAGCATTATTTTTTGTGCCATTTTAAGCACAGCTGTTACTGTAAAATGTATTACTTGCAGTGAAATGTGAATTCATATATTGAGATGTGTGCATTCATATGCTAAAGAACTTTGTGACCTGAACAAAACGTTATACGATAGCTATATACATCCTAGCAGTAGCTATCATGTGTTCTGTACATTTTCTTGTCATGATGGTGTTATGTTTTGTACGTCATCATTGCAGCATTTTCATTTTCTGCATTTTCGTTTTTTTACTTGAATCATTTACATTTTTGTTTCTGAAACTAAATGTACATTTGCTTTTTGATAATGCTGAGTAAAATCTGTTCTACTTGTGAGTGAACCCTCACAAAATAAAGAGTGTTACTTTATAATAGTTGTGCTTTTTAATGACAACATAGATGGTAAACAAAACAAGTGTTTGCTTGTAGCCTGTGTTTTTAGTTTGAGAATTGTGAGGACCTCATGTTACCTTCTTCATTTTTCAATAGTATAGGTGTATTCAATATGATATTGACTGTAAGCAAGTCTGACTGAATTGATTGATTGAAAACTTTAACAGATTGCAGAATGGGTAATACAATACGGCTCAAAACACACAATTCTTAAGGGGAGGGGATGCAGACCAAAAGACTTTAGTCTTGTTTACATCGGGCCCAGGGTCCCCCACTTTCAATTCATAATGAATAGTTACCTTGTCTCAATTGAAAGTTGATGGTAACTGATGCAGTGGTGATATTAAAGGTACTGAACTCCAGTTGATCACAGTAGTGACAAACACAATGTATTCTTTTAGATGAATCTTTGATTTCTTTAAAAGCCCATATTTTCATATATAAGTCATACTACTATAATTATTTTAAATAATAAATATCAGATTAGAAAGGTAGGTACAGCTTTAAACTAATAAAAAACGGTGGGTTACTGAGTTTAGATGGATACCCTCCACTAAATGGCTAACGTTACCTAAGATTATATTTACATTACTAAAAGAACCAATGCTATGGGGAAATTATGCCTCTGTAACATCGAATCTAGAACCCCATTTGTATTGCTTTTGGATGTGCAGTGCCTACAATTTCGCAGATAATATATTTGCTACACAAAATCTGTGTTGACTCAACTATGTCAATGAGTTAATATGTACTGTAGGCAGGGGGGCGTCTATACTTTCCGTAGCCGCATTTCTGGCAGACGCTCTCTGATTGGCCACTGACATGTTTGCCCAATCGCGTGACGATCTGTGTCTTTGCCCATTTCCGCGTCAAACAGCCTGCAAACTACCTGGCGTTCTATCGCCATGCTTAAGACAAACTCTAACCTTAACCAACTTCGAAGAGTGCCTAAGCCGAGAACGTCTGCCAGAAATGCGGCTACGGAAAGTATAGACGCGGCAGGCGGTCGAAAAGAAAGCCATACCAACTGACGAGTCTTGTGAGAGGGGTCAAGGGGCGCTCCACTCACGCTGGCACTGTGCTAACGTAACGTAGTGTGGAGAGAGGCGAATATGCCGTCCACATTAGAGGGACATTAAATCGAACGCATCCAATGTGTTCTAACGCCCGCCCCTCAACATAGATGAACTCCAAGTGGCTCCCCCTCAATAAGGGGCGGAGCCGGAACATTTGTTTATCCTTCCTCCTACCCTCCTGTCAGCCAGTACCACCCGGCTGCTCTTGATTTTGAAGCGCAGCGACGCAAGTGGATACAACAAGTCTGTGATGTTTTTAGTCCGGTAAACGACCTGCATATTATACAGTAGCTCACATCAAAGCTGCTGTTCAGCTTCTGTACAATGGCTGGCTCTCTGTGGAACAGTGCTGCGGTAACCCACGTTCTGACGGCTCTCTTCGCCATGGGGTCCTGGATCTCCGTGAATTGTTTGTGGGTTGAGATACCTGTTATTGTCAATGAACTGCCTGAAGGTCAGTGGGCTAATGTTATGAGAGTTAACTCAAATTGACCAGACCTAGTGCTTATCGTTATCGTGATATTATGTCCTATCAAACCGGTAGCGTTAATCCAACTGAGCAACATGTGGGAAGACCATTGACGTTGTTGTTTATTATGAGGACTTGGAGGTATTGGGGAGACATTTATGCTACACGAATACTATTGAATTGATCAATATATTTTTGTTTGCAGGGTGGAATCTGCCGGCCTACCTCTCGGTGCTAATAGCTTTTGGGAACCTGGGTCCAATTGCAGTGACCATCACACACCAGTGTGCGCCAGGGAGGTTAAATGAGCGCCTGGTCATCCACTTCATCCAGGGACTGGCAGTGGTAGCATCCGCCTTTCTGGCTGTCTTCTGGGCACACAGAGCAGTGGTGGCTGGGGAGGAAAGATCACTGCCGTTCCTGCTCTTAACCTTTGTGTTATCTCTGGTTTGCTGTACGTCCAATGTCACCTTTCTGCCTTTCATGTTCCGGTATCCACCTCAGTACATCCGCACCTTCTTCATCGGCCAGGGCCTCAGCGCCTTGTTCCCCTGCATTGTGGCCTTGGTGCAGGGTGTCGGGAAGGTTGAATGTACAGTGGTGAATGGTACAGTTCAGCCAGAATACCTCAAAGAGAGCTTCCCCGCCCAGAACTTCTTCTGGTTCTTGTTTGTCATGCTGTCAATTTCAGCCCTGTGCTTTTTTGCTTTAACTCAAAGACAAACAACACCACAACAGGACACGCCAGAGCCAGAGTCAGCCTCTGCAGCAGCAGCATCAAAAGACGATGTGGAGGAGACCCATCCGCTCCAGAACGGAGGTACGCCTGTATCTGCGGACCAGGTGGAGGTGGAGAAACAGCCGCCTGTCCAGATGTTTTGGACACAGCGCAACATCTACCTACTGCTGCTGCTCGGTGTCTCCAACGCCCTGACCAACGGGGTCCTGCCGTCTGTCCAGAGCTTCTCCTGTCTGCCCTACGGGACTATGACCTTTCACCTCTCTGTGGTCCTCGGCAACATCGCAAACCCCCTGGCCTGCTTCGTAGCTATGTTTGTCCTCCTCAGGTGAGTGAGCGTGACGGCAGATTGAAAGACACATGCAATGAAATCACACAAACCATTTTTTATTTTATTTTTTTTATTAATATTTTTTTTTATTTATTAATCGGTTATCCATTGATATTGGTAAACATTTACACACGTTGGGCTTCATTTTCATACCGTCGCAAAGCTGGTCCAAGCGGTGACGCAGTTGTAATGTCATAGCACAAAGGTGATTCCCCCCCCCCCTATTTTGATAATTTCGTCGCTCAACATGAACCTGTATGTGAGAGATGGTTGTGGTGGTGTAGCTGGAGTGTGTTGGTACAGATACACACAACTGGCACAATTGAATCAGTTTTGGGTTTTGGCCTAAGATCACGTTTGTCTGTCAGTCCAAATTCCAACAAGCCGTTATTATTGATATTAGACTGTGCATGTCATACCATTTAGAAGTAAATCCATCAGCTGAATAGAAAATTTGTATCCGTTAATCACAACAAGTTATGTGATTAAGCTTCACACTTGTGGTTATTGAATTATGTGTGGACCACAATCAATCGATACACATGGAAAACATCCTTGTGACCCCCATTCCATAAGTTATTCAACCTAAGATAATCTAATGCAATGAGCACAACACACTATAAGAGAAAACGGCACGTATGTGGACTGATGAGAGTAGGCTAGTCCTCAGTCACAGTGTATACATCTAATTAAAAGTAATATAGGCAGAGACCTATAGTATGGGGGTCACGCTGTCTTCTCAATCTATGACATGCAGCGGAACACAGAGGTACGCGCACTCTATTGCTCATATTCAAAAAGTATTTTCCAGCCGGCACAATTGGTCTACACATCGAGTTGTCTGGGGTCTGCTGGGCCGACTGGGGAAGACTTGAGGACTGTCACATTGGATATAGTCTATTATAGGCTACTGTGCTGGCTGGGAAATATTTATACATGGTATATACTGTATAATTAAGCAAATCGGCCAATAACGTAATCCTCCTACTTCAGCCCTGCGCCATGGATGCCCTTGCATCTCTGGTCACCAAATTACCTGCCAAAAAGTTGGCCACACCCACATGCGCCAGCCCTCTGAACTTAGACCTGCGTTTGCGCTTGCACATAGATTCACAAAAATAGAGCCCTATGTATTTGACCTTTTGTATATCTTGTAATGCCATTGTCTCTTGCATGAAATGTTCTTACACGCTGAGTTTTTTTGGCTTCAATTTGAATCGAGTCTTACAGTGAACTCAACTGGCCTCATTCATGAAATGATCTTAGCACAAACAGGAAGGAAGCAAGCCAGGAAGCAAAGCCTGATGGCTATTTGTAACTACTTGACATCTATTGTGCACCTCACAACAGATGTCCGGCCAAGGAGTTACAAATAGGGGCGACAGTGGCTCGGGAGGTAGAGCAGTCGTCTGGCAATCCGGAGGTTCCCGGTTCGATTCCCGCTCCTCCCGAGCAGCGTGTTGATGTGTCCTTGACCAAGCCACTTAACCCCTAATTGCTCCCGATGAGCAGGTTGGCACCTTGCATGGTTGCCTCCGCCGTCAGTGTGTGAATGTGTGAGTGAATGGGTAAAATGTGAGTAACAAATTGTAAAGCGCTTTGGATAAAAGTGCTATATAAAAAAGCAGCCATTTACCATTTACAAATAGCCACCAGGCGTTGCTTCCTGCTTTGCTTTCCTTCCTGTTTGTGCATAAGATCATTTCATGAATGAGGCCAGTTGAGTTTCATGATTGCCCCTTGACCACTCCACCCTCTGACCACTCCACCCTCTGTACTCCAGATCTCCTGCTGGTCTTGGGTTCATGTCTTTGGGAGGAGTGGTTTTTGCTGCGTATCTCATGGCGTTAGCAGCTCTCAGCCCCTGTCCCCCTCTCTTGGGGAGCCCGACCGGTGTGGCCTTAGTGGTAAGGAACTTCAGAATTTCTGTTCAACAGACCTTATGTTAAAGGCAGAATCTCTAAGGCCGTCAAAGGGCAACCCCTAGGCATATTGTTGCAGTGAATCCTGAAATTCAGATTTTAAAAGGTAGAATATGTAATGCCGTCAAAGAGCCACCTCTAGGCAAAAGAGCACCACTTGGTACTGCATTTTGTTTTGGTCTGATGTGTGGGTTGGAGTTGAGTGGGGATAGGGGATGGCTTGCTATTGCTGGCCACACCCCATGCTCTGCTAAGAGAGGTCTGAGGAAATTCACAGTGTAATAAGTTACTAAATAGCTATTTATAGAAAGATATATATCATAGTATAGCTATATAGTAACTTATAATACTGTGAATTTCTTCAGATCTCTCTTCAAGATTCAAGAGGTTTATTCATCACATACATACACAAGACATATAGTGAAATGAAGGTGGCCATGCCCGCTTCGATTGTGCGAAAAATACAAATAATAATAGAATAAAATAAAATATACATGATAAAGCACTAAGATCAAATACAAAAGGTAATGAGTCCTATGTACACTATTATACAATATACAGTTATACTCTGTCACTATGCTATCCTAACTATACTATACAAAAACATCCAGTTATGTTTTGGCAGAGCCTGAATTATGGCCGGCAGTAGCAACTAGGGGTGGAACGGTACGTATAATTAGAACCGTACACCGTTCGGCACGACCTCCCCGGTTCGGTGTGTGTATTGTTCGGTTCACGGGATGAGCAAAAAAATAAATCTTCATTTGGCACGGAGCCGGGAGAGGAGACACGCTGGCTGCTCAGCTGGCAGCAACAGCAGGTGCTAGTGTGGAAATTGCAAGAGCAATATATTATAAATCAATCTTCATTACTTTTAAAAACATAGCCATTAACATTACATAGGCCTACACACATCTTGCCATAACATTAGCACTTAGCACGGTTTGTACAACGCACTTTAACTATGGTAGCCCGCCAGCCCTAATACAGCTGAATGAAATGTTTCCGTAGCTACTAGCTAGCAGAGGAGAAAATGCGAGTCTGAGAGGCGGGGTGTTGAAAGACAATGATAGGCGTTTATTCAACATCCAAGAAGGCTAACATACAACTGTGTTTACTAACTCCAACCGGGACTATTGCCGCTTTTCCACTGCACGTTATCAACTCGATTCAACTCCGGTATAACGTTGGAGTCGAGAAGGTCTGTGACGCTAAATTGTCTGTGCGGTCCCCCAACCCATATAGTTCTAACTCACCAAATTATGTTAATCCACCACAGTTGCACTCAATATTTAAATAATGTTACTTGTCTAAATAAATGTAGACCGATAATATACGTATTTAAAAAATAGAATGAACAGAGCCCCCTATCGTCTCCCAGATGGTAATGCACCCTTTTGGAATGGACTCAATGAAAATGGATGAGAAAAGAAAAATCCGGAATCCACGTTTTACTTCCCAGGCATGTAACCCGAGCCGATCGGATTCATTGTGGAGCCTCAGAACAGCGTGGAATACATATGTACAGTATGTAGCGTTGGATCAATAAAAGCGATAGATTTTTGGAATGGCGATCAGGAATTGGAATGATCTTTTTGGAGAACATCTGATCTGAGGTAAGGTATCTATTTTACAAGTCTTGGGATAATCAGAGATGTATTCGCTGAGATCTCAGCGTTCGCCCTATGTGTGTGTGGGCGATCGCTTTGAGGAAATCAGAGAATCGATTTTTCAGAGCGCCTATATAGCGTGCATACGTACACATATACTATCGATAATCTAGCGTTTATTTGAAAACGATTCATAAATAGGCCGAAAAATGTCCGTTTTTGTGTATTCTAGAATATTCCAGTAAAGGGCGATTATCATGGAATATTTATATTTTCCTTGAAAACTAGGGCTTTTCAAAATGCTATAAAACGAAAATGAACCGATAAAAAAACAATCCGCTTTGACAATGTTGACTGGAAAATGAGTCATTGATAAGCGACGGCCAGATTAGACACATTGCCATAATTTAAAACATAGATTAGGCGTTATTAACGCTAACATTGAAGTGGATGGTGGGCATTCAAGCGGTAAATCAAGATTAAGCTTGGGCTCTGAAAGTGTTAAGAACTGACAATCGGGGAATTTAAACATTGTTGACATTGTTTGTTTGTGTTTATTAAAGAAAGAAAATCTAGTGCTGGCTGAGCATATTGTTTGTTTGCACTAAGTCAAATGTAGCCTATATTTTTTAAGTCAGTTCGGTCTTTGTGTGCCAAACATTATTTAAGGCAAACCACTGTAAACATTTTTTTATATATATAAATGAGAAGCATGTTTACATTTTGAGTGTTGCATAAAAAAAAAAAAAAAAAAAAAGAAACTTATATCGAACCGAACCGAAAACCGTTAGCCCAAAACCGTGATACGAACCGAACCGTCGATTTTGTGAACCATTCCACCCCTAGTAGCAACCCATCCCCTATCCCCCATTCAAGTCTTAAAAATCATTCTTTCACCTTGCAGAATAAAATTTGAGGCAGATTATATTGCTTTATGTCTCCAGAACCCTCACAACCTGCCTTTTTTATTTGGTATAACATGCAGGAATGTCCTGAAGCCTCTCTTTCTCTCGCTCTCCCCATTTATTTCTCTCTCTCTCCCTCTTCCAGCGTGCACCAGTTATCCAAGGTGGCACAGTATGCAATTGCGTATTTGCTCATGTTAATATGTACATTCATCGCAGTTGGTGAATATGCAGATTTTCTGGAAAATGTGTATGATCACTGTTTTCTTACATTTACTGTGACATAATAACCACATTATAGCTATATATTAACTGATTCTTGGCAGAGCCTGAGGTGTGACTAACAATAGCACCCCAACCTATTTCTCCACTCGAAAGTCTCACCCATACATCAGACCCAAAAAAAATCACTTTTGCCTAGAGGTTGTTGTTTGACTGCATTACAGATTATACCTTTTAATGAAGTGAAACATTTATTTCATGTTAGGTCTTCTGTCTGGATGCATTATGCAACCAAATCCACAGTAAAAATGTGTATGTTCTTGTATTGTGTGTTTTAATATAACAACTCCAAGTCAACGCAGAGCGTTAGGTGTTCAGTATGACATGGGGTCTCTTCCTTGGTTATTTTCTCCCTCTTATACTTTGTGTCTGCCACTCGCTTAGACGCCCCTTTGTGTCCCGCACAGGTTATATCTTGGATCATATTCACGGGCCTCTTCTCCTACCTGAAGGTGGCTATTGGGACCCTGCTCCACGAAGCCGGTCACGCAGGCCTGCTTTGGTGTGGTATCTTCATCCAGGCCGGCTCCCTCCTCGGAGCTCTCTCCATGTTCCCCCTGGTCAGCGTCTACCTCGTGTTCTCCAGGTCTCAGGACTGTGTGGATAAATGCAGTTAGGGCAACGGATGAGCCTGGTCCTGTTTTGGGGGAGCAATCAAGCTCTGGGTGAGGCGTCCTCTCTCAAGCCAAAGAGACCAGTTTGGAATAGCGGGGAAATGGCGTGCCTGGATAATAGGGAGCCGTCGTGTGCCTCACGCTGGTCGAGGTGATGCCAAACGCCACCAGTGCTTTTAGAGTTATTTTATAATGAATTAATTTGTAAGTCCTGTCGGTTGTTTACAGTAGCTGAGGTAACTGCTGTTGGGTTTTTTCCACTACCCCATGGCATGTGAAAAGTATCTACTCAGGGACCCAATCACTAAGTTATTCATCTACTTTGGCTGCCCCCCCCCCCCAGGCCTAAGGAATATGAAACATTCGTCTTCAGGCACAGCTGTTTATTCATGTGACCGGCAGTCACATCAATTTAGTGGCTATTTTCCATTTCCACTTGCAAAATTGCTGGCTACTTATTCCACTTATCTACATTGTTCCACACAATGTTAAAAGAGAAAGCATTCGTTTCACAAATGGATATTACAAATGTGTTTTAATTTACAGAATATTCTGTACAGTTTTGTGTACTGTTGAATTATTCTTCTTTTGTTGAAGATTCAGTACAATGAAAATCGTCTTTTCCAATCTCACTGCATTTGTAAACAAACCCAAACTGTGAAAATTATTACTAAAGCCCTTTGATCTCTATCCCCCTGGATACCAACAGAATCGAACCATTCCAGATATCAAATCTGCTTCCCTGAATAATAATAATCAGCTACCTAGTCCACATACAAGTAAAGAAACTAAGTTAGCTACAATTTAGTTAATTTTAATGTATTCAAAAATATCCACAGCAACTGTGACAATTTATTTATGTTAATCCCATAGCATTTCACTCCTGATATTAAAGGGGCACTTTATGAAAAAAACAATGCCGATTTACTTTGCACATGTTCTCACACACGTCCCAAGGCTCTAAACTGTTTTGCACACATTCATTTAGTTTGAGAGTTATTGAGTTAATGAGTTTGAATATGTCAACAGAGGACACTGAATCCTTGTGTTGTGTTAATTACTCAATGAAATGATGTAGATGAAACAATGGGGAGATAAGGATTGCAATAGGGATAGCTATTTTTACTTAATTGAGCTGTAACGCAACACAAGGATTCAGTGTCCTCTATTGACATCACTGGTGGCCATATTCAAACTCATTAACTCGCAATAACTGTCAAACTAAATGAATGTGTGCAAAATAAATTGGCGTTGTTTTTCTAGTGCCCCTTAACATTCCACAATAAGCTTTTTCTAACATCATTGTATTGGTTCTTTTTTTAAGGGGCGACAGGTGTAATGCAGTAACTTGAAATGTAGCTAAATCATACAGACATATTTTGAAAGGGCAGTCAGTGGCATTGATTAAATCAGAATTATTAACCTGTGCCTGAGATATTTTGTATAACTGTATATGGAATATAGCTTTTAAATATTCCAGTTTAATTGTAATTAGGTGGCAATTTGACTATTTATTTTTTACATCAATATTTGTAATTGATTGTCTTTAGACTTGATCATTCCAAATGTATAGTAAGATCAATTGCCTTAAGGGAAGAATATCTTGCTTTATTGAGTAGTACTGTAATGTTAATTGTATTTACTAATAACACTGTAGTTGTGGTGAACAAGGGATCATGTAATTTCAGGTGTTGAAGGAATAGCATTCTGTGTCTGCTATGCACCAGTAACCTGTATATAGTGGTGAACGAGGTGTTGGAAGGAATAGCATTCTGTGTCTGCTATGCACTAGTAACCTGTATGTTCAGTGGTGAACATGCTGCTACCCCACGTGATGTTCATATTAACTTTTGTATTTAGAATTATATAAGTCTTGTGCATTTGATTTATTTGTGATTTATGTGCCTATGATTTAATGTTCTCGTGTTTTATGTGCTGCTCTGAATTCATTAGGGTAAAAACCTTTCTACAGATTTTTGTAATTGATTGGTTTTCAAGAGTAAATGGATAATGAATATATTTGGGTGGTCAAGATATTCCTTCATGCAGTAGCAGTTGTAACCTTTTTCTCAGCGTTCTGTTTGTCATGTTTGTTCATTTTAAATTTATGATTAGATTCAAATGTATTGTCATTATACAGCACAAGTACAGTACAACGAAAGTAAGTTGGCATCTAACCAGAGTGCTAATGTAACGGTAAAGTGCAATATACTATGTACAGGTGATTAAACTGGAGTGTATGTATAAATGAGCATTACTCAGTAATAATGATCGGCTGTATGTACAGTGTTATAGTATTATATTCAGTAATACAACTTATACAAGTATAAAGAGTAAAGACACAATGCTAGTAAGTCATACTGGCCAGCGGTATAACTAGTAAGAGGAGGTAATGGATATGTATAGATATAGTATATACAGATATGTAAAAAGTATTATATGCAGGCATATTCAGACAGATGTGGATACATATATATAAAGCATTATTGTACATGCTATCATACAGAGTTATGTGTAGCAGGGGCGGGGCTAGGGGGTGGCTACTTGGGCTCAAGCCCCGAATGTTTTCTGAAAAGCCCCCAATCTATTTAAAAAAAAAATGTTGTCAATTAATCATTGTTACATGAAAATATGTTTGCACCAGATTTAGCAGAAGCTAATTTCCATCTGTAGTCTATCCAGCTGCAACTGTATTTGAGTGAGTTAAGTCTTGGTGTTATGGTAGACTCAAGTCAAGAGTTTTAATTGTCACGACATACAGGTATACAATGAAATGCGGGTGGTCTTGTAAGCTATAAATCACAATCAACAAGTTGACAAAAACATAATTCTTCCACCTTAGAAACACAGCTAAAGTACGGCCATTTATAAATCAAAAGGACGCTGAAAACCAGATCCATGCCTTTATCTCAAGCCGACTCGACTACTGTAATGCACTCCTTACCGGCCTCCCGAAAAAATACGATAACTATTTTATTGCAATGCACTATTTCATTATTTTATTCTATTTGACTAACTATTTTATTGCACTGCACTATTTTACTTTGTATCAGTGATAATCAAACCGTAAACAAAGACACATATTAACACTTTCAGCGCCAAATGGCGCTGTTTACTGTTACTGTTGAAAGGCCAGCGCCTTTTAACATGGGGATACGTGGCTGTGTTTGCAGGCCTAAAGCTATATTATATATTATAGCTATGGATCTAATAATATAGTCGATTGTCATTGAGTTTCTTCCGGTCAAGATGCAAAAAACAGATCATTTTTCCATCCATACATTTCCGTTTTATACCGTCGTGAATATGAGTGTAGTTTCAGGGTGGTCTGGTGTCATTTCCAAAATGACCGACACCAAGCCACATCGTTTCAAATGGAGTGCAATAGCGGCCGCAAGGTGTTAGGCGGCGGTATTGGACTTTTGAGATCTCGGACCCATCCCCAGTGATAACACAGGCTGCCGGCATGTCTTTATGAATGGAAATATCAAATAAAAGAAACAACGATGAAAACCCGACTATACTCTGGTTTTCGGGGGTCCTGGCGCTCAACGTTCGGCGAGTTAACCCTAGATCTTAGATCCTAATATGAAAAACGATGTGATTTAATGTTCTATGTCTTACCTTGACTTTGTCTATTTTACTGCTATCTATTTTATGCTTTATGTCTGCACTTTATGCATTGCTCTTGATCTGCCAATGTTGTGCTCATTTTATGCCTGTCTTTTTGTACTGCTGTGAAGCACTTTGAGCTGCAATTCTTGTATGAAAGGTGCTATACAAACACAGTGTATTATTATTATTATTATTATTATTATTATTATTATTATTATTATTGTTATAAATTATTATAGTTTGCTTCATTAATTAAAGGGTGTGAATTTAAGTGTTCTCTAGTGCCATTTGTCCGCTTTAAGGTGGTGGTATAAGTTAAAGGTTGTGGTGTCGAAGTAAAAAAAAATCCGTGCCCGCTCGCCCGGACACCTATCTGGGCTAAGCCCCGGATCTCTTACAATTCTAAATCCGCCCCTGATGTGTAGACTAGTTTGAGGTAGGTAGTTATACACAGTAAGGCAGTTGTAGACAGTGAACCTAGAGAACCTGTCACAGTGGTGTCAGGAGAACTGCCTCTCCCTGAACGTCAGCAAAACAAAAGAGATGATTGTGGACTTCAGGAGGTCGGGGGTCAAGGACTACAGCCCCCTCAGCATCGACGGGGCACCGGTTGAGAGAGTGAACAGTTTCAAGTACCTCAGAGCCCACATATCCGAGGACTTGACATGGACCACACACATTGACAGTGTTGTGAAGAAGGCACGACAACGCCTCTACTTCCTCAGGCGCCTAAGGAAGTTCCAAGTCAGTCAGAAGATCCTTAGGAACTTCTACTCATGTACAATAGAGAGCATCCTGACCGGCAACATCACCTCCTGGTTTGGGAATAGCACTGCACAAGACCGTAGCAGACTACAAAGAGTGACACGTTCAGCCGAACGCACAATTGGAGGGGGGCTTCCCACCCTCCAGAACATTTACAACAAGCGGTGCAAGGGGAAGGCTAAGAGAATTATTAAGGACTCGAGCCACCCGAACAACTGCCTCTTTGAACTGCTGCGGTCAGGCAAGCGATACCGGAGTTTAAGGCGAGCACAGAAAGACTCAGAAGAAGCTTCTATCCCCAGGCCATCAGGCTGCTAAACGAACAATAATCGCTAAACGAACAATAATCACTATGCAACAACCATCAAATGCACACAGCACACACCCACACGCACACACTCACTCAAACAAACAACACACTGCAGCACCCACTCTCCACACTTTAGATCACACAAACACACTTACACTTTATATTTATTGATAAAGGATTTGCACTACAACTCGTACACCTACTGTGAATTGTACCTAAATTGCACCTCGTCCCATTTCTCCATTTCTGCCTTGCACTATATAGTATTGTATATTAGTACACTGCACAGTATTGTATATTGTATGGTAACTACGTCTATTCTGCATCGAACATTGTACATATGTCTAAACTGAACACTGTGACCTCTTTTTTTTTACTTCTAATTTTACTATGTTTTTATTTCATACTTATCTTGTCTTGCACAGTCTCTGGAGCGCAACAGTAAGAAGCATTTTGTACAAAAGTATTCTGTACTTCTGTATGACAACTATTAAAGAAACTTGAAACTTGAAGGCAGTAGGTATACATTGAGTATAGGCAACAGAGTTCAGAGTTCATACAGTATGGATAACAGCCTGGATTATAGGCAATGGGGTTCAGAGTTTATACGGTATGGGGGTGGAGCTGTCATCGTGGTACAGAGTTCAGAGAGATCTCCACACCGTTTGTGATGAATAGTCTCAATTGCAGGGAGTGATGTACCGGTGATGTGTTTGGCAGTTTTCACCACCTTCTGCAGTGCTTTCTGATCTGACGCAGTGCAGTTGCCGTACCAGATTGTGATGCAGTTGGTGAGTATGCTTTCTATGGTTCACCGGTAAAAGTTCACCAGAAACAGAGGAGACGGATGGGCTTTCCTCAGGAAGAAGAGACACTGGTGACCCTTCTTGACCAGTGACATGGTGTTGAGGGTCCAAGAGAGGTCCTCGGAGATGTGGACACGCAGGAATATGGACTGGGGCGTGCTGGACCTCCCTGTAGGCTGACTCGTTGTTTTTGATGAGGCCCACCATCGTTGTGTCATCTGTAAACCTGATAATGGTGTTGGTGCCAAATGCTCAGTGCACTTCCTGAGCACATGACCAGGGATGCCATCAGGGCCAGCTGCCTTATGTGCATTAGTCCTGCTCAGTGCGGTATCCGTGTTGTTGGGGGAGAGAGTGAGGGGTTGGAGGTTAGGCAGAGCAGCCTTGGTGGGTGCCTGCTGGTTGTCCCTGTCAAAGTCGGCATAAAAGTTATTGAGCTCGTCAGGGAGGGAGTGAGAGACGGTTCAGTGGTAGGAGGTGAGTTGTTGGTGTGTTTGTAGTCCGTAATGGCCTGGATGCCCTGCCGCATGCATCAGGGGTCGGAGTTATTAAAGTGCCCTTCAACCCTTAGCTTGTGGCTGTGTTTGGCCCGCTTGATTCCCCTATTCTGGTTAGCCCTGACTGAACAGTAGGCCCGCTTGTCAATGAAGTACAAAATGCAATCTTTTTAAAATGCTAAATGAGGTAGATCTAAAAGCGGCATTACATGCCTTTAGCAATAGACGGACCTCTCTGTTCATCCACGGCTTCTGATTGGGGAATGTAGTAATCCATGTTAGGGTGGTGACACTGTCGATGTTGGAGTTGATGTAGTCCAAAACAGGAGGTGTAGGAGTCAATGTGTACTTGGGTAGAAGGAAAAAAGAAAGGAGGTCAGATTGACCCAGGTGGGGGAGGGAGACAGTTTTATATGAATCAGCTATATTGGTGTAAACATGGTCTAATGTTTGAGTGGGAGGTTCGAAAGGTGAAAGTGGGTATCAAACAGGAGGGAAGACTGTCGGGTTTTAAACTGTGGATACCAAACAGAGAAGGTAAAGACAACTTTAAACTGTTAAACAGTAATCCAGAACTATTGTATTGCACTGTAAAAAACGGATTTTATATGTCTGCACTTTATGTGTTCATTTCATGTCTATTCTACTTATTGCACTGCACTATTGCACTATTTTACTCTGTCTATTCTATCTTACTCTTTTTATTATTGTCTTTAAAACTGAATCAAACCATAAACAATGTGGCCTGTTGGGATGTTAGATCTTAATGTGAAACACTGTGATTTTATATGTCTGCACTTTATGTGCTCATTTTATGCCTGTCCTTTTTCTGTTGTGAAGCACATTGAGCTGCAGTTTCTGTATGAAAGGTGCTATAGGCTACAAATAAAGTTTTATTATTATTATTCATGTATCCTCTCCTTTAGGGGGGCAAGAGACATGCTGGTAAAACGTGGGGAGCTCTTTAGGTTGGAGTGATTGAAACCTGCAACAATAAAGGCTGCCTCTGGGTGAGTGATGTTGCTTTCTTTCCTCTTTCCTCCCAGGTCAGCATAACAATAACTAATACAGTAGTTAGTGTTGAGTGTATGTTTGAAATTATTGTTAATACAATAAAGATCTATTGGAGGATAAATACAGGTTTAAATATGTTTATTTCCTTAAGCATGATAACATTTCCCATAGGATGTAGGAGAATACATGGCTATTAGGCCAATGTTCCAAGAGACATAGACGGTGTCCAGCTAACGTGCCCTGCCCCAGAATTGACATCTCAGCGACATCACCAATTAGAGTGTTTGCCCTCTCTGATTTCTAGCTATAGGAGAGAGTGGTGTGTGTTCATAAATACTAACAACTGTTCCGGGGCACAGGAAGAACATGTGTTTAAAATGGGTGGTATGTCCCTTTTAAGCTTGTGTGGCCCTGTAGTCAATTGTTGCCATATGAGGAACCTCAAGCGGAAAAGTCCAGAATCTCCATTTAGGAAGAAGCTGTTTGTATATAGCTCATAGACAACAACCAATAGAACTCATTGGACAACGACCAAACCTACAGTATGCTAATTCATAGCAGCAACAGGTCCCATTGCACATACAGTAGGTATGCGGCTAACTAATTAATGCTGCCATCTTGTGGTCTTGGGCCATATAGTCTACAGTTCTGAGACCAAAGGATTGAGACAGTTTCTCATCACTCCCTCCTCGCCAGGTTTTGGATCAACTGTACTCAAGAATAACCATTTCCCTAGACAGACATGAGCACAGGACAAGACAAGTTACCAGGGGTCATGTTTCAATTCCTCTACCGAGATCAAATGCAAAAAAAATAACTGCTATGTATATAGGGCCATCTCACAGTGGAATAGGTTGCCATATGAAATTACTCAAGCAACAAGCAAAGAAAGCTTTAAAAAGCAAGTAAAACGGTTACCTTTGGGTACAGGCACAATGCTTGATGTATAACATTTGATTATTTTACTAGTCATTTTGTAATATTTTGGTATAACGTTAATGTAAGGAGTTGGGTTGGATGGAGGGTGTGGGGGGGGGGGGGGGAATTATGTTTGATTATGTTATGTATATTGTTTGTTTGTTGTTGTTTTTATTTTTAATTATGTTTGTTTGTATTTATTGTTTTGTGTGGACCTCAGGAAGAGTAGCTGTTGCCATTTGTAACAGCTAATGGGGATCCAAATAAACTTCAGTTTCAATTCTATCGGTTAAGAATGTAGCCTAAGTGACATTTGCTTACTGATGATGGTGGTGTTTGTTGGCATATTCAATCTCAGATATTTGGGGTTGGATAAACTACACCAATTGTAAAGACAATGAAATTATGTACTGTATAATATAATAATAACAATTATTATTATTATTATTATTATTTAACTAGGCCTAAATTTTTACTACATCAGGTAGCCTACTTGGAGCTATAATAGCCCAAAGAAAGGGACATGGAGCAGAGCACACTGACATTATTACACTAGAACAGGTGTTAACAGATTCATTGTTGCTCTGAGAACCACTAAAATCCATAGGGTTGCTCCATTTACTCCCTAAAGTGAAAGTTTTCTTCAAAAAATGTAAGATTGTTTGGTTATAAGGCGCGCACTTATCCCCCAAAATCTCTCTGGTCAGCCCAGGTGCCCATCTGGTGAGACCTTAGGGCATAAATTAAGTGTATTGTTTATACTATAGCGGCCCTAGTAGCAGATCAGATCTTCACTTTTTTCACCTGAAAGGGCATTTTAATGCGACAACTGCATGCTTCATTTTTGCCTTGAGGTCCATAATAGCTTGCACTGACTCACACACTGACTACCACGTCTGTCTGCGCCTCAACCAAGCCGGGACGCGTCTATGCTTTTACCAACGCGTTCGTGTTTCCGGGTTCCCGTTTTGCGCTCTGATTGGCCACTGACCTACGCTCGCAAAACGGAAACACGAACGTGTTGGTAAAAGCATATACGCAGCCGGGATGCGTGAATACTTTCCCCAAGGCAGTTGTCCTTCCGCGTTCGGTTTGCGCGGCCTGATTGGCCACTGACGCTTCTCTCAACTCCCAATCGCGTTACTCCTAAGTCCTAACGCTCGCTCCTAACTTTCAGAACTTCTCTCAGTTCCACAAGTCCATCACATCAGCTACCTACCTGCATCAATATACTACTAACTATCAACTAACTCGCTACCGCCGTGCATCAATATACTAACTAACTAGCACATCAATGCACTAACTACTACCGCCGTGCATCGCTATACTGCTACCGCCGTGCATCAATATACTAACTATCACATCAATGCACTAACTACTACCGCCGTGCATCGCTATACTGCTACCGCCGTGCATCAATATACTAACTATTGATGTGATGTCGATTGATATGAATAGCTAGTTACGTTAATATAGAGATGAAAACGATACTTTTTTTTTTTTTTTTTATCAAATCTTTTTTATTTTCATTTTTTCAAACAAGAAACAACACAACACAATAATGACAATAATACATAACAGACATCCAAGAACATAAACTAACACAACAATGATTAGACAATAAATTATACAGATTATATATTGGATACACAACCAGTCAAAACAAGTTGTCGCAAAGTAAAAGGATAATAAAATAAAATATTTACTATAAAAAAAAAAAGGGGGGCTTACCGAGCCCCCTCCACCTCCAGGCCCGACAACCGCAAGCTACAACCCCGGAGGACCCACAGCCCGGCCCCCCCGCGAGCCAAAGCACCACGCCTCTTTAGTGCCTCGACCCGCAGAGACCCCCAGTCCGAGCTCACGATCACCAGACCCAGATCAGAAGGGGGTCAGAAAATATACATAGGATCAACATTGAATGAAAAATAATAAATAAAACAAAAATACAAAAAAAACCATAACCACCAACATACATGAATATTCGCTCGTTCTCCCCCCCACCCCCCTCGCCCCAGGACCCCAACGTGAGACATCGATATAATACCTTATTCAGTACTCAATTTCCAGAGTCATATGCGTTCTTTTAGTTTTTCAACAATACGTTATTTATATTGATGTGATGTCGATTGATATGAATAGCTAGTTACGTTAATATAGAGAGATGAAAACTACGTTATTTATATTGATGTGATGTCGATTGATATGAATAGCACGTTACGTTAATATAGAGAGATGAAAACAATACGAGGAAATGGGCTACGTTAATATAGAGAGATGAGTTAGTTTTAGTATATGATGCACGGCGGTAGCGAGTTGAGTGATAGTGAGTTGAGTGATAGTTAGTTTTAGTATATGATGCATGGCGGTAGCGAGTTGAGTGATGGTAGTATATTGAGCGAGTAGTTTGGCGATAGTAGGGCTAACACGATTGGGCGCTGAGAGGCCAATCAGGGCGCGCAAACCGAACACGGAAGGACAACTGCCTTGGGGAAAGTATTCACGCAGCCGGCACCCTAGACCATAGACATAAAGGCTAGATGACTCACCTGCACGGCTGGCCAATGGAGACCAACTTTGCCACATGGCGGCCATCTTGCCACAGGCAGCACGTCCACTCATAGCCCACTCATATGAGAATATGACAAAGATGCAACAATAAAGCTGAATCTGAATGTCTATGGTGTATGTGCTATTGAAATAAGCATAGCTTGCTTTTTCAACCGGTTTGGTTTGTTATAAACGTCAGAGATGTAGTTATCATACTGCATACCTATAATGGACTTTCATATGAAAATAATTTCAACATGTCCAAGCATCCTGAATCATAGCCACGTTAATAATGTTTGTAATACGTTTGTGCTGGACTATGGTGATGTTATATACATGCATGCATCCTCGAAATGCCTACACTCACTCGATTCTGTCTACCATGGAGCGCTGAGATTCATCAAGAGATTTTTAATCTCAATGAGACTTTTTCCTGGTTAAATAAAGGTTAAAAAAGAAGAAGAAAAAAAACGTTTATAAATCGGTTGAGAATTTAGCAAGCTATGGTTATTTCAATAGTACATGCATCATAGACATTCATGTTATGAGTGGGCGTGCTGCCTGTGACAAGATGGCCACCGGTGAATTACGTTGGAGACTCCGCCTTGCACCATCTAGTTATATATATATATATATATATATATATATATATATATATATATATATATATATATATATATATATATATATATATATATATATATATATATATATATATACCCTAGGCTAGACTGACTCTTCATTATACCGGAGTGAAGTTGCTTTGGATATTCACATATTTACATATTCAGATTCTATGTTCAACCTTTTTTTTGTATTTTGTGTTTTTTGTACCTTTAAATTACCATTGAAGTTCAATAACATTACATGGAAATTACTTAGAGCTCCAAAACAAATGCTGGTTTAATTCTAGATATCCTCCCTCAAATTAGCGGCAATTACTTTCTGAAATGTGTTTTCCACTTTTTAAAGAAAAATATGAAATGGTCAATGGAATTCAATAGTATTAAATGTAAATGCTCATTCACTTCATGTGTTAATGATTACATAATATATATCCTAAGGACTTTGAAGTTCTCTACATGTTTTGGTTGATCAGTGAAATGTGTTATATAAGCCAATAGTGAAAAGGCTCATTCCCACCACATGGCTTAGTTCCCATGATGCCATTAAAGGGATAGTTCAGATTTTTTTTTTCTTTTTTTTATTATTGCAAAACAAAAATTATTAAAAGTCAGTACTCAACACACAATGCATAATGAAACTAACAATCAAGGTGGCTAAAATGACATGCAAGTACAGAAACAGAAAACAAACAAAAAAGTCTATAATAATATTTTACCGTATACAGTATATATCCAACGAAATTACCAATTATACCAATGCCTTATACAGGATATACCCCTAATACCTATTTTCTAAAACCCTACACACATATGCTCCAGCTCGAACCCCCCCCTCCCGGACCCCTCCTTGGATAGTACCTCCATTATCCCTCACTCCTAACCAGACACTACCATTATAAGCTAGCTTTTATTCTCTCCACCACTTCTAACCACATTGACATTTTGGATTCGTTGAGACCCAGAATTCTTGCTGTAGATATTTCTTGATAAATCACATCAAGATATGTAAGAAACCAAACCTTCCGGCAAATTTTTTCTGGTTGAAACCAGCGTGATGCGATCAGTTTTTTAGCTACTGTGATACCCGATAAAACCAATCTCTTTAGCTGTGGATTTACTGCAAACTCAAAAACATCATTCAATAGTAATACAGAGGGGTGTACTGGTATATTCCAAGATATGAGTTTTGATAATTGATGGGTCACATCTTTCCAGAATGCCTTAACTGGTGGGCAGTCCCAATACATGTGCATAAATGTCCCTTCGTCTCCATTTGTACATTGGGAGCATTTTGAGTCTTGTTTAAGACCCATTCTGTTCAGTCTTATAGGAGTCAAGTATGTCCTGTGAATATAGTTAAGATTGATTTGTTGATGGTTCGGGTTCCTTGATGTAAGACGGACATTTGCCCATGCTTCTTGCCAATCAAAGTCACTTTCCAGGTCTGGTATATCCCTCCTCCAGACAGAGTCTAGTTGGAGGGTTTCATACGAGGACGTTAGTAATTGATAATAAAAACCTGATACAAAACCTCTCGATGTTTCTCTTTCATAGAAGAATTTGTGGTATCTGTGGTGTTCAACTGGTATGTGTAATGGAACACTGTGAGTCTTCAAACATAGGCGTAACTGTATGTAAAAAAGCCATGTGGACTCGGTGAGGTTAAACTTTGTGCATATTTCTCCATAACTACAAAAACCTTGGTTATTAAAAATATCCCCTAATGAGTGTATGCCTTGCTCTTCCCATATAGGGAATCTTATAGGACGTTTTTCAATTAAGAGTGCATTGTTATTGAATAAGGGAGTGTGATTATGCCATTTTTGAGGGTTAGGATATTTTTTTTGTGTTTCTCGCCATATCCGGATTGCATGGGTAATTATGGGGCCAAATTTCCGCTCACAGTGCTTGATTGGTAGTTTAGTGTGTGCTAAGTCCTTCAGTCTATGTGGGGCTACTACGTTTTCTTCCAATTTTCTCCAGGATACCAATGCCTGGGGATCAAACCATATTGTCAATGGTCTTAATGTGTATGCCTTAAAATATTGTAAAAAATCTGGAACTGCCATGCCACCGTCTGCTTTATTTCTCTGTGCGGTGGATCTTTTTATGCAAGGTGGTTTGTTATTCCAAATAAATGTGTATGTGGAGGAGTGTAATCTTTTCCAGTAACCCTCTGGAGGGGGTAACGGTAGCATTGAACTGATGAAGTTGATTCTAGGTAGTACATCCATCTTAACTATTGATACCCTTGCCTGTACTGAGTTTTTAAGTTTTGCCCACCTGTCCAGGTCGTCTTTGATTTTGTTCTGTATTTTTGTGTAATTGTGCTTCACCGTTTGTCTTATGGTGGGAAATATTTCCACACCCAAGCATCTAAAATGTTTTACCATAGGTATCTCACCTGGGAGGGTTGTATCTTTTTTTGCATGGGTGTTAAGTGGAAGGAAAGCCGACTTCGGCCAATTTATTTTACATCCCGATAAATCACCAAAGTTCTCTATCAACTTGAGTAGATGAGGCAATGTGGTGTTGGGGCTTTGCATGAACAATATTACGTTGTCCGCATATAGACTAATTTTATGTTGTGTGCCCTTGATTACGATTGGTTCTATGGATTGGGATTGTCTTATATATTGTGCTAAAGGCTCTAATGATAGATCGAATAGTCCGGGACTAAGAGGGCAACCCTGTCTGGCTGAGCGTGATACCGGAAAGATTTTGGAGATGAATGTACCTGTTGTAATCATGGCCGATGGGTCTTTGTATAATACTTTAATCATATCAATGAATCCTTTTCCTAACCCCATCCTTTCTAATACTGCCCATAGATACGACCATTCCAGCCTGTCAAAGGCTTTCATAGCATCCAGGGACAGCATCGCCTTAGGTATGGTGTCTTCTTTGTCTGCATCTAGTACGTGCAGTATTCGTCTTATGTTATCAGTGATCAGGCGACCGCTTATGAAGCCAGTTTGGTCCGGATGAACTAAAGACGTCATATGCTTTTGTAATCTGATGGCTAATACCTTAGAGTACAGTTTGACGGTACGCGAGTTCGGTTCCGAGGAGGCTTAAGGGTCTGTAACTACCGCACTCGGTGGGGTCTTTGTCTTTTTTGAGAAGGACTGAAATGAGTGCAATATTGTCGTGTTTATGGAAGCTCCCCTCCTTGACTGAGTATAAGATCATATTTAGTAATAAGGGTCCAATTATGTCCCAACAAGAAAGGTACATTTCTGATGGGATACCGTCGCTTCCAGGAGCCTTACCATTTTTCATTTCGGATATGGCCTTCTTGAGTTCCTCTAGTTCCTCTAGTGTGATCGGTGCTTCTATTATATGGTAACTCAGAACATTGTACATATGTCTATACCGAACAACTGTGACCTCATTCTTCTTCTAAATTCATGCTATATTATGTTATTATGTTATTTGATACTATCTTGTCTAGCACAGTCTCTGGAGCGTAACAGTAAGAAGCATTTTGTATGAAAGTATTCTGTACTTCTGTATGACAACTATTAAAGAACTTGAACTTGAACTGTTTAGCGTCATCCTCCGAAAGTTTAGGGAGAATAATTTGATTAAGATATGTGTCCATTTTGTTTTGATCAAAGGTCGTTTCTGATTTATATAAGTCGGAGTAGAATTCTTTGAATGTATCGTTTATTATTTTGGGGTCTGTTTCAAGTACTTGTTGTTTTCTAATGGCAGTTATATCTGCACATTTTGCATTAATTATTAATCGCATGGCTAATAGGTGACTAGGTTTAGAACCTTGGGAGTACTGCTGTTGTCTTGTGCTGCGTATTTGCATTTCCGATTGTTGTCTGTATATGGCATTGATCTCTGTTTTTAGTACGTTAACTTGATTTTCTAGTCTAGTTGAGTTGTTGTATTTTAAAGAATTAAATAACGTTGAGTAAAGCGTTTCCAGTTCAGACAGTTTTGTGCATTGATTCTTGCGCATTATGGAGGAAAATCTATCAGTGAAATCCTTGATCATACCCTTTACCGACATCCATATTATTCTGGGGTCTTGCACCGCGTTTGCATTCTCCCGTAGGAATACTGTGAGAGCTTCTTTGAGTTGTGTAATGAATTCCTTGTTATTAAGCAGCATCGAATTAAAACGCCATCTTGGGGCCCGGGAAGATAGTATACCAAATGTTGCTTTTAGTAGTAAATAACAGTGATCTGATAGTGCATTGGGTATCATTTCCACTTCATATTTATCAAATAGTCTCGGGGATGCAAAGACATAATCAATTCTGGATAATGTGTTATGTCTCGCCGATCGACAAGAGTACTTTCGGGTCGTGGGATTAAGTGAACGCCATAAATCATTTACACCTGTAATCTTTGACCAATCCTTTAATGCTTTAGATGATAGTTCAGATTTATGGACATTAACACGTTGACCGCCAGCACCAGGTGGCGCTGATCCCCCTTCAGCGCCAGGTCTTTAAATGGATATAGTTTTAGACTGCGACATTTGCAAGTGCTTAAAATATATCTTATATTATAGCTATGGGTCTAATACACCCGTCGATTGTCAGTGAGTTGCTTCCAGTCAACATGCACAAAACAGATTGTTTTTTCATCCGATTCCGTACATTTCCATTTTATACCGTTTTGAATACGAGTATGGTTTGGGTGATTCTGAGTAATTCCAGGAAAAGACGAGAAAAAGGCATTTTAGTGTAATCCAGTCATCATGTTGTAATTTTTCGGCTGATTATCTAATCATCCTGAAATCAACGCTAGATTACCCCCCCCCCCGCAGCCAACGGTAATAAGCACATACACATACACACAGATAGCTTTGATCGCGGTAGAAAGAAATATCAGATCAACACAAGATTTTATATATAGAGTCCTTACCTGGTCTCTGATGTAATACAAAAAAAAGAATCCAATTATCTGATCGCCATTCCAGTTATCCACAGCAATCCTGTCCCCGACATTACCGAGCGTTACCCATGAACGGGCGGGTGGGGTTAGTGGTCCATGCCATCGTTGTAAAGGCCTGCCTTGCTTGAGTATTTAAACCCCGCCCCACGGCTCAGATCGGCTCAGAAAACACACCAGCCCATTTCCAATGGAGTGCAATAGCTCCGCAAGGCAGTAGAGGGCGGTGTTGACCGTCTGCCAGCTCAGACAGGGTCTGCAGAGGCTGCAGCCATGAATTATGAATAGATATAGCGAATAAACGATATTCCCATGGCGGGCAATAACGAGTTAACTCGTTTTTGGCAATTAATGTGTTAAAGGCACACGTCAACATTATAGGAAATGAGCTTACTGTCTTCTCCAGAGTCAGACAAGAAGATAGATATCAATGTTCTCTCATGCGTTCAGTAGAACGCTATCTGGCTGCAAGCTAGCCTAGCTTTGCACAAATGCTTTCCGGTTAGCTTGGAAACAGTCCAGAACTCCGACCACGGGACTAGTAGAGACTCGAGAAGTAAGTTAATAGCTTTGCATCCACTGGCAACTTGAAATCCCCCAAAATCCTAACCTTCCCTTTAAGGAGAATTAATGAGAGCTTTAGATTCTAGAAAATGTGTTTGTTTTATACACTGTATCTGTAGTTGTTTCCACCAATAATAATAATAATAACTTTATTTGTATAGCACCTTTCATAAAAATTGCAGCTCAAAGTGCTTCACAGCAGTAAAAAAAAAAAAAAAAAGACAGGCATAAAATGAGATAAAACAGACATATAATACGAGCGTAAAATAGATAGGGGCAAAATGGACATACAAGAATTGCAGCTTTAAGGGCTCCACAGCAGTAAAAAAGAGGCATGAGCACAAAATTGGCAGATCAATGCATAAAATAGATAGCAGCAAAGTGGACAAGGTAAGGCATTTCACATTAGGATCTAACATCCCAATAGGCCTCTTTGTTTACGGTTTGATTCAGTTTTAAAATAGACAGTAATAAAAAGAGTAAAATAGAATACACAGAGTAAAATGATGCAGCAATAAAATAGTTCCAATAAAATTAAATAGCCCTCATTTACAATACAATAATCAGTGTTGAAAACATTATCAACATACAGTACATAGTCATGTAATGAGTCTAGGTGGCACAACAGAGCACTGCACCGCTCTTAACACTTTGAGTTTCTTTACAAAGTTCAGTTCTAAAATTCTTTATAGAACAAAACCAAGAGGGAACAAACTATTTGCCTGGTTGACTGTAAATCTGTGTGTGTGTGGGTGGGTGGGTGGGTGGGTGTGTGCGTGTGCGTGTGCGTGTGCGTGTGCGTGTGTGTGTGTGTGTGTGTGTGTGTGTGTGTGTGTGTGTGTGTGTGCTTTAATGAAGAAAAAAAAACTCCTAACAATGTACATACTGTACAGTATTCAAGGATGTGGAATGATCTGTTGAAGAAACACGTGTGTCATGGTTGGCTAAAAACACTCACACCCACCAGCCAAAGAGGCAATAATCCTCATTAGTTCCCAGAGAGAACACTTACTGCACAGGACTTTGGCTTCTCCCTCTGTAGACCCCTAGAGCTCTCTGACTGGCCTGCATGTGAGTATACCGGCATCTGTAAGGATGCATGTAAATACGAACCTCCGTTATGTGTGAGTCAATGATCAAACCCGGGTTGTACCAAACCATAGGTTTATTTAACATCAAGTATAACGTGACGGCAAGAGGCAATTTGTAAGCAGTGGCACCGAAGGTACGGTGGCTCTTAGTAGTCAAACAGAATAATTTTTAATTTAGCCAATGATCTACAATGCATGCCATCCATCCTTCTGCTCGATTCTCACTAAACCTAGAGAGCAACTTGTAACTGCAGTATATCTCATTTCAATGGTTTGATCATTTGGATGAAAAATCTTATCTTTGAATGAAAAGAAGTTTGTTGAAAAGCACAAGGTTGTTGTTATTGTTGTTGACGTAGTTTGTGTTCTTCAAATGTTATTTCTGTATTCCTGTAATACCGGAGGCTTATATATTAATCAGATTGATTTTGACTCTGCGTAGTCAGATCAAGATCAGGAATTATTTTGCTTATTTTCTTTAAATTATTATCTTTATTATTATTAACTATGTTAATTTAGCTTTGAACTTTAATTTATCTGGAACATCTGTTACAATTTGACCTAATGTGGTTGTTTTCTTTACGAACATCATGGGTAAGAACTAAGAAGCTGCATGAATTTCCTACTATTGTTTTGACATTCTTTCATTTGATCAAAGAGATCAGATGAACTCTTCACGGCATGTGAGCCTCTTCGTCAATAAATAATGCTCCTCTCAGATGTTTCCTTAGGTTATGTAATAACTTGCATAAGCTTCCAATGTTCAGCAGGGGATCATGGTTACCTTACTGTATGCTTATGCTTTAAGCCAATTAAACCCAAACATTGGGTTAGATTAAGTTGAAGACAAGGCACGTGTGACAAAATGGTACAAAGCGTGTTCTTCTGCCCTGGTCATGTCTGGGACAGATAAGAATCTGCAGAGTAAGATGCAACTGTCTAAATAGTAACATTTTACAACATGTGTTAACACAGGCTCAGAACAAAAGCAGCTCAGCAAAACCACAATCCAAGGCACGTGTGTTGTGTATTAACCACCTCCAACCGGAAGAAAAAGCTGCAAAGGACAAACTATGGCTCATTCCAGGGGGATAGATGGAGCAAACATTAACCACTAAGAATAAGTGACTTAGCTGGGATAACTATTGGCAGGGAGCTTCCTGACTGCTCATAGTGAGATGTTAATCTGTGAAGTGTAAGGAGCTGAGTTTACAGTATGATGCCATTTCCAAAGATTATACAATGCTTCTACTGTACTGCTTCTACTGTACATGTAATGTAGTCATCATTTTGAGAGATGATGCAACTTTGATCTATTATCTCAGTTTTAGAACATCCTGTTGCACCTGAAGTGGGGGGACTGAGCCACCTCCGACATGTCACTTTTCACCCATGCGTTGGCCTGCCTGTTCGGCATGGGCTCATGGGTGGCCATCAACGGTCTGTGGGTGGAGCTGCCTCTGATTGTCCCCCAGATCCCGGAGGGTTGGTACCTGCCCTCCTACCTCTCCGTCCTCATCCAGATGGCCAACGCGGGCCCCCTCGTCGTCACACTCATGCACCGTTTCTGTCCAGGCGCCCTGAACGAGACCGCCGTCATATATGTGATCATTGGCCTGGGCACCGTGGCCAGCTTCCTGCTCGCCTTCTTCTGGAGGGAGACCGTGGTGGTGGCGGGCGCTCCTCGCAGCGTAGCCCTCCTCGTCCTCACCTTCTTCCTCTCCACAGTAGACTGCACTTCCTCTGTCACCTTCTTGCCCTTCATGATGCGCCTCAAGCCGCAGTATCTCACCACCTATTACATCGGGGAGGGCGTGAGCGGCCTTCTGCCCGCCCTGGTAGCTTTGGTCCAGGGAGTCGGCGTGGTCCACTGTATAAACAGCACGCAGATTCTGAACCAGACTCTCAATGGGTCCCATATTAGCACCGTGACGCACGACCTCCAGGCCCAGTACCAGCCAGCCAACTTCTCAGCCGAAGTGTTCTTCGTCTTCCTGAGTGCCATGATGCTAGCATGCCTGGTGGCCTTCCTGCTGCTGAACTACCACCCGGCCGTGGCGAGGGAGCGCTCCACCAGTCATTATACCAACAGGTTACAGAAGAATAGCAATGCTGCTGAGGCTTACAAGCAGACGAGCTGGACTGAGCAGAAGCCCATGATGGAGCCTTACAGAGGTTCTGACGTGAAGCCAAAAAGCCGATTTGGCACAGGGTATTACAGCCGCGTGCAAGTGCTGTACATCTTCACCATCCTCGCCTGGGCCAACGCCCTGACTAATGTGGTGCTTCCCTCGGTGCAGTCCTACTCCTGTCTGCCCTACGGGAACAATGCCTACCATCTGTCAGCCACCATGGCCGCTGTGTCCAACCCCCTGGCCTGTCTCATCGCCATGTTCTTCCCAATAAGGTCAGCTTGAATTATATATTGAATATTTGAATTATACAATGAATTTTGTATGAGCAATTATTCTCATGCTCTGTCAGTGTGAATAAGTAAGGGATAATCAACAATTCGGTGTGCGTTAAACGATTGTAAGGCATGACGTGGAGTTGATTATCCCTCTTATACCATGGTCATTTGCCAACAATATAAAATAAAAGCATTCGCACATGTTTGAATGTTTTGCACTCAAAATCGAAAGGTTATGAAGCAAGAGCTTACCATTGTCAGTGTGTACTTTCCCGGTCGTTAAATGATCAAGTTGATAAGTCAACTGTGCTTGACAGCTGTGCTCTTTAATGTTGCTATGGTTACAGGTTGGGTAGCAGATGAATTTAGAACAGTGATTACATTTTAGCAGAACCACGTGTGCATTAAATGGTTTTAAGGCACACCTGCCTGCCAATCAGAAAATAATATTCACCCAGACCATGGTATAACTAGAATTAGTGCCTGATAAACAAATTAAGCATACTGCAGGCCCAATCTGTGGTCCAAATGTAACAACATGGCCCCACTGAGCTCCTGATAAAAGAACTATACTGAGGTATGAAAGAAAACACTTGTGTTTCAACCTTCAAATTAAGCTCTTTCAGAATGCATGTAAAACCTTTATTTGACAAAACAAAAAAAAGGCTGGAATGTGCCTTTAAAGGAAAACTGCACCAAAAATAAATACATTTAGTCTTGTAAACAAGACGAAAGTCTTTCTCTGGTCTGCATCCCCTTAACACACTGGGTGCCATGCAGTATGCCCATCTTTACCACTCTCTGCCAGTGCTGTAACCCTATGGAGTGGCTCACCTTCTTTGCAGGGCTATAGCTTTTTAAATATTATAGCTATATCGACATTACTATGGCCCATTCAACATCGGGTATCTCTCGTTCCGGATGTGGGAACGTTATATTTTTCCATTCATACATTGTCGTGTTAGTACCGTCGAGAATATAAGTGTTTTTAGACTGTATAGCAGTAATTCCTAGAACGCGCGTTATAGGCCCAGACGCGTATTATACATTATCGATTGGCGTTTCGTCCCTATATACACGCTATATAAAAAATTTCAAATGCATATGATCGCTATACATTATGCTCCCAGCATGCGTGAAGGAAAAGGGGGGGGTCGTTTATGATTCCTTGATTGTCACTAACGGCTTTCTTTAGTAAGACACCATACGTTGATCGGACAGATTGCAATGAAATAAATGCACAATCGAGCTGGAAATAACGTTAGATTCCTCTTACCTCTGGCCGATGTGTCTGGAGAAAAAAAATTCCAATTATTTGACGTCGATCTGCTAGATCCATTTTCCGTTTGTATGACGCAATAAACGCAGAAAGCATATTGATTCTTGCATCTCGAAAGCGATCCAATGCACTCGAGGTGTGTATATTGATCCACGTAACAACATATCTCTGGCGGAGCTTTTTCCCTGATGCACCGAGTGCCACTTCCGGTTTAGAGTGGAGTGTAACTCGCCCGAAATCCACCAGGCGGTATTGAGGCATTGCAATATCAGACCGGGTCCAGCTGGCTCCCGGAGGCTTCCTGGATGAATTATGAATGCCAATAGCGAATAAAAGAAATAACGATCATAACAACGAGTTTACTCGTTGTTGGCACTCAACGCATGGCGGCCAATAAGTTAACGAGTATACTCGTTATTGGCAATTAATGTGTTAACAATTGTGTGTATTGAGCCGTATTGTACCCATTCTGCAATCTGTTAATAAAATCTTCAATCAATCAATCAATCAATACAAGACAGCTGATAGTTTTGGGATACAGTATGTGTAAGATTATGGGCATAATAAATAAATAAATTTGGTGGAATGTTCCTAACTATATACTACATACCCCCCACACAGGTCCCTACTGCTAATGGGGGTTCTCTCCATCGTAGGCAGTGGAGTGGGAGCTTACATCATGTCCATGGCTGTGTTGAGTCCATGTCCACTATTAGTCAATGACACCTCAGGAAGTGTCCTTATGGTGAGTATGTCAGCTACTGTAATTGTGGTTTCATGTACTGAACTATTAAAATATAAGACACAGTATATATGGAAGTGACAAAAATAAACCTTTGCCTTTATGTCTGTTGCTCCACAGGTGTTGGCTTGGATAGTCTTTGTTCTCACTCTGTCTTACGTGAAAGTGATCATCGGAGTGATCTTGCGAGACGAGGGTCACAGCGCCCTCGTGTGGTGTGGAGCTGTGGTGCAGTTTGGCTCTCTGCTGGGTGCTATCACTATGTTTCCATTGGTCAGTGTGTACAGTCACTTTTCATCAGGAGACCCATGCAACACAAAATGTCCCTAAAATGAGGACTGTGTGCTATATACAGACTTTCATATTCAATCAATTTGCCCTCTGAGGTTGAGCTAATGGTCACATCGATGATTACACAGGATTAATAGAATCCACAAATTGCATTTTTCTCTTACAGTGGATATGCTGATGTAACATTACCCAAAATGTTAGAACGGTTGTTGTTGATGATGACTAAAGCCCTTTGAAGTGTATCCACCTGGATGTCAACAGAATCAAATAATTTCCTATAATTGCAATCTGCTGCCTTGACGATATTACATAATATACTTGGATTACTCTGGTTGGCTCATCAGTAAAGCTGAGTGGTGTAAGGACACTGAGTGTGGTCATTAACAATCAAGCATCTCTACAGTATAATGTCTAGTTAACATAAGACCACGCCCCCTCAGCCTACTTAGAGTTGGGTGCACTAAAACAGTTTTAACAAATCAATACATCTGAAGCTGAAAAAAATATTTAGGATATTAACATCTCACAATAAGCAATTTATGACTGGATAAAAATAAATCGTTGTACTGGATCTTTAATATTCTTAGCAGGATTCTATCTGTAGTTTAAGGAGAGACATTTGAAACTCAGGGAAGTTAGAAATTATAATTGTATATTTTCATAACTGAATAAACAAACTGGGCAAATTGGGTCCATGGAACACTGTTTGAAGCTATAAAACTATACCTGCAAAGTTACTGTTTCACTGTTGTCGATTCATGATGACATAAGAATAATTCTAAGATTTGCATGTATAGTATATGTTTTGTAAACTAATTGTACAGTAGGCTCTGCAAATGTAAAACACACACTCTCCCCTTTAACAGGAACATATTGCACATTTAACTGGAACATAGTGCATCTTTAACTTTCTGGGCATGGCTAATGGTTGAAAAGAAATTATCGTGAGTCTTCTAATGCTACTGCGGAACCTTATCAGCACTGGTAAGCCACCTAGCTTGGCTCATCAGTTGCAAATGACATGAACATGGTTACAACACAGAGGGGCCGCTTCTGGTAACATCAGAACAAAAACAGCACCAAAATCAAATTTTCCCAAACTCACTGGCATATATATATAGGTCAGTAATACTCTGGAATGATCTGCCAAAAAACATCTAATCTACAATACATAACGAAATGACTTTCCAAAAATATATTAAGAGATATCTTGCAAACTTGTAAAGTATGTAACTGTTATCTGTGTTTTTTATTATTATTTTTTGACTGGAATGTTAGATTTTATTTTATAATGTGAATTTGTATATTAGCATTTTTGTGTTTTGTTTTATTTTAATTTGTATTTTTAGTTGTACATTTGTATTGTATTTGTTTTGTCCAGGACCCTAGAGGCTCTTTCATGTGTCTCTAATGGGGATCCTAACAAACAAGTGCACCTTAAACTGGAACAATGGAAAGTAACCAGTGCACTGATGTACCAGTTGGGTAGAAAGAGAAGAATTCAGACATGGTAACTAAGTGTAGCCTTTAGTGTCTCTGGATGTTCCGTTCTCAGTGGATAAAGGTTTATGCCTCTCGCAGTTGAGGAAATGACTACTATGTGATGAATTTCTCAATAGCTTTAGTTCTGGACAGGACCTCCTCCTCAGGCTGTAGGGTGTCTTGTGTCATGGAGGACTGTAGATATACAGAGCGATACATTATATCACAATGTTGCTACTGTAGATTGGAACTATGGTATGGGCCTTTCGGACAAGTTAAAATGACTGGACTTGTGCTTAAGGTCCACAGAGTGCAGACTGAGCTTGGAAATTCAGCCGTTTGTTTTAGTGCTCCAGCTTCTTGGAATAACTCGCTGAAAATCAATACCCCACTATGGACAAACATGATTACATGTTTATGTGACTGGAATGTTGAGAGAAATAATAATTTCAGTGGTAAAATGTAGTGAAGTTCAAACTAAACGATTATTATAAATGCTTCACTAAAATGAATGATTTGTTAACATGTTAATGGAATCTTTATTTTTTATATGAAGTGTACATGCATTTTAACAAACATTTAACAAAAACATAAACATGAAAGCATAATAATGAATCTGTATTGAATCTGAATTCTGTAACCGACTTATATGACTAATGTATGAGATACGTTCATTTGAAAATGGAAGGTTTCGCCTGATGGGGAGTTAATTTAGTGACTGTATGACAAATGGATCATGAGATGCACTAATTGAAATGTCTGTCCTGATGGTAGTGTTAAAGGTAAGGTCATGGTAAGCTCACCAACATCAATAACTTTATTCCTTTTGGGGTCATGAATGTGCACAGCAAATGTCACGGCAATCCAGCCATTAGTTTATGAGATATGGTGAGAAAAGGAGAGAGGAAAGGCAGAAAGAAAGAAATAGGGAGATTGAATTGGTCTGGCTCTTAGTCCTGCGACAGCCCTAATCTATTAGCTCATCATGACCCAAATCAGTGACTGCATAACTGCCCTTCTAATAGGATATTATACAGCCATTTCAAATAAATTACTGTATAAGATAAAGCCAACAAAAGATAAATGACTGCATAAATTTAGGGGAATCTCATATTAAATAATGACTCTACATAGTGTTATCTATAGCACCTTTTAAATAGTTGTAAAAATGTAACACACTCGCTTTTTCCTTGCATTACACACTTTAGTTTACCATCATTTCCACTTAAAGTCGGGCAGGAAATTTTTTTGTTGCTGTCTGTTGCTTGAGCCCCACTGTCCCTCAAAATGCCTGAACATGTGCTGGTAAATACATTTCCCCTCAGTTGCCCAACTCTCTGTCATAATCTCTAGATTATATGGTTACATTATTTCACATTATATTCAGGGCCATGTCTATTTTATTATTATTATAACTTTTAATTTTTTTAAACAGTTATGAAAACCATTGAAGTCAATGCCCAGGTCTCTGTTGCTGATGTTGCTCAAAGGTTTTACTGAAGCCCCGGTACAGGTGCTACTGTAGGCATATTTACCATTTATTTGATACACATGGATCACAGTCTGATGGCTGCAGCCAGGAGGAACAAAAACAACAAGGCCCAATGTCAAGAACAGGGCTGCTCTCATTGGTTATCCCCAAAGATTTTCAAAACAACAGACATGTAAAATATATTTGATACTTTGTTTTCACAAGAGTTAAAGGATTTAGGTAGGGATGTCCAATATTATCGGCCGATATTGGCATTAAAATTTAAAAATTTAATTTTTTTTTATTGCAAAACAAAAATTATTAAAAGTCAGTACTCAACACACAATGCATAATGAAACTAACAATTAAGGTGGCTAAAATGACATGCAAGTACAGAAACGGAAAACAAAAAAAAGTCTATAATAATATTTTACCGTATACAGTGTATATCCAACGAAATTACCAATTATACCAATGCCTTATACAGGATATACCCCTAATACCTATTATCTAAAACCCTACACACATATGCTCCAGCTCGAACCCCCCCCTCCCGGACCCCTCCTTGGATAGTACCTCCATTATCCCTCACTCCTAACCAGACACTACCATTATAAGCTAGCTTTTATTCTCTCCACCACTTCTAACCACATTGACAATCTTATCTTATTTTTTTTACATTTCTATAGCCTTTATTTACCCAGGCAAGCAAGTAAGAACAAATTCTGATTTTATTTATTGTCAAAGGTATGCATAATGTTGTGTTAATTCCACAACAAGAGATATGTAATGTTAATTACCTGAAATTATTCAGTTTTTTGGGGGGGGAAACCCTGCATATATCGGTATCGGTTGATATCGGTATCAGAAATTAAGAGTTGGACAATATCGGTATATCGGTATCGGTAAAAAAGCCAACATCGAGCATCCCTAGATTTAGGAGGAAAATTTAGCACGGCAACATTATGGGAATGTGCTCACCGTCTTCTCCAGAGTCAGACAAGAAGATAGATACTGTACCAATTTCCTCTCTGTGCGTCCAGTAAAGCTATCTGGCTGCAAGCTAACCTAGCTTAGCACAAATAAATGAAAGTAGATATGGACCACTAGCCTAGCTTAAAAGTGTTTTTGGCCAACAGCTAGGCTAGCTGGTCCGTATCCACTTCTATTAATTTATCAAGTTCAAGTTTCTTTATTAGTTGTCATACAAAAATACAGAATACTTTTATATGAAATGCTTCTTTCTGTTTTGCTCCTGAGAGTGGGCTAGATAAAAATAGATAAGTATAAAATATAACTCAAAAGTTCGTAAACAAGTGTTCAATATACATATACAATGCAGAGTAGAAAAAGTAACTGAGTTACAATACAATATACTGTACAGTACAATGCAGAAATGGGATGAGGTACAATTTAGGGTAAGGTGTAATGAGGTATGAGTTGTAGTGCAAATCTCTTTACCAATATATATAAGTGTGTTAAAGTGGGTGCTGCAGTGAGTTGTTTATTTATTTTTTTTTTTTGTAAATGAGTGAGTTGTTTATTTAAAGTGAGTGTGTGCGTGTGGATGTGTGTGCTGTGAGTGTATTTGATGGTTTGTTACATAGTGTTATTGTCATAGTTCTGGCTTTCCAGATGAATTTATAGATGAGGGAAAGTCAGTAAGTAAGAAAAATGAGGTGGCAGAAGGATTCAACAGATTCTTTGTTAATGTGGGGCCCAAACTGGCGGAGGAGATAACCCCGCCACAAGGGGAGGTGTTACAAATTATTTTGAAGAACGAAACCCAAGTACTATCTTCTTGAGAAAAAACGGATAAAAATGAAATTATTTATACTGTGAACAATTTTAAGAATAAAACAACAGATTGGAACGACATTGACATGACCTTAATTAAACAAGTAATAATAGCCATAGCAGACCCACCCACCCACCCCCCCCTAATGTACAGTCCCCTCCCCATCATATACTCTGTCAGGATCTAGGGGTAACAGTACTGTATATTGGAATACCGTTTATGTCACAAATGTATCGGTACATAAATGTCATGTATGTTGTGTATGTCATAAATGTCTATATGAATTGAAAATGGGGGACCCTGATGGAAACAAGACAAACGTCTTTCTCAGGTCTGCATCCCCTTAACAATTGTATGTATTGAGCCGTACTGTATTGTACCCATTCTGCAATCTGTTAAATAAAGTTTTCATTCATTCATTCATTCATTAGTGCATATTTGTAACCTCTCATTCAAACTGGGTGCCTTCCCCACCAAAATGAAAACTGCAAAAGCGATACCGATCTTCAAAGCAGGTGAGAAAAATCTATTCACCAATTACAGGCCGGTTTCTCTCCTTTCCCAGTTCTCAAAGATAATGGAAAAATTATTTGCTGCACGATTGGACAGTTTCATTGATGAACACGCATTACTTATAGACAGTCAATATGGATTTAGATCGAATCATTCAACGTCATTGGCACTAATGGACCTAGTAGAAGAACTGACAAGCATAATTGATAATAAGAAGTTTGCAATAGGGGTCTTCATAGATCTGAAGAAGGCGTTTGACACTATAAATCATGATATTCTGCTACTAAAATTGGAAAGGTATGGGATCAGAAGAGTAGGGCTCAAATGGTTAAAGAGTTACTTAGAACAAACACAACAGTTTGTGCAGTTGGGGAAGTACAGGTCCACTCAGTCGAACATAATCTGTGGTGTGCCGCAAGGGTCAATTCTGGGCCCGAAACTATTCATACTGTATATAAATTATATAGGTAATGCGTCTAAAATATTGAAAAATTTCATTTTTGCTGACGATACAAATGTCTTCTGTGAGGGAGAGAACCTCCAAATGCTTTTAAAGAATGTCGCAGCTGAGCTATATCCAAGCTGAAAGTGTGGTTTGATGTAAATAAATTATCATTAAATATCAAAATAACCAAATTCATGATATTTGGTAAACGTGATATACAAGTAAATACACCGGTTGAACTAATGATTGATAGTATTAAACTGGAGAGGGTATTTGAGAATACATTTCTGGGTGTAATAATAGACCACAAACTCAACTGGAAACCTCAAGTCAAATATGTCAGGACTAAATTGGCACGGAGTGTTGGTGTTTTATGCAAGATAAGACACATTCTAAACCAAAAAACACTGTATACACTGTACTGTACACTCTTCCTACCATATATGAGCGGAGGTGTGGGGTAATACCTATACAAAAGCACTCTACAGCCAATATGCACCATGCAAAAAAAAAGCAATAAGAATAATCAACAATGTAGGATATTATGAACACACCAATAACTTATTTATAAAGTTACAAGCATTGAAATGTATGGACCTAGTGGATTTCAAAACTGCCCTCATTGTATACAAAGCCAGATACAAACTAATCCCAGGCAACATTCAAAAATAGTTCAGAGACAGGGAAGGACAATATAACTTTAAGAGGGAGAGGGAATCTTAAACAACCAATGGTATACACTACGCTGAAAAGCATGTGCATATCGGTGTGTGGAGTGAAGTTGTGCAATAATTTAACTGAATACATCAAACTGAGTAAACATATGGCACAATTTAAAAAGCAGCTAAAAAAATACACATTAGAGAAATACAGAAATGAGTAATGAGGATAAACAAAGTTATGTTATATTTAGTGCTGTCAGGCGATTAAAAAAATGTATCTAATTAATTACAGGATTTGTAATTAATTAATCTAATTAATCGCATTTTAATCGCATAACCATTTTATGCCTCATATTCTATATTCTATAATCATATTTCAAATAGCATGTGTCCAGATGGCAGAATTCAGTACTGTATCTACAAAACTTTCTGTTTAATCATCTTCCATCTATTAATTTGCTTAGATTTTTCAGGTCTGGTCAAAGATAAAAAAAAAATGTATTGATATTCTCATTTGGTTCATTACAATTGATCAAAATTAAATTTTCATTCAATCAATCACAGCGCAGATTGATTGATTGAATGTAAATATTATTAACAGATTGCAGAATGGGTACAATACAGTACGGCTCAATACACACAATTGTTAAGGGCATGCAGACCAGAGAAAGACTTTCGTCTTGGTTACATCAGGGTCCCCCATTTTCAATTCATAATGAATTGTAAGTAAGGGTGCAACTTGCACCGTGCAATCCATTCTTTGTGGATCTAGCCCACAGTATTTCTGACACTGGGAATACATTCCCTGAGATTCATAGATGTCCCTAGAATCAGATACCAAGAACATGCAAATGGACCATATTAAAAAAAATATCTGTAAATGTGTATTCTACATTCTCATGGAATGAATGAGATACAAAAAAAAATGTATTATAAAAAAAAAAAAAAAAAACTTTTTTGTAATTAATTTTGAGTTAATTTTCATAACGCGATAATTTGCTGTGTAATTAATTAATCTAATTAACGCGATAAACTGACAGCCCTAGTTATATTGTGTTATGTGGTGCTGTACTATATTCACTGCTGTCAAGTGAATCAAGTTTTTTCTCTTTTTTCGTATTATAAGTAAAAGTATATTCTATACTGTAATATACTAAGTTATGTTATATCTAGTAAAATTAATGGAAGAACAAATACAAATGTAAGGGGGTAGGGATCAATAAGCTTAGCTTCCCTCTACTCCTTTTTTGGACATGTCTGCCAACCAAACACATTGCTCTTGACCTTTTGTTTATAATTCTTTTTTTTTAATGTTTTTTTTGTTTATTTTTTTTTAATGTTTTTTTAATAAAAAAAAAATATATATATGTGCTATGATTGTTTGGTTTGACGGAGCTAAATCGTGATTTGTTTGGAGGAATATGGAGAATTACATGTTCAAAAATAAACGTTTTCATTCATTCATTCATTCATTCATTCATTCATTCATTGAGCATCCTGATGGCCTGGGGGATATAAGCTCCTTCTGAGTCTCTCTGTGCTTGCCATGAGACTCCGGTATCGCTTGCCTGACCAGTTCAAAGAGGCAGTTGTTTGGGTGGCTGGAGTCTTTGATTATTCTCTTAGCTTTACCCATGCAACGCTTGTTGTAAATGTCTTGGAGAGTGGGAAGCCCACCTCCAATTGTGTGTTCGGCTGAACGGGCCACTCTCTGTAGTCTCTCTGCTACGATCTTGTGCGATGCTATTCCCAAACCAGGAGGTGATATTGCCAGTCAGGATGCTCTATATTGTGCATGAGTAGAAGTTCTTAAGGATCTTCTGACTCACTTTGAACTTCCTTAGGCGCCTAAGGAAGTAGAGGCGTTGCCATGCCTTCTTGATTACACTGTCAATGTGTGTGGTCCATGTCAAGTCCTCGGATATGTGGACTCCGAGGTACTTAAAACTGTTCACTCTCTCAACCGGTGCCCCGTCGATGCTGAGGGGGCTGTAGTCCCTGACCCCGACCTCCTAAAGTCCACAATCATCTCTTTTGTTTTGCTGACGTTCAGGGAGAGGCAGTTCTCCTGACACCACCGCGACACACTCTCTACCTCATTCCATCAATTTATTCATTCCCATAATGTTGGCGTGTTCCTTTAAGTAAAAAATAGAATATAGTAATCTAAAGATGTGCTGAAATAATATCTAAACACATATGTGTGTAACAGGTGTGATGAAAGACAAACACTGTCAAGGGCAACACAATTTTAACCTGTTGTGTACATGTTGAACCCATTTGTATGTGTTTAGTCAAGGAGAACACATGCTTTGTTGTGTCAAAACATTACAGTGTACTATATGTTTCATAACTTAATCCAGATGTTCCTGCATGCTGTAGTCCAAGCATGCTGAGCAGTTATATTTCTGTGTGGTGTTTCCTCTTGTCAGCTATGCATGTTTATGTATATAGAGATGTTGGGCAGGTCATTTCAGGTGATGTAATTTGGTTGTGTCGGAAAGAGATATGATATAGACAATAATATGATGATGTAATATAGTATAATATATACATAGAAGCACACGGTGTTATTCATTCATTCACCCCCCCCCCCCCCCCCCCCCCCACACACACACACACACACACACACACACACACACAGATTCTTGTGACGGTTAGTGGCTCGAACTGACAAATTTTAGTCTCAAACACACTTTTATCTCCCCTTTAGGCTAACAGCACTGATTTAAACCACAGGGTGTCAGTATATACCTGATTAAAACCTCCATGTCCTCACTGGGAACTAGCTATCACTGGAAAAGCTGTGTATAGTGTGCTAGTTGGCATATTGCTGTGATATTCCTTATCTTATCTTATCTTTTAGTGACATAATTTGGATCACAACTGTAACTATTATATATAATAGTTTATAGTTAATAGTTTATTTTGGTCATTTTCACTTACACATATGCCAGACTATTATTCATCGACTATAGCTCTGCATTTAACACGGTCATCCCACACAAACTCTCTGCTAAACTCCTCACTGTGGGTCTGACACCGGCTCTCTGTAACTGGGTGCTGAACTTTCTTACAAATAGGCCCCAGTCAGTCAGAGTTGGCACCTGGACATCAGGCATAAAGGTTCTAAGCACAGGGACCCCCCAGGGCTGCATGCTGAGCCCCCTACTGTACACCCTCTTCACACACGACTGTGTGGCCTCCCAGAACAACACCAGTATCATCAAATTCGCAGATGATACTACAGTCATCATCGGACTGATCACTGGGGGAGCTGAGGAGGCATACAGAAGGGAGGTGGTGGAACTGGTGGCCTGGTGTCTGGACAATAATCTCTCCTTGAACGCAGACAAGACCAAGGAGATGACTATTGACCCACGGAGAAGGAGTGTACAGTACACACCTCTGTACATAGGTGAGACAGAGGTGGATAGGGTGAAAACCTTTAAATTCCTCTGTACCCACATCAGCGAGGACCTCACCTATGGGCTCAGAACACCCAACAGATAATAAAAAAATCCCAGCTTCCTAAGAAGGCTGAGAACATTTGGCATGCCACCCAAAATTCTCAGCAACTTCTATAGAAGTACGGTTGAGAGTGTCCTTACCAGCTCAATCACGGTCTGGTATGGAAACTGCACTGCTAAGGAGAGGAAGGCACTCCAGCGAGTGATTAAAACTGCTCAGTACATCTCTGGAGCAGCCTTCCCCTCACTACAGGACATTTACTCTACCAGGGCCACCAGGAGAGCACATAACATAATTAAGGACAGTACACACCCCCAGCACAGACTCTTCAACCTCCTGCCATCAGGCAGGCGATACAGGAGTCTGAAAGCCAGGACTACGAGACTGACAAACCGTTTCTACCCACAGGCCATCAGGCTTGTGAATGCCAGCTATCTGCACCTGGCTTGCTGATAACAAACTATCATTACACCTGGGTAAAACAGAGTCCATTCTCTTCGGATCAAATAACAAACTTAGCAAGACAAACGGCTTCTCTGTTACAGTGGGTGACAATATTGTCACAAAGAAAGATGAAATTACCTACCTGGGTTCCATCCTAGGCAAATCTTTCATGTGACAAAATGGCAACCAATGTAATAAAAAAAAGTCAACCAACGAACAAGATTCTTGTACCGGATCTACTCCTACTACAAGAATACCCCAAAGACTCTAGCAGGGGCACTCATTCAAGGGTACTACGACTATGCTTGCACCTCATGGTACCAAAGCACCTCAAAGGCACAAAAAACTAGATTTCAAACATCACAAAACAAACTGGTCAGACTACTGCTTGACCTTACTCCTAAAACCCACCTCACCCCTGCCCATTTTGACAACCTAGGATGGCTTAGAGTAGACCTTTAAAAGGCAGCTAAAAACCCACTTCTACAGGCAGGCCTTTTAAACACCCATCGCCGTTTTCTCTCTATTCATGTCTGTTTTGTTTTAGTTTTTCGGTGTCTATTCTAGTGTTTTAGCTAATTATTTTTTATATTATGTATTATTTCTTGTATTTTCCACTGATGTTTAAAAAAAATGCTGTGAAGCACTCTGTGCACTCGTGCTGAGAAGGGCGCTATACAAATAAAGTTTTACTTACTTACTTACTTACTTACTTACTTACTTACTTACTTACTTACTTACTTACTTACTTACTTACTTACTTACTTACTTACTTACTTACTTACTTACTTACTTACTTACTTACTTACTTACTTACTTACTTACGAACGACAGAGTACAGCAACTTGCAATGGGCCTGGTCTACAAGATACACTAGACCACTAAGGTACCCATGTACATGTCGAAGTACTTCCCAAAGGTCAGTGAATACCACAACCACAACACCAGAGGGAGTTCCACAAATCATGTTCAACCCAGATTCGGCTCAAACAAGGGACTAAACACATTTAGCAATTATGCCACATCAATGTGGAACGCCCTACCCACAGCCGTAAACAATGTGAATCCCTACCCACCTTCAACAACGCTCTCAACGAGCACCTACGGGAGGCTGCAATTAGAAACTGGCCCCCGTAAATGTCCAAACCCCCCCTCCCACCCCCTCTTAATGTACAGTTTCCTCCCCCTCGTATGTATATAATATGGGGCATTCTACCGAATTAGTTCAAAGTGCTGTCCCACAACAAGAAAAACGATTTAACAAAACAATTAAGTATTCAGACATAGATATTTACTAAGAATATGTTATGATCTATTTAAACCCAAGGCATTAAATGATATTGTGATGAGCTAAATATATACAAAATCATCATTTATAGGGTACTTTCTATAGCTGTCCCAAACCCTGACATGTAAATTTCAATGTATGTAAATAACACTTAAAACATTTTTTATATTTAGTTCAATGGTGTAATTTCAAAGATCTTCACGATTAAGTTTAAACAGAAGTTGAACGATTTAGATTTATTGATGGCAAACTGTCTGTTTAACTGTGCACATGACAATAAACAATCTTGAATCTTACAACTACAACCAGGGGTGTAGCTCCAGATTCTGGGCCCCATGAAAGAATGTATTTGTAGGCCCCCAGTGAATGCGAGCGCGCGTAAGTGCGCGAGCGAATTTTTTTTTTGTGCCATTTTTTTATTGATGAAAACGCATAATATGGTTTTTACCTATACATTCGGATCAGCAGTTCAGCACCTGCACTGTTGGTGGGTGAGCCTAGTAAAGGATGTCGCATCGCGTTCATCTTCAATGAATGGACCAATGCAATAGTCTACCAAAGCCCCCCCTCTCTCTATATATATCTCACACACAAAAATTTTTGGGCCCCCCCCAGTGCTGGGCCCTTGGAATCATCCTAAGCTACCCCCCCCCCCAGCTACGCCCCTGACTACAACCACAACTCAAGTGTGGTACACGTGTAAATAAATAAATCGTATCATAGTAACAATTATAATAACTGTGACAAATTAATAAAGAAAAACAAGTTACTGACTGAAAAGGTGTAGGCTGTACTTTTGTTTAGGCCAATGGTTCTCAAACTACGGGTCGCGACCCAAAGTGGGGTCGCGGGTAGGTGACAGTGGGGCGCATTGGCAAGTAAAAAAAAAATGCGAATTTTCTTTTTAATAAATTTTTTTTCCATAAAAAAATATGCCTCGTTTTATAAATGTGTATTGATAACATAGTGCTGTAATTAAATTTTGTAATAAATATGCATGATCAAGTTCAACAACGTGTGCTTTTATTTTGATATTCCTTAACCTGTTAAGCCTTAAGGTCCCCCCTGCTTTTCTTTATCATAAATCGATCAATAGAGACCATATTAGATCATATCAATTATCATATTATAGATGTATGATTTGGCCATAATAAGGTCAAGGTCAAGTTCAAGGTCAAATATGAATTTATAATTAAAGTCGATTATCATTAATTACTGTATCTACAAATCCTTCTGTTTAATCATCTTCCCGCGGTTCATTTGCTTAGATTTTTGTACACATGATCTCAATAAGGTGGTGAATGAGCTCAGTGAGCGAAATCTCTTACCCCGCAGATTTAACATAGTGTTATTCACCGTCAAAGATGCAAAAATAAATCATAATTTATATTCTCCTTTTCTTCATTACAATTTACTCAAGCCTAGTAACAGACACAATATTTCTGACACTGGAAATACATACCCCCAGGTCCCTAGATGTTCCTAGATACCAAGAACATGCAAATTGTCCTTGCAGAAGTGGAGCAATCTTCCATTTACTTAGGCATGTACCTTTAGGCGAAAACTGTCTACAGATTAACAGGTTAATTACACGTTGAAATTACGCAATGCATTAAGTGTGGGGTCCCCAAAAAATTCCTAAATAAAATGGGGTCATGGTATGAAAAAAGTTTGAGAACCCCTGGTTTAGGCTGTACACTATTTTGTACAGATCCCTTTAAATGCATACACTTTTATAATTTTACATATATTTATAGCCTATATACTCAAAGGTTCCAAACAAAATGTATATACAGTGTCCATACCTCAACATACCTTCAATAAGTATTAGTTGTAGCTGGATGTATTTCAGTTATACATCTTGTACTTTATACATATTATGAAGAATCAATATAATCTACTAGTTCAATGGAGTTCGATGTACAATGACAGCTTTGAGACGTGTGATTCACCAACACTATCTCTTTGTATGGAACAATTATGTATTTGTTTATGATGACAGTTTATGCCAGTCTTATGATCTCAGACTGTTTACCTTTTAGATTTGTGAACATAAATATTGTCCAAAGCTGGAACCAATGTGCCTAATGAATCCTGGAGCTACTCCGTTGACAGTGAATGGGAGACAGACTTGGTTGAAACAATAACCAGTGATTTTATGAGGATAGGGGCACATTTGATCAGTGATATGATGATACTCTTAGTCCTACATAAAAAAATATATAAAAAAATCCTGAACCTGAATTTAGTTCAAACCAACATTCAACAGGTTGTCAAGTTCAGACTCCAATGAGCAGCTCTGAGTTTGGTCTCCTGATGACATCACAGATGAGAGATTTTGTTCTGTGGATTGATTCTAACCTTGGAAGAAAAAGCACATTTTAATTCCTTATCCGGGTGGACCTTCACTTTAAACATTAACTGCTTTGGCAAACTGAGCTAAAATCAATTGAAATGGGGGAATTATAATAATTTAGAGGCCATTGTTGAAAGTCTGAAAGTGAATGTGAGTTAATTGCCGTATATTCAATGTGCACTCCACTCCAGTCAAAGAGGGGTATGAGATAGAGGATAAAAACGGTTTTAATGAGTCAGAACAGGACAGACTGCAGACAGACAGATGGGATGTATATATAGATAGACAGACTAAGACTAAGTGGATAGACAGCCTGTTGAATGAGGCAGACAAGGCTCTCTGGACCACTGTAGTATCTTGGTAACCATGGTAATGGTCCTGCGTCAGAGTGACCTACTCAGTGGATTACTGAGTGAATAGTCATAGATTTCTTTTTATTGCCTATCTTTATCACAGAGACAGGGACAATATAACTGAAAGAGATGATGGACTATTTATTGACAAAACACAAAATAATTCACAAAGCATAATTAGGAATCGTAGCCTAACAGTTAACCTGTTCAGTAAACATTACCATGGCTTTGTTCATGCCCTTGAATTATATGGTGTAAGACTTATAAATACACATAAATATGCGCTAGTAATGTGGGAACTTGTTTGATCAAAATCGTTTGAGATAATTTGCATGGCGGTTATGAAACAATGAAGGCAGGTAATGAATATCTTTCATGTAGGTGTATTACAGTCTTTCTATACTGTATGTGCACAGTGCACACGCTAACTGAACTAGTACATACACCACAGTATATAGGTAATCATATAAAAGGAGCTATATGATAAACATGGATAAACGGAGCACATGCTAGAGAATAAATATGTCGATACAAAAAAACAAAAACAGCCATGAATTCATACATATTGCTTCTCACCATCCTTTGCTATTCTTTGGATTAAAGAACGTTCCTATTACAATCGTAAATGCATACATTCTTTGACACACTAATGCTACCAGCATATTGCATAGCTTCCAGGTGTTAATAATAATAATAGACAACTTTTGTCTAATTTGAGATGATTTCCCTCTCTGATATCTATCAAAACAGTATTGCTGTGGTGAACAGCTTGCTCTGATGTTCATGTTATATACAATCTGAACAACAAAAACTTTCACCATGTCATAATAAGCTATGTCATGCATTCCAAGCCACTATTTAAAAAAATAGAAAATAAAAAAGTACTTTTAATATTCCTGTGACTACAGCTACTATATCTAACGGCAACAGTATGTAAAGGCATGGTAACGATTTCCTATATCAAGTTTATATCAAAGTTAAATGTTTAGCAGTGCATTGTTTAAAAAGTCAGATATGTTAGCCATTGCTGCCGTGTGATGTATTTCTTTCTCCTTAAAAAGGCACAAGCTTGGTCTCTTGGTGGCATAACTACAATATAGCACCACAATTCTAGTGGTTAAGTGCTTACTGTTTATTTTGAATGGAGAAAATGTATGTTTTTTTTATTAGCCTAAACTTAAAGGTGTACTATGTAGTTTTGGGAGAGAAATGTGAAACTCAGAGAAGTAGAAAAAATAAAAATAAATTGTATATTTCCAATAATTGACTAAACAAACTGTGGTTTACCATAGCGGGGCCTACACGTTTGTTTATAAATTCTTGGCGTATGTTTGGTTCACAGTGCCTCAAAATGATTTTGTTTTGATTCACGATGACATAAGATAGAATCATTTAAAGTATGATATAGTATAAAAATATGTAACTAATTGCAGGCTCTGCAAAATGTAAACAAATCCACTCCTTCAAAATGGCATAGTGCACCTTTAACGGGCGTCCATACTGACATCTTTAACAAAATCCAACGTGAAAAACAAGTTGAACTCAAAGTCACTTCCTGTTTTCAGTCAAAGGCACTTGCTTGTCGTTTTTAGATTGTCTCACTATAAAGCCAGATATGCAAACTGAAGCTCTATAGATACTATATACAAACTAATTCATAGGCACTCAATCATTTACAAACTGCACGACAAAAAAACAACAACAACATATGTATAAAAATGCTTGGTCCACTAAAAGCATACTTTGGATTTGGAGGATGGCATACTACTTGAGGATGCTACATACCTGATTTATGTATCAGTCATGTGATTGATTCCTTTTTCCATTTTCTGTGTACAGTAAAAGGCATTTATATGAAAGGCATGTGCTGGAACCTGTTCCTGTTTGACACGACATCTCTCCTCTCCTCGGGCTTTTCTCGCTTCCTGCACACTGTAGTCCAAGCATGCAGAGCAGAATAACATGTTTGCATGGTATTTCCCTTTTTCTAAATATATATATATATATATATATATATTGGTCTGTTTCTTCTGGTAGTGACAGGCAGCTATGCATGGCTGTGGACTGAGATGCTGGACAGGTCGTTCCTAATGATCTCGTTTACTGTGAAGGAGAAAGACAGAGAGAGAGAGAAACAGAGTCAATCAATAACTCAGGAAATTCCACATAACATTTACATTTAGTTATTTAGCTGATGCTTTTTTATCCAAAGCGACTTACAAGTCCTGTACAACAAGTCAGCAGGAAGGGTACAACAACTGAGTAACAATGTTCATCAAACAGTGCTGAAACTTGGGTGTTGCAGTGTTGAATGCCTAGTAGTAAAGACATATTAGTATAGTAGGAAGAGGGCATGATAGTATAAGACAGTACGTTTTTTCATTAAAGATATTGATTGAATAAGTGTATTTTTAGTCGACGGCGAAAGATTGGTCGGGTTTCAGCTGTCCTAACTGTGGTGGGAAGTTCGTTCCACCATTGTGGAGCGAGGACTGAGAATAGGCGGCTTCTCTTTGATGACCCTCCTGGAGTTCGGATAGGAGTGGGTCTGAGGCGGCCAGAGGATGTAGAGTGGAAGGGTCTTGAGGGTGTGTAGTTAGAGACCATTGACCAGAGGTAGGCAGGAGCCGTTCCCTTCGCTGCGTGATATGCCAGGTCGAGGACCTTGAAGCGGATTTGTGCGGCAATGGGGAGCCAGTGCAGGTCCCTAAGAAGTGGGGTAACATGGACTGACTCTGGTAGGGTGGAGATCAGACGGGCGGCTGCGTTCTGACTTCTGAATGAGTTGAAGAGGCATGGTGGCAGTGGTCGGTAGACCAGCGAGCAGTGCATAAAAGTCCCATGAAATGGAGCTAACATGCTGTGTATGATATGATGATTGGGCTTGACTGATATTTATTCTGAGCCATAAACCTTAGGTATCGGCCAATACTGAGCACTGATCAATACTGAGCACCGGTAAAAAATTAGCATCGATCAATAATGAGCACCAATCAATACTGAGCACTGATCAATAATGAGAACAGATCCCATCTAATACTGAGCACCAATCCCATCCATTACTTTTAATGGTAGAATCTGTAATGTCACCTAACAGCGACCTCTAGGCTAAAGATAACAACATGGTACTGCGCTTTGTTTACAGTTTTTGTTTTTGTCTGATGTGTGGATTGTATTTCAGTGGGTACAGGTGAGGGGTTGCTTGCTACTGCTAGCCACACCTCAGGCTCTGCCAAGAGAGGCCTGGAGAAATTCACAGTACAGTATAATAAGTTTATTAAACTCCAGGCCAAAACTCCAATCAGACCAAAACAAAAAAGTAAACAAATGTGCCTAACATCTCACTCTCTCATTCTAACCTAGCTGCAGCCTAAGCCTGACACACAGTGATGTGTCTAACATCACAGGTGCCTCATTCTTCCCACATGTAGTTTCAATGCAGTAGGTAATTGGGAGCTATGGGGTAGATAGCTTTTCTGAAAATTCTCATGATGGATTATTATTTCTATTCTATCAATTGTTTATTTTATGGAGTGGTAAAAAAAACAAAAAACATTTGAATATTATAGAATAGAATATAGATTTTGGCTAAATTACCATGGCAGAGATTGAATATTAGAAAGGTTCCATGGTCCAGCAGTATCAGCCTCATATCTTCTGGTTAACACAGAGAAGATGCAGCTTCCTGGCCACTGCTGAGGGAAGCATGTTTGCTCGTCTATCCCCCTTTATCAGCCCCGGCCTTTGGCCGACACAAGGGAAGGGATCTGACACACTACTGTAAGTGGAGCAACCAAAGTGAAGCTAAAAGGATTGCGCTCGAGGGCCCGGTGGTGATGACAGAAAGCACCAACGCAGCCATTCTGAACCCCACTAATGCCCGATTGAAAGGGGTCGCCTTTTGTCAAACCTGTACCGTTGGTATCTATATATAACCTGGTATCTATATAACCCAATTTAACACATTGACGAGAGCCACCGCTCCATTCAGTCGGGTTCATCTTTGCAACGCAGACTCAGGTTCAGACCCAGAGCCACAGCTCTGGGAGGGAGGGAGGGAGGGAGGGAGGGAGGGAGGGAGGGAGGGAGGGAGGGAGGGAGGGAGGGAGGGAGAAATGAGAGGTGGGGGGGTTAGGGGGGAACACCCCTGGAGCCACTGCCGTGGAAGCCAAGCCAGCCAGCCATACAGAGGAATTCCCTCTGACCGGACCCCCCCCCCCACACACTGCTCCAGCCAGGGGAGCCAGGGCCGAGGCGAAACGTGAGATTCCCTCCACAGACGCACACAATGGAATGGTTCTTATATCCATCTAAGGGCGGGTCGGCGGCGCAGCCCTTCCCTCCCTGTGATCCGGTTGCTCCCGCGGCCGCTTCCTCCCCGGCGATCCCACTCGCTTCCCGTCACGCCAAGGGGTGACGGGGTCCATACTATGCAAGAACACTTACAAGTGTGCGAGAAGTCACTGTGGCTTAGAAGAAAAAAAAAAAAAAACGTGCTCACTATCACCATAGATACTAGGAAAGTAACTGAAAATAGAACTGCAAATAGGCCGGGCCCACATTGCAGAGCAATTGCCGATGGACGGAGAATGACATGGCATGATGGCACTTAGTGTAGGTCGGTGGTACAACAACCGAATGACAAAATTACAGAGTACTACTCAAAACTCTCGTGCTTCCCTCCAAGCTAAGTTGTCTAGACATGCAGTTAACGTGTTTGGCTCTCTGATTGACTGACATTAATAAAGGAAGAAGCCCAGAACACTGGATCTCGCACGAACGTGTCATAGAAACACACGGACACATTGAACCCATTATGTGGCTTCGGAGCGCAGGGGCGTATCTCACATCAATATGTCTTCATAAAGAAACTAGGCACAAGGGGAGGGAGAGGAGGGGTACTTGTCAGGGGAATTATGACATTTACAGGTGCTCTAAATCACTTCCTCCCGAGCTGTCATAACAGTGAGGGCTGAGAGGAGGAAGGTAGGGGGGAAGATATACCTATTCCGCTTCCAAATGTTCATTTTGTCGTGCTTTGGAGTATTTTTTTTTAATCTGAGCAATACATCATGGGCGAATGGCGTCCAAAGCCGTCTTCCAGATATCAGTGTGTTATGCGTGTTGCTGTGCGAGAGTGGAGGCTTATCAGGGGAGGTTCGGCATCGCAATCTGCCAGTGGAGAACTTGAAGTCTCCCTTATGAATAGAGATAGAGAACAAGGACAGTGAGGAGAGCGTGATGCACCACCAGACCTTAGCTTCAGTTAAAGGAGCAATAGGTGGCCATTGATTTTAGGCATAACTTTATATTAATAAATATTTTCAAATCCTTAAACCAAATTCGACAATCAGAGCGCATCAGGATGCCAAAGCCACGCCTCGCTGGGTAGGTAGCAGGCAGCTATGTGTTAGCATCTATGTGTTAGCGTCTATGCGTTAGCATCTACGTGTTAAAATGTTGCCAAAAGTCAGCAGCTGCCTATTGATCCTTTAACAACTCTGTTATGATAATGGTTAAAGATTTGATAATAGCAAATCTTTCCAATGTATACAGTACTAAATACATAGTGGCTACAGTGTCTCGCTGTCAGAACAGCCTGCTGTTCCTCTGTCAGCCGCTGAGTGAACCGTGAGAACAATTGACCAAATTACAACCTGGAGAAATAATGTCATACAGTATCTGTTCATCTTTTGACATCATGTCAACTTTGTACTTAATTGTAAGCCTGACCAGAGCTCTTTCTCACTTTCTGGTCAGAAGCTTGTGTGTACACTTGTCTCTCTGATTAGAAACTAAGCATACTCTTTCTGTGGCCACAGAAACAGATAATAAACTATGTTCTATTTTTATATACAAATTGACACGTCTAAATTTCTACAAGTTCACTGTCATGGCTGATTTAAAATATTCCACAACAGAGAACTGGGCCGAATAAGCCGACCATCGCCGCTGTGTTTGATCTGGCTTTGACCTTCTGCGCATCTGGAGGTTTAGAGGTATCCATTCTGACCTCAAACCACCTGGGGCCGTTATTACGCCGACATCTCAAAACGTACTCCCATCAAGTCAGGAACTCGGCTGTAAATCTAGGACATCAAGACATCAGAAAACCTTCCAAATTATATCGTCACCTGCCGGTTAAGGATAAAGATGGTGGATGGGTGGATTATGGGGTTCATATATTTTTCTTAAGGACACCACATGTGGTTGAATAGATTCTACTGACTTCCAGCAATAGCATGGTTTTTTGACCATTATACCTAAATGTGAGGTACAATGTGAGTTTGACTTGCAGAAGCAAAATATCCTTTTTGGAACTTTTTTTAAACTCATCAAGCTCTGTATAATTTCAATGTTTACAAACATGACACACTTAAAGGTAGAATCTGTAATGCAGTCAAACAGTGACCTATTGGCAAAAGAGCCCCGCTTGGTATTGTACTTTTTAATTATATTATAATTTTTTAATATATTTTTTGCCTTATACCTTTTTCTCCAATCACCCCAGTGTAATCGTTACACCAATTCCCTCCTGGTCATTGTGCTAAACTCTGTCAATATGGGAAAGTGTAGACTAGAACATCCTTTGATACATGTGGAGTCGCCAGGCGCTCCTTTTCACCTGAGTTTCACTGGGAGAGTGCAACGCGGAGGTTCACGCTATGTGCTCCAGATCCCCTCCCTGCTGAACAGGCACCCCAAACGACCAGTAGGAGTCGCTATCGCAACAGCCAAGACTCATACCCCACCGGCTTCCCACCCGCAAACACTGCCAATTGTGTTTGTAGGGACGTCTGACCAAGCCGGAGGTACCGCCGCTGGGTCTCTGCGGTGGTAGGCGTGTGCTTAGACCTCTACACTACCTGGACACCCCTTGGTATTGTACTTTATTTAAATTGTTTTGTTTTTGGTCTGATGCGTGGGATGGATTTGAATGGGGAAAGTGGAGGGGTTGCCATTGCTGGCCACACCTCAGGCTCTGCCAAGAGAGGTCTGGAGAAATTCACAGTATAACAACTGATGTCAGACCAAACAAAATGCAATGTCAAGTAGGACACTTTTACCCAGAGGTTGCTGTTTGATGACATTACAGACCCTACCGTTATCATCACAACTTAATTTTTTTTTTTACTGGGTGTGATTGTATTCGTTTTTAACCCTGTACGGCGACCTTGGGTGCTTTGAAAGGCGCCTTCAAATAAAATGCATTATTATTAAAATACAGAAAATACAATCAAAAACCCATATTTACTGTTATTAGTCCTTATTGTATCAAGAGCTCAGTCAATCAACTGGGGAATGAAAACATGTCTCCATTCCTATATTTTATATGTTTAGTGCTGGGGCTACGTTGCTTACTTTGGATCACCGATCGGGCCTTTAACGATAGAATATAAAGGTGACGATGGATAATACCACGTAAAAACGGGGTTCCTGACACATTTTTGGCTATTCCTAGGAGGGGTACGCCGCACAAAGTAAAACACGGCCACTCGGCCCTGCTGAGGCAGCTACTGTGGCCATTTAGTGTTTACATGTCTGTTGTCACGGCCTACATTTCATTGTGCTGCCACATTTCATGCGAGGGATCTAATTAAAAAAAATCAATCAATCCATTGATCTCCATGCGTGTTCACGGATGATTCAGGCCCTTGTGTCCACGGACGACGACTATAAATAGACTCCCCCGCTACCAACACAACATCATCACAGTCATCTGGCTTCATCGGCTCCCATGATTTATTCAAGAGAGAAACACCTCAGCACCAAAACCAAGCCAAACGTCGGTGGATGGGAATCTCTTGTGTAAACAGAAAGGTTCTTACTGGTGGGGGGGGGGGGGGGGGGGGGCTAGAAGAAGGACTCCTTATGAACACGAGGAACAGATAAACCGTTTTGATTTAGATTCAAATGACTACTGTACAATCTAATCTAACATTTCATTCTGATGTAATCAGTGCTTATAAAACCTTGGAAGAACCAGGAATGTGACCACATGCACCACTGCCCATAATTCAATCCGACGCTGGGCTCACAACCTGATATTTTCACAAGATCAGAAATCATTGTTTAAATTAAAAGTTCCAGAGGATGGAAAACGCTCGGATAAGACTGCCAAACACGTAATATTAAAACACGAGGGACAAAGTCTTGCTACTTTGAACTTATGACATCCAATTGTCATCATTCATATCCAATTATAGTGAATCGCTGACATATATCATATACAAGTTTTGTTTTATTAGCTCCAAAATATTGTGGCTCGCAATTGCTACATACTGTACTAGCTACTTGAGAGACTAAACTAAACAGGGGAGTTTAACGTATTACTTATTATCCAACCCCATCTGTTTATTGTTTATTCCCAACCACATACAATGATTCCCCTGTTACTATTTGCTGCTGGTCTAATATAAGGGATTATGTTATTGGGGTTAGTTGACTTGTTATTCTATCCTTGCGTCTAACATTACAGCTTTCTCGTGCTCAGGAAGAGTAGCTCTGGATATGAAGCAATCCAGGGAACTGTTTCCTGTCCCAACGAGGTCCAGAGCAGCTGGGGGGGACTGATACGGACCCCAGGCCTTTCCACCAGGAAGCCCCGGGACAAACGAGGAACTCCTAAACAATTAGCAGGACAACACTGTTTGCCTCATTAAGGGGTTTCAAGCGTGTCGACACAACCCGGGCCATTAATGACGGTCTCTGTCAACACAATGCCACAATGGAGAACCCGATCCACAGACAAGCTAATAACTGCCTTTGAAAAAGTGTAAATATTCTGGTAAAACAACAGAACTGAGACAATGAGAGAGGAAATAAACTGGGCTGAACAATAAAATGGACAAAATATCATATTGCAATAATATTAGAACATTATTGATAATACTGTATCTTGCAATATAATTTTTCGAAGGTCTAGTCTTGTGTGTAAACCACATTTCCTTTTTAATGTAGTTAAAAGCTTTTTCAGTAGTCTTTTATAGGAATACATTTACCTGCTACTGAATGTAAGTGTTGGCCTATGGCACTACTTGTGCTATATGGACCAAGTGTGTTCTGTTATATGGATGAGGCATGTCTGCCAGACTCCTCTCAATCTAACTCTCTCTCATTTATTATATTTAGCATTTTACATTTCTATTTGAGAATGCCCATATTTCACACTCATTTTGATATGGATATTGTGTTTGTTCACATTGCGATATCAATATGAATTCCATATTGTTCAGACCTAGCCCGGGGCTTTAAAAGTCCTCCAGTTTGCCGCCACAGCAGGGCCAGGCCACAAGCCACAAGCCACAAGATGTTCTTGGCCCGCACACTATAAGGCTCCTACTGGGTTACCGTTAGTCAGTCCCTCAGTGTGGTTGTGTAGTTCACCCTGGCTTTTGCCAATGAACTGTGTTTCTCCACCTAGATATTCATAGTAACAAATTGCCTGAACAATAGATAACTGGAAGTGCTTTAGTCCTAAAGAGAAATGGATGAAGGAAAGAGGAAGAAAGGCCTGATTGTAGCTGACAAACGCACCACCACCCCTCCAAAACAAAAGTCAAAGAAAGAAAATAAGCAAAAAAAACTTAAAAAAACTCCCCATTTTTGGCGGTTTCTGGACACGCATTAGTGATCGGCTTTCCTGCAGGCTAAGACGAGTTGTGTGGCGATTACATTATGCCATAAACATATTGAGATATTTCCTGGGTTTGATCAACTGTTATTGGATATTGCATTTACCGGTAATATGAGAAAACTCAAACATTATTAAACGGCCTAAGCTACTGGTTAATATCAATTATCCGTGTCATAAACTGTGTGAGGTCATAGTCTATACACATGTACTGCCTGTTTCTTTTCAGTGTGGCAAGGAAAGAAAAAAAAATAAGACAAGCTACTTCCAGACAGAGCCAGGTAGGGCAGTCATCTGGCAATCCGGAGGTTCTCGGTTCGATTCCCGCCCCTCCCGGGCAGTGTGTCGATGTGTCCTTGTCACTCCTTGAGCAAGACACTTAACCCCTAATTGCTCCCGATGAGCAGGTTGGCACCTTGCATGGTTGCCTCCGCCGTCGGTGTGTGAATGTGTGAGTGAATGGGTAAAATGTGAGTAACAAATTGTAAAGCGCTTTGGATAAAAGCGATATATAAAAAAGCAGCCATTTACAGTATAACCCCTAACGTATGGGTTGGACCACTAACTCAAGTCATCTCTCTGAGCCCAAAAAGGCATCATCCATCCAAACTCCTACAGTCAGCAAGTTTTACGGCAACATGGCCGGCTTCCAACTCCCTCTGCCTGGCTGGAGTAGCAGTGTAGATCCTGCAGCCTGTGTAGCCTATAGCCTCGGCCCTGGGCCAGCCTCGTGACTCAGAGTTTCCATGAGCCGAGATATTTGTGACCTCCCAGAGGACAGTCTGAGAAATAGTAGTAGATGGGGGGGGGGGGGGGGGGGGGGTGGCTGAGTGAATATTAGAGGGCTGCATAAACAGTGAGAGAGATAGCAGTTATGATGAGAGACGTAAGGCGATCCTCGTACGTCTCGTGAGGACACAAAAATGCTCAGTTGCCGTCAACTGAAAGTGGGTTTGCCATATCGACATTTTCAAGAATATTGTTTTGTCTAATTAACAATCAAGTTGCAAACCATTGCGCTAAATCTTTAATGCGGTGGATTTCTGACATTTTCCGAAAGCAATAACAATGCTCCAACAACAACAATACTTCCACGTACCCTGAACCATACAGTAATCCTTTCAAATATGTCCATATTAAGTTACAGTCTATTCAACGAGAAATCTCTCCTATGCAAACTTGAACTGAACTTAATTCAACATCGATATACTTGCAAAGAAAGTAAGCGTCTCGGCTCCCTTAAAAAAAAAAAGTCTCGTATTTTGTTATGTGAGCTTTAACAAGCACGGTCGATGAGGAATTAGGCTAATACTTACACCTGAGAGAGGCCATAAAACAAAACACCCGTATCAAACTGTGCCAGAACCTTTAACGAAGTGAGAAGCCACATTCATTTGGAATGCTTAGTACAATTTCCGTGGATTTGCTGGCGTAAAAAAGGGGCGTAATTGGGGGGCCAAATCCTCAGAAACATACATTCCGTATACTGTATATTACTCTAGCCTTAGTTTATGGGAATTAATGTATAATTTTTTAAGGATTATTTTATACTGTATTATTTATGTAAGGGTTTAAGTATGTCATTTTAGAAGTACATTACCATACTTAAACTACTCTCAGTTTGAATGAAGCAGAGAGACGTGGACAACGAGTGACACGACAGTAAGAGGTTAATTATTAATCAAACCCCCCCCCCCCCCCCTGTTGGCGTTGCTGGCAGAGAGCTAAATATCCCCCCAGACGGGGCTAACAAGTGTTATTTACCCAGACCGCTAGCAGGAAGTGGCTGGAGAACGGCCTGTACCATACAGCGCTGGCCCAGGATAACATCCCCATTCCCCATCAGGAAGCCCGGCCCGGGCCAGACTATTCAGCCGGGCTTCTGGTAAGAGATCAAAGCTCCACTGTCCTCTCGACTGATAGCCACTGGTTAGCGCTCCTTCATCCACAGCTCAGAGAGAGGCCCTTCCCACCCTGTGATTTACCGAGGGGCCAGGCACTGTTGCCTTGCCCCGGGGGAACATCATTTATCCGCCTATTTATTTCAAATCACCACAGCGCCGGCAGAGCACATGGGCTCGGTGGCGAAAGCAGAGGCCCAGACTACTGAGGTCATAAAGTTTCTGTCTCTGAAAAAAGAAAAAGAAAAAAAACTCTCTTCCAGTCTGTGTGAGACGAATTAAAAAGTGGTCTCAAAGCAACGTTTATTTTATCAGTGGGCTTTGAACGGGGGGGGGGGGGGGTTGCCTCATTCAAGGTTTTAAGGGATGATATTGAGAGACCGGACCTACCGGGTGTCTTTGATCTAACTGCTGTAGAAGTCGATGACGATGAAGAAGAAGGAGAAGACGATGATGTCGTATACGAACTTAATGACAAGTAGGCAGTTAGGTGGTTAGTTAGGTAATCAATTGCCATCTGCCATTCTGGATTAAGGGGCGCTTGGTTGTCAGATATAAAAAAAACAAATCCCACACTCCCTGTAGACTGTTGATGTCTACAATATGTCTTATCTACGTTTGTGTCTGGCGTCTGGTGCACAATCATTCTCCACTCACCGTCATCAAGGTACATCTGGTCCAGCTCCTGTGGCTCCTGTTTGATGTTGATAGCCGGCGTGGGGGGGCTTCCCTCCTCCTGCGGGGAGGACCGTCCCTTCTCAGGCACCTTGGCGCGCCGCTGGGCCACTGGGCTGCTGCTGCCGCTGCTGCTGCTGAGCGGCTGGGGAGAGAAGGGAGCCTCCGGGTCCACGCCCGGGGTGGAGGGCTGCGAGGCAGGGGAGGAAGAGGCACTGCTGGGCGGGTAGAGGCCGGCCGGCTGGTAGCGCCCGGGCGTCTCCTGGATAATGGAGACGTGCGGGACGGGGGACTGTGGACCAGCGGAGAAGGCCGTGGGCGAGAGGTCGTGAAGTTTGGGGCTGGTGGCCGGGGAGGATGAGGAGGATAACGAGGAGGGCCTGGCCCCCAGCCTCTGCTGGCAAATGGAGTAGGCCCCGCCCGGCGTGCACGGCCTGAGGTCGGAGGGTATCATGGAGGTCGTGACCTGCGGGGCGAAGTATGGCTTTGGGTGCAGCGCCAGGCCAGCGCCTCGCTGGCTACACACCAGGGCGGCGTCGTAGTCATCATGCGGCTCCGTTTTTATTGTTGGAACTGATCGAAGAGGAGGGGGGAGGAAGGGGGGGGGGGTCAGAAGGGGAAAGAAAAATTTATAAACATTTGTTTCATTCTCCCAGTGAGTGTGAGCGAGTGGGTTTGGGGCTAGGTTACCCACTGCCGAACAAACACCCTCATGAATGACACTCTGTGTCTCAGCCCCTAGCTCTCCCACCCTGCTGAAAAAATTCACAAAACCAGGAGAAAAAAGAAAGAAGGGATGAATCATCAGCGCAGGAGACACCCAGCTATAACACAAGGCCTGGTTCTATAACACAAGGCCTGGTTCTATAACACAAGGCCTGGTTCTATAAAACAAGGCCTGGTTCTATAACACAAGGCCTGGTTCTATAAAACAAGGCCTGGTTCTATAACACAAGGCCTGGTTCTATAACACAAGGCCTGGTTCTATAAAACAAGGCCTGGTTCTATAACACGAGGCCTGGTTCTATAACACAAGGCCTGGTTCTATAACACAAGGCCTGGTTCTATAACATAAGGCCTGGTTCTATAACACAAGGCCTGGTTCTATAACACAAGGTATGGTTCTATAACACAAGGCCTGGTTCTATAACACAAGGCCTGATTCTATAAAACAGGATCTTGTTATGAAATATGTCACTGCTTCGTACTCAACAGGGTTCTTCAATCTTAAATAAATTACACAGCCCTCCTTTTTTGCTCCTACCGAACCCCCTTATTTTGGGACAAGGCTGAGTGAAACAAAATGGCGGCTTCAGAGGTTGAGGATTGCAGTGGTTCTACATGTGGTGGACCGTGGTTGAGGTTTAGATGAACCAATAACCAGTCACTCCATGGCCTTGTTCTCGGCCCTCAGGCCTTGGCCACCAGTATGGACTCTTACGTGGATCATGTTGAACATTACTTTTTACACTGGTGGGGGGGGGGGGGGGGGCTGAGGGGGGTCTTCAAGCTGTGCCTGTTTATGACGCTGTATTAATCTTATACGCCAGCGATGCAGCTGTCCGGCTCCATGCAAAAAGACAGCACTGTTCCTCTAGAGCCCGAGACTCATCATGGCAGACAGGATTTCTTTAACCACAACAGACAGGGTCTGTTTCTCTTTCTTTCGTGGGCCGCACAGGCGAAGCTGTTTCACATTAGAACATGGAGCGCGCGCTTGGATTCTGAAGCTCAAGCCGTAAATAACTTTCTCCTCTTATACAGTATCTACTTATCTGCTCCATCTTCTTGCGCTTCTCTGAAAATTGGTTTTGGTTTTGCCTGAAAATTTGTCAAACAAGGAGGAGACTTCGCGCAACACCCAGGCCTTTACTCAGCCCCTCCTCCGTCAACAACTGTACAAGAGGATCTCTGATGAGATGGCTTACGCCAACCGCAAGACTAAAATAGCAAACACACCCGCTATTTTAGGCCGGGTTAAAGGAAGTGGGTCTGTCAGCGAAAGGATAGGCAGATGCACACAGACACACACATGAGTGGGAGGAGTGCAAATGTTTGTCTTGCCACAAGTTGGTAATAGATACGTCCCAAAGATAAAATGGTTAATAAAAACATAATTTACGAAGTTATTAAAAGGAACACACCAACATTTTGGGAAATCAGCTTACCGTCTTCTCCAGAGAGAGACAAGAAGATAGATACCAGTCTCCTCTCTGTGCGTTTACTAGAAAGTTATCTGGCTGCATGTTAGCCTAGCTTAACACAATGAATGGAAGCGGACATGGCCGGTTAGCCTTCGGGAGAGGTGTTAGTTGGACAATGCTTAGGCTAACCGGACATGTCCGCTTCCATTCATTGTGCTAAGCTAGGCTAACGTGCAGCCAGATAGCTTTCTACTGAACGCACAGAGAGGAAACTGGTATCTATCTTCTTGTCTCTCTCTCTGGAGAAGACGATACGCTAATTTCCCTAAATGTTGGCGTGTTCTTTTAAGCACCAGAATTAATTTATATTTCACTTAGAAAAACAGGATTTAGGACAAGATCTTGACTCTGTCCAACCCCTTTAGCTTTTACAGTAGCCTATTCCTGGTCTCTGAGCTTTCCATGCAGACCGGTCGACCGTGCCGTCCGCTCAGACATGTGTGTTTAATGAATAGACTCTCACCCTCTGAGGGAGACAGTGACCAGACTCGCTGTCTGTCTGTCGCACCCTCCCCCCCCGACTCTCTCCCCCAGCAGCCTCAGGACAATGCTCCACTTTCACAGCAGGGCATTCGGGGCGCCCACGTACAGGGCTGGGCCGGCTCAGCTTGAATCGGAGCTTTGAACCACCCACTGGATGCTCGCCCCAAAGCCTTGCGTGCAATTAGCAGCAGTGGTTTTTACATTTTTTTTTCTTATTTTTTTTTTTACATTTCGGTTGGTGGGTCAGTCTTTTTATTTAGCCTGGCAATAGGTTTGCTATTCAAATAACGTGCCGTTCCCAGACCCCTTTTCCCGCCCTCGTATGTCAGTCCACTGTAGTGCACAGCTACAGGTATGGAAAATAACAGATTTTATGGAGATAGATTTTTACAATGGGGAGGGGGGGGGGGGGGGGTAATAATAGTATTGCTTTGTTCCTCCCTAGCAAACCACTAGACGAGAGGAATACAAATACAAATAGTTTTCGCCGTCTTCCTCAGATGTAAAATGGTGACTAAAGTGTTTTTAATTAGTCTGGGTTATGAAAGGACAAAGGCAGACAGAAGAGGAGGGGGGCTTTCACAAGAAAGTGAAAATGAGAAAGCCAGTGGGAGTGAGAGAGAGAGAGAGAGAGAGAGAGAGAGAGAGAGAGAGAGAGAGAGAGAGAGAGAGAGAGAGAGAGAGAGAGAGAGAGAGAGAGACAGAGAGAGACAGATGGAGAGGATTTACCATTAACAGGCACGTAGGTGAAGCGCTGGTACTGGCTTCTTTTCCTCTTGCCGTTGCACACATAGAAGTTGACGTGAACTGGGCCTGCGGGTCTCTGGTTGCGATACGGAGGTATTTCAACAAGAAGAGAATTCTGTAACCCAAACAGAGTAACGCACTAGTGAGATAAGGTTCAGTTATATACCTATAGGTACATTTGACCTAAAAATAGACGTCTATAAAAGGGGGGAAGAGGGGGAGGGAATAGGCTTTATGTTTCAAGTTGGACTGCCATTAGCGAAATAACTGGGGTGCCAAGTATGTTCCCAGTGTTATGTTAGTCAGTAAGTGTACATTATGAAAAGGCATGCATCAGGAGAAGTAAGGTTCAGAATGGGAGAAATGGGAAAGAAAGCTTTTAGGTTTTCCGCACCTACTACATGGAACAATCTCCAGTCCGATCTGAAGATCCAAAGCTTGGTAACACTAAATGTATTTAAGGCTATGGTGAAGCCTATTGTAACCACGTTTTCTGTGTGCAGATGTTTTGTTTGACCATTTTGTAATGTTGCTTTTGTCTGTAGTGTCTATGTGTGTATGTTGAAACTTTGTGTTGCTGCTGTTTCTTGGCCAGGTCTCCCTTGTAAAAGAGATCCTGGATCTCAATTGGGACAAACCTGGTTAAATAAAGGCAATTTTTTTTTTTTTTTTTTTTAAGGGTTCAGAATGTCACCCCATGTGCTGCCTAACTTGCTAAGTGTGCCGTTAGTGAGGGGAGCTGATGCTGACAGTGTGTTGGGACTGTTGGACGGAGATTATTTTCATATGCTTTCCAGATCCTTCCCTCTCTGTGCATTCAGTCGAAAGCTATACGGCTGCAAGCTAGCCTAGCTTAGTGCAAATGGAATGGAAGCAGATACGCACCACTAGCCTGGCTCAAAACTCTGGGAGAGGTGTTTCTTGCCTACAACTAGGCTAGCTGGTCTGTATCCAATTCCATTAATTTGTGCTAAGCTAGGCTACAGAGGAAATTGGTATCTATGTTCCTGTCTGACTCTGGAGAAGATGGTAATTAAGCACATTTCCCATAATGTTGGCGTGTTCCTTTGAGACTTAAAACCTTCACCAAGTGGCACGTCATGCTTTATTCAACTGCTATTATTCAACTGTAGTCAACAAAAATGGCATGGATTCCTGACTTAATATATTATTTATGATTATTACATGGCGTTTTAACATTCGCCGAAATGCTTGATTGTGATTGGTCAATAGCCCCCGACAGCGGTGAATTATTTTTCGATAACCACCGGTGATTATTGTTTTTCGCAGCTGGAGTAATCAAGCCCACTGACACACACTGTTTCAGCTGCTCAGCATATGCACAGCTGCATTCAGTCATCAGTGCAAGCTGCCGGCGATGACAGCAGGAGCGACAGAACAGAACTGCGTCTGCATTTGATCTTGTAAAATGAATTAGGTATATTGTTAGTAAGTTAGCCATGTAATAAGCGGGATAATGTATAGCCTATACTCGGTCATTGTAGCAAAATAATTGACCTTCACTGACGTTTAAAACACCTCGGCGAGGCGCCTCGGTATTTTAAACTCTGTGTCGGTCAATTATTTTGCGACAATGACCTCGTAGCTATACATTATCCCTTACTTATTTTATGATTATTATTATAATATATATATATATATTTGTATCGTCTTATAGGGTAAGATAAGGTAAGCCCTTATTGGTAAACAACCTGTTTATATCTCCTCACTGTTAGATTGGAATATTGGAACCTATTCAACTCGATCGAATGACTGGATGGTTCTTAGGGTCCCTCAAGTTTGTTCTGAGCTAGGGAAGTCAGCCTTTTCCTTTGATGCCTCTAACTCATGGAATGTCCTTCAACTCACGCTAAAATTGGAGGTTCTCCCTTCCCTTGGAATGTTTAAATGTATGATTTCAGACCATTGTGTGACTACCTGTAACTGTTTTAGTTGATATTTTAAAATTATTTTTTAAACGTTTTTAATTTGTTTTACTCTGGTGTTTAAATTTCTGTGAATATTGTTTTTATTATGTACTGTACAATCGTCGTTTCTGTAAATGAGGGAAACCTCAGATGCTTACGATTTTAAATAAAGGTTGAAATTAAATGAAAAGATCTGAAATTTGGACCCCTAGCCCTATTTCCTATTTACCGTTAATCGGTAGAGTCCTTTCTCCGCATAATCCATGCTGTTCTTCATACTGGATACCCACAGCTCCTGCTAGTTAGTCACAAAACGAATGCAAAGTAATGGGGCCACTCTTCATTCTGTACCAGCCTGAAAATAAAAGCTGAAACCTACTCCACGTTGCATCCAAAGCAAAGCAGTGTATAAGTGCTTTTTACAGTGGCCCCATTCACTTTACATTAGCTCTGTGGCTAACTAAGGAGGAGCTGGTTATACAGTATGAGGCACGGCATGGATTGTGCTGAGACAGGACTCCGAAAATGGTAAATGGACACTTCCACACGGGAATCTAACCGGGAACCTTCCGCTTACCAGACCAAAACCCTGAAATTACCCTTTAAAACAAAAGGTCTTTGTGAAAATGCCTGTAATAATACAGTGACTTTCTCTGATTCAACAAAGGAAAAAATACAGAAATAAAAGTCTTGAGTTGATTTTCGCTTTGCCTTTTAAAGCCCCTAAAGCACACAGAGGAAGCTACAAAATAACCCGGTCCCCACACCAGATGGGTGAAACAACAGAGCCAGTGAAGTCAGCTTTCAGTAACCGTGGTTGTTTTCACGGTGAGTCTGAACTGGACCGAGAAGCAGCCAGACGGTTCATTTCATCTCTCCAGCAGGGCTCCCTGCTGTCTCAGAGGTGAGGTCAGGCCAACACAGACCCTGTGCCACGGTGCAGCCCCTGGCCATACCATGTATACACTCCACAAGATGTGTGTGTGTGTGTGTGTGTGTGTGTGTGTGTGTGTGTGTGTGTGTGTGTGTGTGTGTGTGTGTGTGTGTGTGTGTGTGTGTGTGTGTGTGTGTGTGTGTGTGTGTGTGTGTGTGTGTGTGTGTGTGTGTGTGTGTGTGTGTGTGTGTGTGTGTGTGTGTGTGTGTGTGTGTGTGTGTGTGTGTGTGTGTGTGTGCGTGCGTGCGTGCGTGCGTGCGTGCGTGCGTGCGTGCGTGCGTGCGTGCGTGCGTGCGTGCGTGCGTGCGTGCGTGCGTGCGTGCGTGCGTGCGTGCGTGCGTGTGTGTGTGTGTGAGCATGTGCATTTGTCTGTGTGTTTTTACGTGTATTTTTGTATATGTGTCAATGTGTGTATGCTTATTGCTTGTGTGCATGGTGCGTGTGTGTGTGTGTGTGTATGTGTATGTGTATGTGTATGTGTATGTGTATGTGTATGTGTATGTGTGTGTGTGTGTGTGTGTGTGTGTGTGTGTGTGTGTGTGTGTGTGTGTGTGTGTGTGTGTGTGTGTGTGTGTGTGTGTGTGTGTGTTGGAGAAGCTGTTTCAGTAGCCAGACTGGAAGTCATTTATCTTTGAAATAAGTTTGGGAGGAGGGCCGGTCCCGACACTGGGCTGACACACGCATTGTACTAAATCAGAGCAGCCATAACACCAAGTGAAGCCAGATGAGGCACTGCTGTCCTGCATACTGAACTCCATCCTTCCTTCAATACTAACGGCTGGCCTTGTCCTGCATACTGAACTCCATCCTTCAATACTATCGTCTGGTTTTGTTCTGCATACTCCATCCTTCCTTCAATACTATCAGCTGGCCTTGTCCTGCATACTGAACTCCATCCTTCCTTCAATACTATCAGCTAATAGTATCTGTCCGTCTGTCTAAACAGATATTTGGGTGGGCTGGGTAATATAACCAAAATGCCATATCACAATATATCTTTGTTTTGATGGTATTGTTTATAAAAAGTATTTGACAGTATTTAATTTTCCAGTCAAAATTACACAGTGATATGACGTTTATTTTTTGATGTATTTATCTTGTAATACAATTGTCACAGTGCAATTTAATTTAAAATTGTCTGTTTTCCTTTACTTTTCTACTACTCTACTAGAAGAAACAGCTATGAAAACCTGAGCAGTATTTCGAAGGCATGAGTGTGTGTGTTACTCATCATACCTCTGATACCATCTGCTAACCTCCTGTGTGGTCCCTGCCTGCGTCCCAGCAGGACTACAGGCCGGTGGCTCTAACCTCTCATATAATGAAGACCATGGAGAGGTTAGTCCTGGTGCAACTCCGCCCGGTGACCAAACCCCACCTAGACCCACTCCAGTTCGCCTACCAGTCCCGACTCGGGGTAGAGGATGTTGTCATCTACCTGCTGAACCGAGCCTACAATCACCTAGACAAGCCGGGGAGCACTGTGAGAGTCATGTTCTTTGACTTCTCCAGTGCTTTTGATACCATAAGGCCTGGGCTTACAGTATGTGCGCCTACGGAGCTGTGTGTCAGACAGACTGGTCAGCAACACCGGGGCCCCGCAGGGGACAGTCCTCTCTCCCTTCCTCTTCACCGTCTACACCAACGACTTCCACTATCGGTCAGAGTCCTGCCACCTTCAGAAGTTTTCTGATGACTCTGCGATAGTGGGATGTATAAAGGATGGTGAGGGAATACCGGGAACTGGTAGTGGACTTCGTCACATGGTGCGATAAAAACCACCTGCAGCTAAATGTGGCGAAGACCAGGGAACTGGTGGTGGAGCTGGGGAGGAGGAGGAGTGCACCTGTGACCCCCGTTTCCATCAGGGGAGTCGATGTGGACATGGTTGAGGAGTACAAATACCTCGGTGTGCACATCGACAACAAACTGAACGGGTCAAAACATGCAGAGGCACTGTACAAGAAGAGCCAGAGCCGACTCTACTTCCTCAGAAGGCTGAGATCCTTCAATGTCTGTACAAGGATGTTGACGATGTTCTATGAGTCTGTGGTGGCGGGCGCCTTCTTGTACGCTGTGACCTGCTGGGGCAGCGGACTGAGAGCAGGGGACACAAACAGGCTGGTTAAGCTGGTCGGGAAGGCCAGTAGCGTGGTTGGGGTGGAGCTGGACTCCCTAGCGAGGGTGGCGGAGAGGAGGAGCCTTGCTAAGCTCCAGGCTATCAGGGAAAACCCCTTCCACCCACTATACACAGACTTGGCTGACAGGAGGAGCATGTTCAGTGCTAGGCTCACACTACCTAAATGCAGCACTGAACGGCACAGGAAGTCCTTCATTCCGATAGCCATCAGACTATACAATGCATCACTGTGCCTCACTGCATCACTGAGCACAGAGTGACAGTTACCATCTTCCTGGACTCTTACTTTTGAAACAACACTGTGCAGTATTACACCTACTGTAGACTTCAGTATATTTTTACTGTATTTATTTACTGTATATTTTATTCTATTCTTATTCTTAGGAAATTTGTTTTTTATTCTTATTCGTAACTCTGGATAATAAAAATATTCCTATTGTATTCTATAATACGGGAGAACCTACTAATATTTCATACAATTGAAACTAAACTATTTGTTTAACCCCTTTTCCTTTTTTTTGCAATCTCCTCTTGATGATGGATGGGTTAAAGGTATTTTTCTTTATATTTTATTTCTTGGGTGGGTGGGGGTGGGTGTGTAGTCTGGTCTGCTTTGTGGTCCAAAAGCAGAGGATAACCCTGGCCAAAGCACTGACTGTCAGTGTTTAAAATGGGACCAAGCCAGGAGACTGGGCTATGGAAAGAGCCTCTTGTGTCTATTTGAGTATCGTACAGATGTGACCCTGCAACAACAGTGTGTGTGTGTGTGTGTGTGTGTGTGTGTGTGTGTGTGTGTGTGTGTGTGTGTGTGTGTGTGTGTGTGTGTGTGTGTGTGTGTGTGTGTGTGTGTGTGTGTGTGTGTGTGTGTGTGTGTGTGTGTGTGTGTGTGTGTGTGTGGTGGGGAGACACAGAGAGCAGGTGCAGTGCCTCACATGTAGACACACTAATCCCCTCATCTATCTCTCAAAACACTCTCTCTCTCTCTCTCTCTCTCTCTCTCTCTCTCTCTCTCTCTCTCTCTCTCTCTCTCTCTCTCTCTCTCTCTCTCTCTACCTCCCCCCTCCCCCCTCTCTGGGTGAGTCAGTCCCTACAGCCCCCAGCTGTCTGTCTCAGGACTAAGATGGGACACACTGCCAAAGCTCAAGACTCCCACAGGCTCCTCCAGGACAATGAACTCTGGAGAACCCTTTTCCACATTTTAAACATAACACCGTGTCTCCCCCCCATGGGGCCCTTCTCCCGATTCAGTTTGTATTTACAGTCGTGATTCAGGTGCAGTCTGTGAGTGTTGCTGATTTGTATCATTCAAGGGTTGGGAGGCAATTAATTCTAAATCACATAGAAAAAAACACAGGAGGCTGTATGCAGGGCTGGCGAGGTTTCTTTCGGTGGTGTCGTCAGACCCTTTTTAGGAAAACAATTTATTATTTTGGCCTCCCCTAAAGATTTAGTCATATAACAAAAATATATTAGCCCCATTAGCTGGCTTTCACTGACTCTAGCGTGCTCATTTCTTAAGCTAGCGTGAAGGTAGTGGTATCATGTGAAACTAGACAATCCATAAGTAGGCCTACCAAACATGGTACCATAGAAATTGTAGGGCCATTTTCAAAGGGGTCCCTTTGACCTCTCACCTCAAGATATATGAATTAAAATGAGTTCTATGTATACCCAAGAGCCTCCCATTTACAGACATGCCCAATTGATGCTATTTATGCATGGCACCTACAGTACTTAGAAAATGTTGAGTTGGACATAACTGCTTACTTCGTTGTAATTATAATCCACTGAAATACTCAAACTCAGTGAGGTAATCTGATTATTTTATGTTACTTTTGGATTACTTTCCCTCCAATTCGATATAATATGCATTTAAGGTAGACATTTTACTCCAATTTTCATTAAATCTTTATTTATACACGATAAATACACAGTAGTTAAACTCATGTATAATTTGCAGACTGGAATTTCTTTAGTTTGATCCACTTTTTCTCCTATTTTTCAATTTCTTCTCCCATCCCAATTTCTTTATTTTTTATTAAAAAAAATGTTATCTACTTTTTCTCCCATTTAAAATGTTTCTCCCATCCCAATTTCGTTGTATCCAATTCTACCCTCCCCTGTCTCGAACGTTGTTAGACCATGCCTCCCACTGGTCGGCTGCAATGTGGACGAAGCCTTGCATCACGTGTCCCCTCCGGTACACGAGGAGGCAGCCGTCGCATCTTTTCACCTGCACAGCTACTCTCTCAGTGGCGAGGAGTAGCACGTGGGAGGCTCACGCTGCCCCGTCACTTCCTGATTCTGCTGCGCAGGCACACCAACCGACCTGTAGGAGTCGCTGTCCACAACGTCCAATCCCCACCCACCGGCTTTCCCACCCTCTAACACTGCCAATTGTGTTAGTATGACGGCCGCCCAAGCCGGTAGCAACGCCGAGAGCTGGGCTCGATACCAGTATCTCCTGCGTTAGTGGCGAGCGCCTTGCCCACTGCGCCACTCAGCCGCCCGCAGACTGGAATTTTAACTGGGGGGGGGCCTGCATATCGGTATCAGTTGATATCGGTATCGGAAATTAAAAGTTGGACAGTATCGGTATATCGGATATCGGTAAAAAAAAGCCAATATCAAACATCCCTATCCAGAATCGGTTACTTAACACTTTGACTGCCTAAAAACGCTTTACAGCGTCATTGCTGGCCATGCTAAAGTTGCCGGGGGACGCTGTACAGCGTCCTTATATCAATATTTCAAAAATCTGGAATCGGATTCATATTCCCCCTCCGCTGGCCTGATATCCACCAGCAGGACCCACTGAGCTCTCTGGCGGTTCAGGAGCGCCATCTGGTGGCCGATCGGCGCAACCGCTTAACAGGAAGCGCAGTAGAGGTTTTGCTGGTCGGCCCTATTACTTCCGGCCACTCGGTATAGGTTCCGGCACTCTAGCTCGTCACTCTACATAGCGATCGATTGCCAATAACTCGATAAACAACATGATTTGGACGTATATACCATTATACAAGCTGGAGATGGACCGGGTAATAATATATCCCATAATGATAAAATTTCTACTCGACGATGATCGCCCAACGGCGCGCGGAGACTGGGGTGAGTTTCAGCGTGTAACGTTACCATCTTCGATACTAACTGCTTTTATCAACATTTGACCCACATTAGATGATTGGTATAACGCTGCCCACGGAATTATAAACGCCCCCTCGCCCATCCGGTCAACATCAGATGACGTGTAGTAACTTCTAGAAGTACGTCTAGTTGGAATTTTTTATATCGCGCTGATTGCCATCAAACTGTATTTCATCATCAATATAATGCATTTGGGGCTATATATCACGTTCTGGAGAAAGTTGCAGAAAGAGATGAAAACATACTTATACATTAGACCATACTTTACTATGAATATGTGAATGAAAAAGTTTAACGTTGCTACACAATGAACAATACATATAGGACTTTGAATGGGCCCTAATAATGGCAATGTAGCAATAGAATTTAAAAAGTTATAGCCCTGCAAAGAAGGGGACTTTCTCCATAGACAAATAGCGCTGGCAATCTATGGTATATCATTAATTTAACCCAAGGCAACCAAAGTGTTAACCGTACATTTCTTTTTGTATCTGGAATCAGATTACTGTGTTTTTTCAGTAACTGTAAAAGGATTATGGTTACTATTTTTTGTAATCAGATTAATTACATATAATCCATTACTTCCCAATCCTGGCTGTATGTTTTATGTTAATCTGTGAGAAAGAAGAAAAATCCTTTTTTCGTCACAGACACACACACACACACACTTTTACACACACACACACACACACACACACACACACACACACACACACACACACACACACACACACACACACACACACACACACACACACACACACACACACACACACACACACACACACACACACACACACACACACACACACACACACACACACACACACACACACACACACACACACACACACACACACACACACACACTTTTATTACTTACAGACTTTGAGGCGTCCCTCTCAACCTTGGCCTCAGTCTCCCAAAGGTGGTGACCATCTAACAAAGAGTGAAAAAAGTAATTTAGACACAAGACGGAAAATACGCTGAGCTACCTGGACAGTCAAGGCACCAGTGATGAAATGCTAAGAAATGTCATGAGTGTAACTGTTGTTTTTATTATCTGTTACATCATTAATATAGAAAGCAGCCCCAGAGGACAAGAGCTATCGTCAACGTCATACTGTCTGACCCACGGATCATGAGATCATATCCTCTGGTCTCGGTCTATCTCAGAAACTATCCAGAGAGAGAGGGGGGGGGGGGGGTCAGAGAGAGAGAGAGCGAGGGGGGGGGGCAGAGAGACAGATAGAGAGAGGGGGGTCAGAGAGAGAGAGAGAGGGGGGGGCAGAGGGACAGATAGAGAGAGGGGGGTCAGAGAGAGAGAGAGAGAGGGGGGGGGCAGAGGGACAGATAGAGAGAGGGGGGTCAGAGAGAGAGAGAGAGAGGGGGGGGGCAGAGATAGAGAGGGGGGGACAGAGAGACAGAGAGAGAGGGGGGGGACAGAGAGAGAGAGACAGAGAGACAGAGATAGAGAGACAGAGATATGGGGGGGCAGAGAGACAGAGAGAGAGAGGGGGGGGCAGAGATAGAGAGGGGGGGACAGAGAGAGAGCGAGAGAGGGGGACAGAGAGAGAGCGAGAGAGGGGGGCAGAGAGACAGAGAGAGAGAGGGGACAGAGAGACAGAGAGAGAGGGGGGAGACAGAGAGAGAGAGAAATCTGAACCATACCAAAGGGATGACTGACGTATTTTTTGCCGGACGGGAGAAGCCCTGACTTCATTCCTTTGTGGAATCCCAACGTGCCGCGGCCAATTCCGACTGGCGGGCTCGTTAACAGAGCCATAAACCGGGGATTCCGATAACTAGCAAGCTTTGAATGACTGGAAAATAATGACTGGCTCATCGCCTCTCAAACCATTGTTGATTTTCTATTTTCCCCCTAGAACTGGTGTATTCAAATACCAGGCTGCCTGTCACCCGCATATTATTAAATGTTTTATTAGTGTTATTTCCTGGTGATGCTCGTCTTTTTAGCCGACACGTCTTTCGGGAAAGAAGTTTTCCTATCAGGCAATAAAATGGGGGCAAACCAGCTGTTGGGTCCCCTTTGAAAAAAGGGTTTTTTGATTTGTTATTCTGCTCTATGGGAAATCAACAAAAAGCCACTTTCACACAGTTTACAAGATAAAGAAGGAAAAGCATTTATTTTTTTCTTTCTTCTTCTTACACCCACGTCTCATTAACGAGGTCCAAAATAGAACTGAAATCACAGTGAAAACAAATGTCCCCGGTGGAAGTGAAACGTGCCAGTGCTGCAGTTTCTCACAACTTAAAAGTCCTCTCCTGAAGAACATTGAGTGAGACAGGTACTAGACCTTTCAGCTGGGCTGTCTGCAACCGGATAAGCAGGCAGTTAAAATAAGAGTGGACGGCTTAATGCGGAGGGATAAGGTATCCCCCCCTCTGATGACAGAGGGGCAAGGAGGTGGCCAGAGATGGAGTCTCTCTCTCTCTCTCTCTCTCTCTCTCTCTCTCTCTCTCTGGGAACCTCTCCAGAAGGGAAGCCTAAGAGGATGTATGTTGAGTCCACCAAGGAGGTAAACATGTTTTTCAGATCTCACCCTCACACACACGCACACGCATGACACACCATATTTCTTGGCAAACATCAATACAGAAGCAAAAGGAAGAAAAAAATAATGAAATTGAGCAATTTGTTTTCACTCTAATGCCTAATGCCAGGAAAATTGCTTAAAAATGTAAAAGCTTCAGTAGTGTGTGTATGTGGGATACCTTTGTATAAAAAAGATGTTCTGGATTAACTGATAACCACAGAATGTTCAAGTGGGCCATAGCAACGTCTGCACAAACGTGTCCACCAATCTGCCAGTTAAAGACCTCAGTAACAGTTACAGCCTCTCTCCTAATACACTCCTACCCACACTCGACAAACCCAATACCACCCAACCCAGTGCCCTGGATTCAATCCAATACTATCTACGTGTGTCAGACACACACACACACACACACACACACACACACACACACACACACACACACACACACACACACACACACACACACACACACACACACACACACACACACACACACACACACACACACACACACACACACACACACACACACACACAACACACACACACACACACACACACACACACACACACACACACACACACACACACACACACACACACACACACACACACACACACACACACACACACACACACACACACACACACACACACACACACACACACACACACACACACACACACACACACACACACACACACACACACACACACACACACACACACACACACACACACACACACACACACACACACACACACACACACACACACACACACACACACACACACACACACACACACACACACACACACACACACACACACACACACACACACACACACACACACACACACACACACACACACACACACACACACACACACACACACACACACACACACACACACACACACACACACACACACACACACCACACACACACACACACACACACACACACACACACACACACACACACACACACACACACACACACACACACACACACACACACACACACACACACACACACACACACACACACACACACACACACACACACACACACACACACACACACACACACACACACACACACACACACACACTACCCCAACCATATACACCCAAGACCCCTCTCACGATCCCCCGAAACCCCATTTTGAATCCCAATGTTGCAAGACGTCTTGACAACTCCCATTTCTTAAACTGTGGTCTATCCAAGCCATTACCTTGGTAGTAGGGACAGACATAACACAGGCTAGCCGACGACACATGGCAGTAGTGGTGCAGTCGGTGTGTGTGCACAGAAGCCTGGCAGCTCCCAAGGCGTGGATCAGACTGTATACAATACAACTATTTGTCATGCAGGGTTTATAGAAGGGAATCAAGCAGCTCCTTGTGCTCCTTAATTGGGGTGGGGTGGAGTAACTCTGGTGCCCGGAGCGCAACAGCGGGGTGGCGTGTGCCCAAAGCCCTCATAATGTACAGTAAATATAAACACATGCTCTGCCCAGGCCCACGTGGCACGACTGAAAGGGATCCCTTGTCCTCCTCGTTGGGCGGTTGGGACTCCTTCCTCTCCTGCTGCCCTGGGAGCACGTGGATCGTGGACGCTGCGTGCTGAAGTTGCCGTCACATGGGACGGGGGGTGGTTACTGAGGCGAGCCAGCTCCCTCTCCAGTCTCCCGAGGCTACTCTGACGCATGGCAGCCAAGGAGATGGAGATACTAAAGCTCCTCTTCAGCACGACGCACGCCGCTCGCGACAGTGGCGCCGCCACAGCACAGTTTCATCGGCGTACAGCGAGATATATCTCCCCCTCGAGTCAATGGAAATCAAATGGTCTTTCCTCGAACAGGCCTACAGTATGATTTTGTGAATCATACACTGTAATTTATCAAAACAAACCCACCCCCCTCTCACACTCCATTTATGTGGCTGTAATTGATTTGTTTATGAAAAACAGCCATTGTTCTCAGCAGTGCCGAGGCCAGCCAAAACCGCCAAACGACTTTAAGTGGAAGTCATTGTTCTATGAATGCAATGAATCTGATCCAATGCCGACTGACCATGTGTGCACCGCCAAGGGGAAGCACCCCTCCCAACGAGGACTCAAAGAGACCCATAAAACCACGACCAGCTAAAATATACATCTCGCTTTCCCTGACTGCAGAAAAGAGCCTCAATCACTGAGGCTTACTTACTTTCTACTACTTCAGTACTTTCATCTCGCTCAAACACTTACGGGCTTTCCCTCTTAAAAGGAGTATGGTTATCTATAATTTTCTATGGGGAATTCCAGACAGCACCTGGCAGCTCCGACAGCCAGATAATCCTCTCCCAATTCAATTTGGAGGTCCTCTTACTTGTACAGTTGCTTGGGCCAAGAACAACTAGACGGGGCCGTCGCGATGTGGCAGCCAGGTTTGGAGTACCTGGTCCAAGCCTGCCCCCCCCCCCCCACACACACACACACACACACAATGGCTCTGACGGTTAGCTTGGGGTCAGGGGTCATAAAATGAAACGGCTCTGGAGGGCTAAACTGACTCAGGGCTTTCGGCTCTGAGAGAAGTAGCAAGTTAAGTGCCACGATACAGACTGCAAAGGATCAGGCAGCCATCCAGTCTGCCTGGCCAGATGTGAAAGCACTCTTTTGAGTCTCTCAAGGTCCGATTCCTCTGCTAGGATTCCCTTTCAGCTCACTCTTTAATATTCAGCCATTATCCATGATGCTAGGGAAATACTGAGTACACTCCTATGCTATCATACACTACACTATAGCCTACTATACTATTCAATACTATGCTATACTGTACTATAGTATGACCTATACTATACAGCTGTTCAGTATTCACATACTCATGTAATTGCTCTCTCTCTTCATAAAAATAACTGTATGCACTGTATGCATATGTTTTACAGTGTGATCTGTTTCACAGATTTACATAATGTATTTACACAGACAACAAATGAACGCCTCAGACCGTTAGCGTCCCATAGTATCAATTCCTTGAACCTCAAACCCACAAATAAAAGGACAAATTTAGGGTTGGGTACCAAGAATTGAGAACCAAGTGGTACTGGTGTCGACATGCTCGGTACTGCCCGGACGGACCCGATCACTTACATTGATTTTGGTGCCACACCTTAATGCACGACGACAATCAATCGTCTTTTGTTGGTCGGGAAAGTACACTTTTCTAGTTTCACAATTCTGGAGGAATACCTATTTCTAACACATGATTTTGTGTTAGAAATAGGTAACCCTTTTGCCTGCATGTTATGATGTGGATTAAAACCTTTTGGTTTAAAGAACCGCACCGGAACTACTTCCGAGGCGATCGCTGTCCTGGGAAAAACCATGATGCTCGTGTTCATCGCTGTGATGAATGATCCTGACCAAAGCAAACATTATGTGCAGTACGGTGGCCAGTATAGGACAGCTCCTACATGAAACTGCTCACAATAAGGTCTTTGGATCAGAGAATCAGTATCAACAGTAAAAATAAACAACAACACCAAGGCAATAGACAGCCACAAGAATGAATTAACAAAAAGTTTATCTAATCTTCACTTTAAAAATAAAAAAATCAGGGTGCCCCAGTGGCGAACCACATAGCGCGCTCAGCCGCGACACGGCCGACCCGGGTTCGACTCCCGAACCCGTCGTTATTTGCCGAATGTCTTCCGCCCGCTCTGTCTCCCATTCCTCCTCTGTCTCTCCCTACTGGACTGCCCAGTAGCAATAAAGCGATAAAACGCCAAAAAATAAATCTTAAAAAAAGAAAAACAAAAAAAATCTTTCTACTATATCTTGTCAAACTTAATTGACTTATTGAGCTTAATTTAACGTCATTGACTTATTCTTGAACTGTATTTATATAAATGTTGCACAGTGTCCATTTCCTCTCTCTTTCTGAAGAGTGCGGGTAGTTTTCCCCTTCAGACTGTTCACAGCGTACATCCGTTTTCACTTCTTTTTACAGTGTAGGCCGTTCCACGTTTCTACTTTTAACAGTGTAAATCTGTCTCTCGCTGCAGCTTTTACAATATCCAGTCCCATCCTGTGCAATCAGTTTATATTGGACTCTTTTTGTACAATAGCACTATGGTCAATGTCTGTCTGGCTCAAGTCAAGCCCTGTGGCATTTAGCGTTGCCAATGTTCCTGATCATACAAATGCCTTTCCTGTGTCCACTTCTGTGCCTCCTCCAATACATGTGGCACCTGACAGCAAGGAGTTTCACTGGGAGAGCATAACGCACATGGAGGTTCACGCTATCTCCCCCAGATCCCCTGAGCAGACACCTAGATCAACCAGTAGGAGTCGCTAACACAGCGATCAGGACTATCACACTGCCAGTTGTGTTCGTAGGAATGTCTGCCCAAACCGGAAGTGCCACTGCCAGGGATCTGTGGTTTAACAGACACCCTAAATAAGCATCTGGGTTACTGTTGATCTCTAATGGCTATTCCTTAGAATTG